>NC_137047.1:36734890-36807390 GCF_032717465.1 Coenobita brevimanus
GCATCTGGAGTCTCTAAGTATGATGTTAAAATGACAGGTCTGCTATCACGGTATGACAGCGCAGACTGCATTGCTGGTGTTGCACGGAGCTGGAGGACGCAGGTTAAAGCGAGTGACACTCATTATCAATATGGGTGACTAATAAACACAATAGACCGCCTCTGGGAGGGTCATGCGATAAACTACTATACCCCTGCAATAAAACATCGTCATAGTTAATGATTCAACTTTCCTAAACGCTGGACGGAGCGCTTTGAAGCAGTGTATGGTGTTTACAGTTTTAATTACCATAATTATACATTTTCGTAGACACCGAAGTATAAAACATGTGTTTATCTACTTGACTATTGTACTCATTGTGGATGTCCTTTTCATTTTGTTTAGCTAATTTCAGAATATCTTTTTCATCTTAGAACCCGCACCCCCCCCCTCCATCCCCTCGTCATGAGGAAGTTAGTGAACCTCTACAGTTCGAAAGTATTTTCTAAGGTTCACAGTAACGCTTATAGATGAAAGGAGTAGCATAATTCGTCGATGGAGCAAAAGCAAATAAGAATTACGTCAATTGTTTATATACTACGTGCTCAGTGGTCCCGGAACTATATTAAAAATGCTAATACTGACTCGGTCTTGGTGAGGGGAACTCTAGGAATTTATTCCCACAAAAGTCAGAGCATTTTATTTAGCTGGGACAGTTACTGGAGCCTGAGAGGATGAAGGACACTGATAAATACGAGAATGTGCAGACAAGAACTACAAAAATGAACCCATCTCTACGAATCTTGCCATTCGAAGTACTAAAGGAACAGAATGTATTTCACCTATGTAAAACCATACTGCGGATATCATGTAATGAGAAAATTTAAGATTGACAGTAAAGTCGACAGAGACTGTTATGAAACTGTTTGATATTACAGAAAGACAAAGGCCACGACTCGAAATACTGTACTGCAATGAAACTTAAAATGATGTATAATGTTCAAAATATAAACGATTTTTTTACATTTTTACTCACGTGAAGCACTTTCATAAGCAACCAGAAACGGTCATTACTGCAAAATCTGTAGATGAATTTATTCATTAACCCCTTAACCGCAGGGCGTCACTTTCGTGACGCTTGGGAGCAAGGGATCATACCGCAAATTAGCCATTTCTCCCCATTCTTGACTCCCCTCCCTACCTCCCCTCCATTACCCTCTCCTCTCGCCTGCCCGGCCGTGCTACACTAAGTAAATCTTCCCTGGAATGCTTCACTGATTTCATCCATTGAAATAAGCCCTATGCCCTATTCTTATACCAAATAATACATACAAGAAAGAAATAAGGTAAGTGAGAGTGCCATACACCTACAATTGGCTAATTATCAACTGACGACACCTCACGTGCACTCGTTCGCTAATTTTCACTGTTTATTTCCCCTTGAAATATGCTGTATAATCTATTTTTGTAATAAAAATATAAGAAAGGAAGGGAGAAGCCTAAGTGATATTTACATTCACCTGGAACTACCTAATTATTGCAGGCCACCACACTGTAATCTACACTAAGTAAATCTTCCCTGGAATTTTCCACTGATTTCATCCATTGAAATAAGCCTTATGCCCTATTCTTATACCAAATAATATATACAAAAAAGAAATAAGGTAAGTGATAGTGACATACACCTGGAATTGGCTAATTATCACCTGACAACACCTCACGTGCACTCGTTCGCTAATTTTCGCTGTTTATTTCCCCTTGAAATATGCCGTATAATCTATTTTCGTAATATATATACATATAAGGAGGGAAGGGAGAAGCCTAAGTGATATTTACATTCACCTGGAACTACCTAATTTATTATGTATTGTCTTTGTTTCCCGCCAATCATTTCATTGCTACATATTAGCAAGTCTCACAAGGCTAAAGTTGGTAGTATTGCACTCAAGCCAGGCGGCAGGAGGCCACCACTATCAGTTCACTGTCGTCTTTCAAAGTGAAGGTACGTCTGTTTGCTCCTGCTAACTACCGCTGTTTTTCAGCCCCATGCAAAGGGCCCTGTGACCTTTACCCCCTACTAAACCTCGTGTGGAAAGAGGTAAAGGGCTGACAATTGATAAAAGAGTGACTACGATCTTTCTATTGAGTAAAACAGTGCAAGTGGAATTGTAAATAATGTGTAAACAGCAAGTGAAAGCAATGAATGTACATATACGTGAACAGTGGAAAACAGTTTGATAAGTTACTTCAAGTGACAGTGCATAACACAGTGTAAATAAAATAGAAATGTAAATAACGTTAATAAAATAGAGAACGTAAATAGAAATGTAAATGAGTAGTATTATAAGAATACGAATATATACCCTAGGAGTAATGAAAGTGAAAGTTTCACTCTAGCATGTATGAATACTATGAGTTGTGAGAGTGAAGGTGAAAGTGACATTCACTCTCAATGCTAGTATACAGGACGAGAAAGTGAATGCTACGTATTTTACTGAAAGAAATTGAATGCCTACAGTGACAATAAACTACTATTACTGAAGGAAACTTATGGATAAAGACTGTAGATATATATAAGTGTTATATAGTAATAGAAATATAAACTGTGAGTGTTTTTATGAATAATAAATGACAGAACACCAGCGGCGAACTAGCGCAAGTGGGAAGGTCACACGCCCTCGTAATTTTCATTGCTTACACAGTGTTTTTTTTTTTTGGAGTATGGATTCCAAACTATTTGAGAATCATAGAATAGTGTTTCCAGTGATAATATCAGACTGTGGTAATCATATTACGGGTTGTCGGGAAGTGTAAAGTGGAGACTTTGTTACCCAACTTCAGAGGTCTCAACAAGTCCTATGGTACTCGACGAAGGCTCAACAAACACCCAGAGAGAAAGCTGAAGGTATGTGCCATAAGCATATATGATTTTAATATTCTAGGACTAATAACTGATTTTTGGCAAATATTTTTAGAGAGTCTATCGAAGCGCTAATATGCCCACGGGAGCCGCAAGAAAAAGCAAAACAAGCCCGCAGTGTAAGGGTTAAGGTAACTATTTTAACACTCCTGCCTCAAGTATTAGTGCTGATTGCTTTCAGGCTGGTATACACGCATAATAAAACGATTATGCAAAAATTGATCATGATCGCATTTGTGTGTGTGTGTGTGTGTGTGTGTGTGTGTGTGTGTAGACTAGAAACTGAGTATGTTAGAGTACTCACTCTTTTATTTTTGTTGCACCCGCGTAAGAAGGAAGGAATGACAGTGCAGCCAAAAGCTCATTCACTCTGGCAGCATACTGGGGTGAAAGATGGTGTCCAAGCTTCTGGGATGTGTTTTCAGGGGCCAGGAATATTGGTGGTGTGTCTAAAGTACATCTGCGGTATGTCTGTGGTGTATCTGAAGGGTGTGTGTTGTGCATTTAGATTATATACTTCATTTGTACCTAATGCTGGAGTTGCCGTAAGTGTGAGATAGAGGGGCAGGTTAGAGTACATGCGTCTGCGTCTGGGGCACGTATAATGTGTGTGTAACTTTTTTTTTTTAAATTACAGAACAGAGGAAGGAAAAACAAATGAATAAATAAATAATCCATACACCAGATTACTGGCGTCCTCCATTCATAAAATATCTATAACAGTTGGACTTGAGCAGCTGCAGGTTGAACTTTGGAGGTAAACAACTCGGGGAAGCGAGTTCCAGAGAGATGCGTTCGGGGAATAAAAGAATTCTGATAGGCAGAAGTTCTGTAATATGGCTGTGTGACATTCCAGTCATGAGCGCTACCAGATGTCCGTGTAGCACGAGGGAAGGCATGGAGAGGTGGCACAATGGATGCAACTTTGTCTGAGCATTTGCCATAAAAATATCTGTAAAATGATCCAAGGGAGGCAACATTCCTTCTTACTTGTGCGGGAGGTAGTTTATTTATATTAGCAGGGTTATTAATAATTTCAATCAGCTTTGTTCTGAATTTTGTCTAATTGTTTTAATCTAAGGCATCCCGATAACATATGGATACGTTGCAACGTTTTGTCACGGTGAATCCCGATATTGTATCCATACGTTTTGCAATTGGAAGGTCCGTCATTTCCATAATTTTCAAATTTCGAGCGTGATTTATTGTATGTAGAAGCAGGACACCTTCCTCTACCTGCCGCCAGGCGGGGACACTGCCTTACCCTGCATGACCTCCACCCCCAGCACGCCATTGTCTCGGCAACTCACCTGTTACCAGTGACCTGGCCAGTAAAGACGTCACACCATGGTATGAAATTCAAGGAGAGAGTGGTTCCCCAATCGATGATGATGTGGAGGACAAAGATTACATGGCGCCAAAGGAAGAAACAAACAGAAGTGATGAGGAGGCAACATCACCAAGGAAGGTGTGGTATGTTGATGTGTTTAGTGAGTGAAACAACGCTTATATCGCCTGTATTATTGTGTGAAAACCAATATATTCTTGTACTATACATAAATTCATGCCAAATGAACAAATATCTACCTATTCTGAGTGGTTTGCAATAGTTACCGCTACCGTAGAAAACGCGACACCCATAGCACAGCTCCAGAGAACATGGTACCAGTTATTTAAAGGGTCACCCGTTTAGGCAACTTCTAAGCTCAGGTGAGCACTTTTGGGGGCGTTTTCCAACGTTTTTCACAAAAAGCGAAGGTTTGAGGTAAAATATTTTTTCCCATAATTGGTCGGATTGGGGGGGGGGGGTAAAATCAGTTGAGACACAGCAGGTTAATGCAACCTCTCCACATCTATTCCACAAAGGTGAGCAATATTCAGACTGAGAGCACACATGACTCTTATAAATCATAGCTAACTGCTTTTCAGTGAAGAAGTTATGGACTCTGTACAATAATCCAAGTTTCTTTGAGGCAATTTTAGCAACCGATCTGACATGAGAGGTCCAACCGAGTGCACTGTTAAGTGAGACACCGAGAATTTCAATACTTTTGGAGGTGGGAATATTAGTAGCACTGAAGGTAATAGGCTATACGAATCTGGCAATATCTGTCTATTAGTAAACTGAATATATTTCGTTTTACTAGCATTAAATGGGACAAGGTTGTTTTGTCCCCATTCATTAATTTCAGATTTATGGAGATGACTGTACTGAGTTGAGAGTTAGAGATATTAGACTTTGTAAATGGGTGTTGGAGTGTGAATGAACTGTGAAGTGTTGAGTCATCTGCATATGAATGGATGGGATTGTGAGTGACAGAAAAGAGATCATTAATATGAACCAGGAACAGGGTTGGCACCAGAACTGATCCCTGTGGCATGATTGAGTGGAAATTGGAATATACATCATCTACTTTTACTCTTATTTTTCTGTCACTGAGATATGAGGAAAGCAGAGTAACAAAGGACGTTAGTCCATAGCAAGAAAGTTTGGACACCAGGGAGCAGTGCCACACTCTGTCGAAAGCTTTAGAAATATCAAGGGCTACTGCATGAGTTTCTCAATGTTGGTCGATTGATTGGTGGATGGTATGAGTCAAGAGACTGAATATGTCAATGGTGGATCTTTCGTGGCGAAAACCATATTGTCCATCATTATTTAAGTTGTTGGATTCAAGATGTTTAACTGTATGCTTATTAATTATAATTTCAAATACTTTACCTAGAGAAGATTTGACAGCTACTGGTCTGTAATCAGAGGGGTCAGAGGAACATCCTTTCTTTGAAGTTTGGTGGATATTGGCTTCTAACCATGAATTAGGGAATGAAAAAGTACGTAGCCTATGCACAGTCTGAATAATTTAGCTAGAACACAGGTAAGTTCTGAGGAACACTTTTCAGGGCAATTGGAGGAATTCCATCTAGGCCTGGAGCTTTGTTAGTTGGTAAATTGTCTAGGATGGATTTTACACGTCTTGTCTGTATTTTAAGTGGAACAATTTCGGGAGAGTCAAGTTCTAGCACTGGGACATTCCGGCCGACTTCCTGCATGGTAAAATTTCTGGCAAAAGTACTGGCAAAGATATCTGCTTTCCTAGGCGGGTCATTTGTAATGTTGCCATCTGAAGATTTTAGTGGGGGAATGGATGATGACTTGTTAAAGTTATTATTGAAAGAACAGAGTTGACCAGAATATTCTATTGTCATTAGGGCTGTTAAGTAGTTTTGATGTTTGTTTTTGAAGAAAGTTTGATTTAGTGTGATTTATTACAGCTTTTCCATGGTTTCAAGCAATTTTATATTGACAGAATGATTCAGATTTTTTTTTAAGTAAAAGTTTTTTGCTAATGACTTTTGGGCCGTTGCTCTGGCACAGTTGCTATCAAACCACTTTGGAGAGTTGAATCTATTAGTGAACTGTTGACCTGGTATGAATAAATCCATACCAGCTAGTATTAAGTCATTAATGTGGGACTGGGTAGAACTGACATCTCTAGAGAAGAAAGACTGCCATGGAATATCGGCAAGATAATTTCTAAATCCATCCCAGTTTGCCCTATCAAAGTGCCATCAGGTCACCCTGACAGGTTCAGAACGGGGAGGTTTGGAGGGCCTAACTGATGAGGCTTTGATGAGATTGTGGTCAGAGGATCCAAGTGGTGACAGTACTTCTATCCTGTACTGATGTGGATTATTTGTCAGGAGTAGATCCAAGAGATGGGCATTATGGTCAGGATTATCTGGTAATCTGGTAGGTTGCTTTACCAACTGCATGAGATTAAACGATTCTGCCAACAGCTCGCACTCTAGACCAGCATCGTCAGTCCTGGCAGAATGAAATAACCATTCAACATCATGTACTTTAAAATCACCCAAAATGGTAATTTCGGTGCTAAGGGCAAGGTTAAGGTTACTCAACTGTGTGGATATGGAGTCAAATACACTAGGTTCTGAAGAAGCACTGGGGGAGCGATATCTAAATATATTGGTAATATTTAGATAATTTAGTTTATTCAGTGAGTAATCAAAATTCGTTGAAGTGAAGTTTAACCCCTCCCGTCCAGCAGGTGTTGTCGCGAGCGCTCCCCCCAGCCTGGCATTCCTGACAAAAATCGGAGCGCTCCCCCCAGCCTGGCATTCCTGACAAAAATCGGCAAAATCATCTATCTTTAAATCTTTATGTCTATGTTAATACTTAACCAGTTGCAACAAACATCGTTTCATATTACTCATCAATCCATCGACTTCAAGTTGATGGCATCAGATTGTCCGCGAAGTGCAGATAGGGAGAGTGAGTGAGTGGGGAATCAGGCCAATTTTTGGTGTTTTTTTGCTGGTGTCGATATGCGTGGCGGAGGTTCGGCGACACAACAAAAGCTTACACTAGCCCACCACACTGATATCACTTCGATGACGCTTCCAGGACACCAAAATCCACTACAAACACTGTTTCCATGAATATTTGTCCATAATCGGTCGTACTGGGTGATTGAAGGCTTGTCACTGTAGCAACGACCTTGAACCCACGCTGCTCGTCTTCCTCATTACACAGAGAGACAGACAGACTCTCTCTCTCTCTCTCTCTCTCTCACACACACACACACACACACACACACACACACACACACACACGAAAATGTATGTTTGGCTAGGATTGATGCTAGATTCTGCCATTGCATTGTTGAGCAAGTAGAAGTCTGGGTATTGCAACTCCTAGAAATATTACTATTACTACTAGAAGGACAACTACCACTACAACAACTACTACTAATACTACAGCTACCACTACTACAAGCACTATTACCACTACCACAACTACTATTATTACAATTACCACATCTACTACTAATACTAGCACACCTACAACACATACCACCATTACTACTGCCACTACAAGTACTGCTGCAAATAATATATATATAAATAAATAAATTTGAAATATGTGAACCAAATAGCGGTAGTCATTTACGTACTGCCCAGAAACGGAAATACTTACTACTATGACTTTCCTTTGAGTTATATTTTTTTATCAAGTAATAAGTATAAACAAATTTTTTCCCAATAAAATAAGGCTGCGAGTTTTTCATGAAACATTACTTCTCCCTCCATTATTCACACAAATATACGCAGAGCAGTGAAATCATAATTTCTATTTCAACAAAAATCTACATGCTGGTATGCACAAAACTAAATTATTCTTAATACTCAGACTCCTACCACTCGGTCCTTGCGTGGAAATCAAAGAAACAGTCAGTACACAGTGCAACCTCACATTCAGCACACCACCACTTCATCATACGGCATTGCTGTGGTCGGCGCAATGAATTGGCGCAAACATAGCAACGCCAGAAGGCTTCTTTGCCTCCAGGTGTGCTAGGTAATATATCCATGAAATGCCTGCTGAGGTAGTCCCTGTACTGCAGGCAGTCAGGCAGTTGCTGTACACTGTGCCTACGTTTCCCGGAAGGACTGACCTGTCCATACCTCTCCAGAAGGCAGTAAATCACATCCTTCTAGAACTGTCTGATGGATGTGCTGGTCTGTGTAACTTCCTTGTACAGAATGAAGGCATTCAGTACACAGATATCCGGTACATGCAAGAATGCCTTCTTATACCACTTATAGCACCTCCTCAGACAGTCGATTGTGCCGATCTACATATCTGATTTATCAACGAATCGCATGTTCATGTTATAGTCCAGAACAGCATCAGGCTTGAAGACTGGCTGCCTCGTTCTTCTATCGACCTTGCCTGTGCCAATCAACTTACCCTCGTGGACTGTGGAGAGGACATTCACTTTTCTCTTATCATGCCAGTGAATTGCCAGGAGTTTACCTGATTGCAAGGTCCTGCACTCCTCCTTCACGGTGCCTTTGGGAAAGGATGGCCAATGCTTCCTCTTTGCATGGACAGTGCCACACGATCCAATTTGGTGTTCTTGCAGGTACTTTGAGAGACTTGGTGCTGTGTAATAATTATCAGTGTAAAGTATATACAGGTATACATGGCGAGTGATGAGAAGGGTGGGTGGTGAACTGAATGAAAGGAAGGCAATGATTGATTATGTGTGTGTGGATGAAAGGATGCGAAAACGTGTAATGGATGCAAGAGCTTATAGAGGTTGGGGGAGTGGACTTTCTGACCACTACTTGGTGCTGGCCAGAATAAAGGTCCAATTAGAATGGAGAAATAGAAGAAGGGAAGGACGGGAAGAAGGAGTATTTGTAAGGAGAGTGGAAAGGTTACAAGAGGATGAGAAAAAGACAAAGTATAATAGAGAAGTGGAGGAACGATTGGGCAAATATGATTTGGAGCAGATGGGGACGTGGAAGGTGTGTGCAGGATATTTACAGAAGAAATATGAGCAGCATGTGATGTGGTGTGTGGGATGAAGAGTAGACGGAGGAGTGTGCAAGGAACAGCGTGGTGGAATGATGAGGTGAGACAGGCTGTGGCACAAAAGAAGAAAGTATACAATGAATGGATGAGAAATAGGGGCGTGGAAGAAGTTGAGAGGCGGAAGAGCGAGTTATATATAGAAAGAAAGAGAGAGGTGAAAAGATTAGTAAGAGAGAGTAAGAAGAGAGCGGATGAGGAATTTGGAAGGAACTTGAGTGTAAAGTGGAGGGACTGTTAGAAAATATTCTGGGAAGAGGTGAAGAGAGTAAGACAGGGTGGAAGTGAAGTTAGCAGGGGAGTGATAGATAAAAATGGTAGATTACTAGTGGAGAAGGGAAAAAAAAAGTGAGCAGATGGAGAGAACACTTTAAGGAATTGTTGAACATAGAGGATGGAAGTAATGCGAGTATAAGTGGCTGGGGAATGGCTGGGAGAAGAAGGGAGGTGAGAAGACAGGAAGAAATCAGTAGGATAGAAGTTGTGTAAGCAATGAAGAAAGTTAAATTGGGGAAAGCCCCAGGAATTGATGGAGTGTGTGGTGAAATGCTGAAGTATGGGGGAGAGATAGTAGTAGAATGGATGTGGAAGATGTGCAGATTGGCCTGGGAGGAAGGTAGAGTCCCGAAGGATTGGAAGTCAGGTATAATTATTCCCTTGTACAAAGAAAAGGGGAAAAAGAAGTGTGTGGTAATCATAGGGGCATCTGTCTTCTTAGTATAATAGGAAAAGTGTATGGTAGGATGCTTATTGACAGAGTTAGAGAAAGAACAGAGGAATTAGTTGGAGAAGAACAGGGAGGCTTTAGGAAGAGAAGAGGTTGTGTAGATCAGATATTCATTCTTAGATCTTTAGTGGAAAAGTTTCTAGAGAAGGGAAAGAAGTTGTATGCGGCTTTCATGGATTTGGAGAAAGCATATTACAGGGTGGATAGACAAGGATTGTGGAAAGTATTAAGAATATATGGAGTAGATGGGAAGTTGTTGAATGCTGTGAAGAGTATGTATAATGGTGCTAAGGCTGCAGTGCGTGTGGATGGTGAACTGAGTGAATTTTTCTCTTTGAAGGTTGGGTTGAAACAGGGATGTGTCATGTCTCCATGGTTGTTCAATCTGTACATGGATGGGGTAATAAAATAGGTACAAGGTAGGGTAGTGGATGTTGGAGTGACCTTGGTGAGAGAGGGTGTATGGAAACTCCCTGTACTGTTGTGTGCAGATGATACTGTGTTGTTGAGCGATGACGAAGGGGAGCTGCAAGGCTTGGTGGATGAGTTTGGGAGAGTGTGTAAGAAACGGAATCTAAAGATGAATGCAGGGAAGAGTAAAGTGATGGTCTTTGAGAGAGGTGAAGTCAGTGAATGTACAACGAGGTGGGATGGTAAGGAATTGGAAAATGTGAGTATGTTTAAGTACTTGGGTAGTGTGATGAGTAAGGATGGAGATTTGGAGGGTGAAGTGCTTGAAAGGGTACAGTAGGGAAGAAAGGTTGCTGGTTCCTTGAAAGCAGTGAAAAGAAGCAGGGAAGTGAGCATGGAAGTGAAAAAGTTACTACATGACAGTATTATGATACCAACTCTAACGTAAGGAAGTGAAGCTTGGACGTTGCTGGAAGGACACAAGTCAAGAGTGAGAGCAGTGGAAATGAGTTATTTAAGTGGAGCCTGTGGAGTCACATGGAGAGACAGGCTGACAAATGAGGATATAAAGGAGTGTTGTGGTGTGGATGTGGATGTGATAGGAAGCGGTAGGATGAATACACTGAGTTGGTTTGGCCATGTGGAGAGGATGGAGGGTGAAAGACCGACGAAGAGAGTGTATGTGAGTGAGGTGGAGGGGGGAAGAGGGAGGGGGAGGCCGAGGATGAGATGGAGGGATGGGGTGGAGAGGTATATGAGAGAGGGGTGTGTGAGTTTGGAGCGGGGCAGTGAAATGGCGGGGGACAGCGATGTGGAGGCGATTTGTTTGTGGCCACCTCGAACGGGATTGAGGCATCTGGTAATAGACAGATAGATAGTAAAGGATATGGTTGCTACCGAAGTACCTGTCCATCAGTTATCTTAACCACAGAGCCAGAGAAACCATGGGGATCGTCCTTCGACAACACTGCATCACTTGCTGTATACACAATGAAATCAAGCTCGTACCCAGTCTTGCAATCACAAAAGACAAAGAACTTTATTCTGAAACGATGTCTCTTGGATGGAATGTACTGAATGAAGGCAAGACCTCCCCTGAACAAAACAAGTGACTCGTCGATTACAACCTTCTGAAATGTCCTGAAAAATTATCAGAATTTTTCCTTCATCATCTCCAGAATCGACGGAATTTTCTACAGCCTATCGTTAGGATCTGGGCCCATATTGGTGGAAAAATGTAAGTACCTTACAATGTCAAGATATCGGTCACGTGGCATATACTTACTGAATATTGGCGTTGCAGTGATATCGTCCAAGAGCCAGTAATCGTGTATGTTATGTTTCCTAACATGAGGCATCAACATTGTCAATGCTAGCCAAACATACATTTCGCTAACACTCATTGCAGTCCATTCCTTCATTTTCGCACTCTCTCTCAGGTGCAAGGTTTCAGCCCAATTGCAGCAGAAATCTGTGAAACTGTTCACTTCTTTCGCAATGAACTCCATCACTGCTGTTGTGAAAAAAAGCAAGGAAGAAGTCCACTGCAGAAGAAGCTTTGTTATAGGGAAATTCTGGCTGCACACCTGCGTTCGTGTCATCAAACACAGGTGTTTCAGGCTGAAACCCCATCCCTTCCTCCCACACAAAGGTTTCAAACCTACCAGTCTGTGGTTCCTGCATTGCCTGCCATGCACATGACCTGCCTCGTGCCCTGCCACGGCCCCTAGCATGGCGGCGTGGTGGTGATTCCACTGACTCACCATTAGATGAGGGGTGAGGATGCTGGTGATGGTGATCGTGGTGAATGGTGTTGGTGAAAGGTGTCAGCAGGCACGTGCCTGTCGCCATGCACCTGCACCAACATAACCAGATGGACCAGTCTACGGTGATGTGGCACATGATGAGGCAGGCCGGTGTGTTGAGGCACGTGGTGAGGCCTGAAGTGAGGCAGGTCGGCATGGTGATGCACATGGTGAGGCCTGAAGTGAGGCAGGTCGGTGTGGTCATGCACATGGTAAGGCAGCTCGGCGTGGTCATGCACGTGGTGAGGCCTGGAGTGATGTATATTGGCGTGGTGATGCACGTGGTGAGGCCTGAAATGAGGCAGTTTGGTGTGGTGATGCCCGTGGTGAGGCAGGTCAGCATGGTGAGGCAAGTCAGCGTGGTGAGGCATGTGTTCAGGCAGGTCGGTGTGGTGATGCATATGGTGAGGCCTGGAGTGATGGAGGCCTTGCATGGTGATGCACGTGGTGATGCCTACAGTGATGTAGGCCATGTGGGTGAAGGTGGTGATTATGATGTGTGGGTGGAAAATTCCACCCTAGGCCACTCTCGTGCCTGGTAGCTCAGCCTGCGGTGTTTTCTCCTCCTGCCAGCCTCCTTGCTTCCTTCACTCTCTGCCTCCCCCATTACTTTCTCCACTGTGTGTATATCACCCTCTACAGGATCATCAACAACATCTGATCCTTCATCATCAGAAAAGGATGATGATCTTGCAGATGGAAAATATCACCACACAGTGGAGATTTCACTATCACTCTCCTCCTCTGATGCGTACTTTTCCATACTCAGCATCGCTAAATCTGGTTCTTCAGAGGAGGAGTCACTTTCCTCACTCACAATAGGCAATAATGGTACACCTAACTTCCTCCCTATTGCACTATCACTTAGGTTTTTCCTCCAAGGGCCTTTTTACTTCATAATAGTGGAAGTCGGGGGGCATGGGCGGTCGGTAGAGGGTCAAGACACAGGAATATCTTTACGTGTAGGCCTATCCATCATGGAGGTATGCAGGCAACTGAAGTGTGACTGAGATGCACGTGGGAGGGTTGCCAGCGGGTGCGGGTGGTGATAATAAGCAGCTGTGTTTTCAAACAATGGCACGAATTACTAGATCATGTATACATGACCGCTGGATGGCCTTGGAAAGACTTGTATATATGTCACCCGGACGGGATGGGTTAAAACAGTGTCAACTGCATATTCAGATTTGATATAACAACAGGCACCGCCCTTGTTACGGAAGTTTGTGAGGAGATGATAACCCAGGAAAACAAAATGGGGATATTTCAGGAGAGAGAGAGATTTGTGGTTCTGTGAGGAACAAAGCCAGAGGGGATATGGACTGTAGGAAAAAAACGAACTGAATTTAGGTTGGTGCTAAGAACTCAGATATTGCTGAAGAATAAGGCTGCACCTGCACTTCTTCACTGACAAGCATAAATGGAATCTGCAACAGTTGATGCCGGCACAGTCGCTTGATGGCAACTGGGAGGAATCTGTGCCACCAGCCTTACCCTGCTGGTGATGGCAATCCAATGCAAGGGAGACAGAACCAAAGGCCAGGAGCCTGCAAACCGTTCCTTCCAAGAAAAAAAAATACGTAAGAGAGCCAAAATCAAGATCCGTTCATTTCGAGATGCCTGGACACTGCGTTTGAAAGACTGGAGATCATAGGAAGCAGGAAATACAGACAGAGGGAGACAGTTCCAGAGTTGACCTGTTGCATAAATGAAAGACTGTGAGTAACGGTTAACTCTTGCATTAGACAGTTTGACAGAATAGGGATGTGTTTGTTGCTAGACAGGTGCTACATGCCCTTCGTAGAGATGGAGGGATGCAAGCAGACAGTTCGGAGGAGCAGTGACAATTGTAGTAGTGAAAGAAGAGAGATAAAGATGCAACAGTGCGGTGAAGAGACAGAGGTTGAAGGGAGCTAGTAAGAGGAGGAGAGTTACTGAGACGAAAAGCCTTTGACTCCACCTTATTGAGAAGAGCTGTGTGTGGGGAGCCTCCCCACACATGAGAGTTGTACTCTACACAGGGGCGAATAAAACCCATGTGTAAAGTCAACAACTGTGCAGGGGTAAATAAGAAACCAAGTTGGCTTAGCACACCTAATCTCTTGGAAGCAGATATTAAAAGAGATGTAATATGATCTTTTCATGAATAATCCCGAGAGAATGAAACCCAAAGTATGTTTAAGGATGATGCGGGATTGAGTTGGATATTATTAAACATTAATGGGTACTCCTGTGGAAGATTATGTCGGATTGATAGGTATAAGAAATGAGCCTGTTGTATTAAAAACAAGATTATTTGTACTCCAGTCACAGATATGAGCCAAGTCAGACATTAGGTGTGCCATAGCCTCATCCTTTGTTTGTTGAAGTAACTGCTGAGATGGACATTGTGGGAATCGAATGGAAAGGTGGAAAGAGTAATCATGAGCGTATGAGTGGATAGGGTTAGAAGTACAGCTTAGATGATCATTGATGAATAAAAGGAAAAGAGTTGGTGATAAGACAGAGCCCTGAGGAACACCACTGTTCATTTATCCAGAAGATTGGTGGCCGTCTACAACAGCACCTATAGAACGACCAGAAAGGAAGCTATAGATGAAAGCACAGATAGAAGGATAGAAGCCGTGAGAGTGCAGTTTGGAAATTAAAGATTGGGCGTCTAGTTAACCAAAGTACAGCTGTACAAAAAAGTATCGTTACTCAGGGATCCAATAGATATGTAATGAACACCACGATGGCTGCTGCTTCCGAAGGGTTGAGACATTCATATCGACACATTTATTACCTCAAACACAGGAGATGTCTCTTGTATCCCATGCATAATAAAAACTGCTGGATATGCAGGGGTACCCCCTGCCTGTTTTTCTTACTGTAAACCATCATCGTTTGTCATATTGTTTAGCACAACGTCGTAACGATACTTTTTTGTACAGTTGTACATGCATCGTCCCAAAAAAGCTATAAATATGTAACAGAAGGGCAGGTTAGAGTGTTGGGCTGCTGTTGTACAGAGATGGCCGGTGAGCCATAACAGTGTTACTGAGTTGCTTTACCCCTCTTCTCTGGGTGTTATCTGTCGATGAAACAGACATGTGTAGGCTTAACCTCCATGTGTTATTGATCGAAGCAAACAAATATTATAATGATTTTTGCATTCTAAAATGGAGAAATGGGTTCTAAAATAGCTGCTCGCCTCTGAGACGCAGATAAACTGAAGATATTTCAGAAAATGAATGCTTGGCTTCAGTATGAAAAACCGACATCATAATAAACAAAGGTTATCTTTATTTACCTGTCAGTAACAGCATCGAAGCCTCAGGTGAATGGTATCTTAAAGCTGAATACTATATCTTTCTTGTGATACCATATTTATATTAGTGTAAATACTGTTGCAAAAAAATATAATTATAAAAAATGGTACGATTGAAGTAAATGAGCAGCCAGTACTTTTGAAAGTCATAGAATAAAGTATTTTCTTACAAAGAAAAACGATTGAGACTAATACCGCAAAAATGTGAAAGTCATTCTGTAAATAGGTGCAAATAAGAAGAGTAGGATCTTGTTTTGCAAATCACATTACTGTTCAAATTCAAGTAAATAATGAGTTCCACACGTAAACGTTGTGTAATACGTAAAATGGCAAAAAATACGTTACAGAAAGTGTAAATACTGTACATCAGCTTCCAAAATATATATCGGTAAAAAAATCATGTGGCTTGGCTGGCTGGCATGAACTCTCGTGTGACACTGAAATATGCCTTCGGTAATTTCATCATGGTTTCGCCCCTAGAATACATGAAAGCATCATCTAAGCAGCATTTTTCAGTTAAATGTTTATGCTTTTTAGCGGTACCAGGGATATTAAGATCCCAGCAATAGGTTTTGAGTAATTTAGTTTTGGAAAAGTGCAAAAAAACAACAATTTCACCCTGCCGTGAAGAAAAATGGGCTCGCAAATCACTTAGCTAGGTGGGGTTGAATAATAAATTAATCTTTCCCGTTTGAATAACTTAGGCCTACGTGTCCTTTGTGTTCTTATAACGAAAACCTTCATGATTTTCTTTTCAAAATACATTGCATTATTTATTTTTTTTCCTGCTATTACTATAAATAAGGAAGGAGATAAAAAAATTTTATAAAAGGGATTAATCCCCGAGCTTGACCTCATCAGATCATATAGCCCTGCTTGGGTTACAGGAGAGCGCTACCCCTCCCAGCACGGCAGTCACCGGGCAGGGCGCAAACTCGCAACCTCACGATTACGAGCCCGACACCCTACCACCAAGCTACCGCGCTCCCCCTAAGGAAGGAGAAATAATCAGAATAGAAACTTTTCCCTTTCCCTAGTTATTTAGACACTCAGGAAACGAGGCTCAGGGGTTCATCCAACGTTCAAACTCGAATACTACAGCAGCTCCAGCCCGGTGCTTCGTTTCATCTCGTCAATCACATGTTTCGAGCAAGTGTGGCCGGACGCTAATGCAGTTAAGTTTATCCCAGTGGTGAGTTTTACGTCAGTGGGCATCCTTGTATCTGTACTTTCAGTGTACTCCTTTATATCCCATGTTTCCGTCTTTTTGGATACACAAAAGTTTTAAATATACTGCAGTCCATCTCGCAAGCTTTCTTCCCCATCTGCACTAAAGAAAAATACTCAATTTATACATTCCCAACTCATCCAAAATAAATCTCTATAGCTATATCTATTTCTATATCTATCTATCTATATAGCCTACGGTATACACAGCTCTGATGTTTTCATCATTTGCATCACTTCTTGCTTGTTAGAGATGTATTCTGTTCTATACACACTATTCGTCTTCACGGATGCATACACATCAGCATTTCAAAATATGCCTCATATCATTGTTCGACCTGTTCTTTCGCCTCCCTTCCTCAGATGTACATGATATAATTATCATTTCTCCAAGCTGCCCAATGGTTTCAGGTGGAGGTGAATGGAACAGTGGTGTCTGTGGTGGATGGTGACACCTGTATCCACACCTGGTCTGAGGGTCGTTATGGTGGGGGTGATGCTGTGTTCAGTGAGCTTTCATGCCCAGCCCCAGACTCCTGCCCCGTCCAGTGTAAGGTGACCGACCCGCCTCACTGCTCCAACCCACAAGACTCTTCCAATAACCCCGCCACATTCTGGGTCTGCTTGGCAGTTAGGAGTGTGTGGTACTTCTTCATGGTGGCCAGCCATACGATGACGGTGAGTCTCTCTCTCTCTCTCTCTCTCTCTCTCTCTCTCTCTCTCTCTCTCTCTCTCTCCATGTTCTCTCAAAAGTAAAAACTGCAACAAACTAAACCCCAAGAAAATGGCGAAGCTAATATGACATAAGTTTTGTTTGAGTTTTCTATGTATTTGATAATGACATATATTGATAGGTGTAAGATTAGTTATACTGGTAAGATGTAAGTTCGTTTCGTTTCGTTTCGTATTTGAAAGCTCCAGCATGCTTGCATGCGTCGGTCTTGGTCACCTAATGGCGGCTCTCCATGCTACTCGATCTCTGGCAACTTCCCTATTTAGTCCCTTATCCCCAAGGGCACACTCGTTAAACTCATCCCAGTCTTTTCGGTCTACCTCTCGTTAGCTTCCCTATTTAGTCCCTTATCCCCAAGGGCACACTCGTTGAACTCATCCCAGTCTCTTCGGTCTACCTCTCGTCACCCTACCCCTAACATTAACACTTCTCATTTTCTGCACCCGATTATCATCCCCCATCCTCTCCACATGCCGAAACCATCGCAGTCTACCTCTCTTCACAACACCAATACACTCCAGTTCCTTCCTACCTTTCAACTCTTCCATCGTAAACCTGACCTCCCCCCCCCCACAGGCCTCGTACTCAGGGACGCACTGCACATCCACCTAATCATTGCCATTTCTGTACATTTGAACCTACAGATATCCACTTCCTTTACTGCCCAGGTCTCACTACCACAGAGCATTACACTCCTAACACATGCCACATACAAAGTTCCCTTAGCACGGAGGGAGAGGCAGCAGTTCCCTGAACTTCTTCCAACCACTCCTCACTCTAGCCACAGAGCTAGCTCCAGCCCCATCTTCACCACATAACATTTCTCCCAAATAACAAAACTCTTCCACACAACCATTAAGTTCAATCCTTTCAAGCCTGGCAATCTCCTCATGCTCTCCCTGAAACACCGCACACATGAAATCAGCATTATCTTGCAGTCATCCTCTAAAATCACTACATCTCTAATGCATCCACTTAACACAAACACTGCACAAGATGAAATTACTTCCCACACCCTTGAGGCAGATCGCACATGGCCACTCTCCCTCTTCTTTGACAGTACCGTCCCCAGCCCTAGATAACATCACTTTTGTTTTTTCTGCATTTACTCTTAAGCCCTTGTGCCCCAGACCATCTCTCCACTTCCTAAATCTTTCCTCTGTCTCCCTTTCATTCTCTGCAATCAACACCAAACCATCTGTATTCACATCTCTCACGGGAGTTCATTTCTGAAGTCACGTGAGAAGGCTTCATGTACCATAATAAACATCAAGGGGCTCAAAACTGACCCCTGATGCACACCAACATTCACAGAAAACTCCTCTTTCAAATATCCATTCACCCGTACCTGGGTGGGAGCACCCACGTACATGACCATAACCACACTAACCAGCCACTCCTCGATCCCAAGCTTTCTCATTGCCCACTCCACCACCTCTCTGGGGACTTTTTTTTTTTTTTTTTTTTTTAAGGCTTATTGGCCATCACCCACCACGAAGGGTATTAGGCCAAACAAGACAAAGTTATAAATAAACAGTTAAATTAAGTCACTGGGTAAGAGAAGACACTAAGGCACAAAGGGGAATGATCAAGGGAGGACAGGCACTGGGTGGATGTAACGAAAGCACACACTGAAAACAGGTGAAGGGCTACACTGCACTAGAGGTGGAGTCCAAGTCAGAATCTGACTGATACTGTAGATGCTGGAGGATGCTGCCAAGGATCTTCACCTCCTCGACATCCGTAACAGCTTGAAGGGAGCCCTGGCGCAGCTCATTGAAGGAGAGCATGACCTGCTGGAACTTCCCCTTGCTGTACTCCTTTGCACTGCCGATCTCTGGTGCAGAATCTTCATATGACTGCAAGTAGTGCATTAAGGAATCCAACCCTGAACTGTCGAGTGAGGCAAAGTCCGACCAGGTGAGATGACGACCCAGAGGTGAAGGCTTCCGACTTGCAGAGGCCTGCCCCTCAGCTGGAGTAGACTCCACCTCGCCATGCTTCGCAGGAGAAACAGGGTCGGCAGGGTTGTCTGCCGCAGACGGCAAAGAAGGAGCCGCATCCCCAGTCTCCATGGGCACCTCGGGAGGTGGCGAAGGGGCAGACCGACGGGAGATGGAATGGCTCGCCAGCCGGAGCCTCGTAGGTGGAGTGGAGGGCTGTAGCTGCGGCACCCTTGGGATCAACCTGGTGGGGGTCGCAGGAGGCCCTGACCGATGTTGATGTCTAGGACCTCGCTTCCCAGGCCTCCTCTGCACCACAGGTGAAGAGAAAGATTCGGGGATCAGTATGGCAGGGAGCCCATTAGCCTCAAAGATGGCGGGCAGGCGCTGGGCGAGAACTACCATATCTCCCATTGAGAAAACCTTGGCCACCTCAATGCACATTGTGACAATGGCTGAGGCAGAAGAGGCAGGGAAGGAGGCAGGAGTAACAGATGGAGACTGATGTTGAAGTTTGCGCCGACGACAGGGGAGGGCGTAGGGAGAGCCCCGCACCACCTTGCCTGCAGGGACGGTTACTGAGGCAGCTGCAGGACCCTTGATACCCTGCTCCACCATGAACTCCACCACCTCGCCAGCGGCAACTGAGGGCACAGGGTGGGTGGGGTTGGGGGCTACGATGGACGATCGGTGGATAAAAACGTCGCCCCCTGTGTCTCAACGAGTCAGGAAGTCGTACCCCTTCCTGACGTACCATCGTACCTGTCCCACAACCCTACATTCCATGCCGTTGTTTGCTGCTACCTCAATCTGCCTTATATTCTCTTGGGTACGAACCATGGTACAAGAGTTGCCTTGATCCAGCTGCTCTAGGTGGTGAGTCCGGCAGTTGGTTTCTCCACCCCAAGGGGGACTCTATCAAAGGCCTTCTCCATATCAACAGAATCAAAGTACTATCACGAATAAAAGTTCGTTCCCCCAACCGGCCACTGTGTGCATCTGAAACACCTGAGGATCGAAAACGAAGCATCTGTAGGAAGTGCCATTTCCACACAACAAATGGAGCACAGTAATGTTTATGAGGGGGACAGGGAGGTTGGGAGAGGGAGGTATGATGAGAGGAAGTTTGTATTTGGGTATAGATTAAATAACTTACTCACCAGATGTTGATATGGTTATGACTGTGTTGGCGATGGATTACAATAAGAATGATAATGTTTGATAACAATATTTTTATGCGTAATGGATGTTGTAGCAACAAGAGTGGTTGAGTTAATAATATAATTACAAGCAATGTACTGAAATCACACGTTTTAAGTGTCATATGATACTTATTACTAATATGCAGAATTTATTTTAGTTTTAGTGACGATAAACGGTCATAATTCATTCAGCCTCTTATCTATCTATCTATATACCTAGGCTGCTTCCCCCAAGGAAAGGGAGGTAGCCGAGACAGGACGACATACTCCCCATTTACTCATCAATTCAAACACATTCATTCGCATCTTAGCTCCAAAGGGGAAAACGGACAGATCCTCACCGCACCACACCGCACAAGGGTCAACTGCACAATGCAATCAATGACATCCGCAGCACGGCCCGACAGCAGAGCTGGTTTACCCCTGCCACATCATAACAGACTCATCTCCTTACCCACACCTGACCTGACTAGCTGATCAGACCAAATGCGGGAAAATATCCCCTCAGGGCTGCGTCATCACTTATTCATTCACAATTTCTCTCCATTTATTTCTGTCACGCACAGCCACTCTTCCTTGCTCAACAGACATCCCTCTCGCATCCAGCATTCTCTTCACACTGTCCATCCATCCTATTCGTGGTCTTCCTCTCAGCCTTACACCTCTCACATCAGATCTAGTTATCTTTTTCACCAATCACTCATTATCCATTCTCTCTGAATGAAGAGAGAACCTGTATATTGGTAATTTCTCTGCTGATCCATTCTCTCCATATGCCCAAACCATCGCAACACCCTCTGCTCAACTCTACCAGCCATCTCCCGAACAACTCCAGTTCTCCTTTGCACTTCATCATTTCGCACTCAATCCTTATGGATCACTCCACACATACTCCTCAGACACCTCATCTCCATTACATTCAAACTTTTCTTCTCTGCTACACTCATATTCCATGTTTCAGCCCCATATAATGCAGTCGGTACCACAACACCCTCATACAGCCTTCTCTTTACATCCATTCTAAGCGAATGACATCTAAACACTTTTTTCATTCCTTCCAGCACCTTTCCTACTTCATTTATTCTAAACTTCGCTTCTGCATCTATTCTTCCATCCACAGCAACATGTGACCCTAGATATTTAAAACACTCTACCTCTAGCAACTCACCATTCAAAATTATATTCATCCCCCTACCATCTACCAACCTCGTACACTTCATCACTTTACTTATTCTCATTTACTTTCAATTTCCTCCTTTCACACACCCTTCCAAACTCCTCTACCAACTGTCTCAATCCCTCCTCTGAATCAGCCACCAGTGCAGTATCATCTGCAAACAGCAGCTGCTTCAGATTCCACTCTCCACCATTAAAATTCACCAGACTCAGACCTCCACCTAAAACTCTTGCATTCACCTCCCTTACAACACCATCCATGTAAATATTAAACAACCAAGGCGACATCACACATCTCTGTCGCAGCCCCACTCTCACAGGAAACCAATCACTCACAGCAATTCCCACTCTTACACATGCTCTACTATTTACATAAAAACTTTTCACCCCTTTTAGTAACCTACCATCAAGTCCATACAATCTTGAAACAGTCCACAAGGCCTCCCTATCAATTCTATCATACGCTTTCTCTAAATCCATAAATGCCCAAAACACATCCTTGCCTTTCGCTAAATACTTTTCACACACTTGTCTCACCGCAAACACCTGATCCACGCATCCCCTCCCTCTCCTAAAGCCACACTGCACATCACCAATCACTCCCTCTGTACCCTCTCTAACTCTCATAATTAACACTCTACCATACACCTTACCGACAAGACTCAACAGACTTATACCCCTAAAGCTAGTACATTCATATTTATCACCCTTGCCTTTATACAACGGGACCACACAAGCACTTGCCCAGTCAATTGGCACCATACCTTTCACAAAGCACACATTCAACAATCTTACTAACCAGTCAATGATAGTCACTCCACCACCCTTCAGGCATTCCACAGCACACCCATCAATACCTGCAGCTTCCCCCGTTTTCATCTCCTTTACTGCCTTCTCCATTTCCTCCTTCGTGATCAAAGAATCATTCAATTCTTCCAACACATTTATTCCTTGCACCCTTCCATCCGCCACAATCTCAGCCACCCTTTCCTCCTCTACATCTAACAATCTTTCAAAATACTCTGCCCATCTCTTCCTTACAACATCCATCTCAATTAACATCCTTCCATCCTCTGCATTTACTCGTTCTTCCTTCTCAGACTCTGCCTTTCGCACCCTTTTCACCTCCTTCCAAAACATTTTCTTATTCTGTTGCAAATTCTGTCAGCCGCCTACCCCACCTCTCATCTGCTGCCACTTTAGCATCACGCACAGCCCTTCTCGCCCTATTCCTCTTTTCCTCATACTTTTCATATGACATCTCATCCTTCCTCTGCAGCCACACTTCATATGCACTTCTCTTCTAAGCCACAGCCATACTTACTTCCTCGCACCACCATTCACTTCCTTTTCTTACACCACCAGCCACACGTCTCACACCACACACCTCTTCTGCATGACCCACCACAGCACCCTTAAATAACTGCCATTCCTCCTCCACACTGCCGTTTTCCCGATCTTTCACTGCGTTCCACTCATCTTTCAATTTCTCCTGATACTCTATCTTTTTCTCTCTTTTATCCAATTCACTCACTTTCAAAACCTCCCTGCCACATCTAACCCTCCTAGCTCTCACCCATCTCTTACCTTCTCTTAATTTTCCCTCCACCAGGTAGTGGTCAGACATACCTCCACCCTCCCCTCTCAGAACTCTCACATCCAGCAATCTTCCTATTACATTCCTAGACACAACCACATAGTCCATCAAAGCTCTATCAACAACCCTTCCACCCTCCTGTCTCACCCATGTATACTTATAAATATCTTTCTTCTCAAACAGCGTATTTCCAATCACCATCTCTCGCTCAACACACATCGCTATCATTCGTCCGTGTGGACTTTAGTCCACACATTATCAACACATAGTAAATATCTCGCAGATAAGCAAATACATTGAACGCTGTTATGTATATTTCGTCTATAAATGTTGCACCCCCACCCACCAATATATAAGTGTGTTGCAGGAATTACTGACTGAAATACACCTACGGTTACACCTGGCAGGTTTTCCTCAACCTTGGGTCAACATAACAGCAAAAATGGTGATCATTTTTCTTTGTTTCCCACTTAACCCAATTGACGGGCTAATTTGGTGAGCATAATAGCATTGCATTTTTTTCTCTCCCTTTGTAAACTAGCTCTTACAGTGAAGGAAAAAAAAAAAAAAAAAGGCACATTATGTAGACTATAGTTACTGTTAGCCCGAACCTTAGTTGAGGCAAACCTCCCAGCATAACCTTAGCCTTATTCTGACTCGGCTGGTGCGTGTGTAACAGACAGTCCATACATGGTGTAGACACTATCAGCTTCCCAGACTCGTTAAATAGGTCTTGTAAAGCAGCAGTTACATCAGTTGTTCACACTGTTATAATCACTGAGCAGAAATAATAAAAACGATTTTCACGACTTATGTAATAAAACAAATACTTTACTAGAAGTATATTGTGGGT
This sequence comes from Coenobita brevimanus, assembly GCF_032717465.1. Lineage (NCBI taxonomy): Eukaryota > Metazoa > Arthropoda > Malacostraca > Decapoda > Coenobitidae > Coenobita > Coenobita brevimanus. The sequence goes on from NC_137047.1 coordinate 36,759,171, forward strand.
CTTAAATTGTCTATGATACACGTGACTGGTAAATGCGTGTCAGGATCACCCATAAACAGTCGGTTAACTATCCAGGAGTGATGGTCTTCACGTCCCTCATCATTCTCCTTTGTCTGTCTGCCTCTTGTAGAAATGTTTGCTTCTGTACTTGTTTATGATGGGGTCGTGGAGGTTGGGAGATGCCGATGCCACGACAGTATGTTTAAGTTTATGTGGTAAGTGTTATTAATATATTTTAATGTTATTCAGGGGAGGCGGTGGCTCAATCGGTAGAGAGGTGGCCTGCAGTCCTTACGGACCCAGGTTCGAATCCCGGCTGGGGCAGGGAACAGTTTAAGGATTTGAATTTCATTAAATCAGGCTTTACTGATCTACCAGAAGACCCGCCGACATGTCGTAAAAATACCCCCGCTAATACCAATACACCAGTCCTGTATGAGACAGCCCTAGCATGTATTCAATATGGACGGTGGGTGTTAGCGCCGAAGTGGTGACATGTAGAGGTGTATGGTATAGGAGGACTGCTGGGCCTTGATAGCAGGCTGTGAAGCCTATGCCCAGAGTCGGACACATAAAAAAAAAAATAATAATAATAATCGACCATCCCTCTGATAACCTGTTATACAGAACAATAATTTAGTTGCTCTTATATAAGTTTCGAGTTCATTCCACACATTAATAACACAAGGTTAATTGGCCTATCACACTACTGTACTATGTAAATTTTGCGAACAAATACTACCCACAGCCCACCCTCACCCTTAGTGTGCGTGTATTGCAGGAAATGGTGCCCTGAGATGTGATCACACTGGCAGGTTTTCATCATCCAAAAGTCAGTATAAGTAACAAATGGTATACATTTTTCTTTTTCCCCACTGACAGGCTGCTTGAATGTGGAAATATACTATTGTTTTTATATTGCCTCAGTAAAGTAGCACCTTCAGTGAGGTACATTGTAAAACAACGAATATATGAATATCGACGTTCTGGTCAGCCCAATCCAAGGTTAAGGGGAAACCTGCCAATAAAAGCCCAGTTTTGGTGCGAATGGGATAACCAACCCATACATGGGGCAGACACTACCAGTGTGATAGGCCTAATAATGCAATTGCAAAGTTATTCACTCCGTAATATCACAGTGTAAAGTAAAATATAAACGTGAGGTCCACATATTATGTAAATAACACAGAGCTTAGTCCAAGTCTATTTTGGGCCTTAATATGTTTATGACGCACGTGACTGGTTATCACATGTCAGGACCACGCATAGACAGGTGGTGAACTGTCCAGGAGAGCTGGTCTCACCATTCCTCCTAAACCTCCTTCGTTTTTTCTACCTTCTTTGTCTGGCTATGCCTTGAAAAACATGTTTGCAAGTGTATCTGTGCAACTCGGTTGTTCATATACAACAATCGTTTTATTAGCGGCATATCAACATCTGATGATTAAGCTGCATAATCTCCGCCCCCATACAAACTTACAATACTGGCATCGGCATCTCCCAACCTCCACGACCCCATCATAAACAAGTACAGAGGCAAACATTTCTACAAGAGGCAGACAGACAAAGGAGAATGATGAGGGACGTGAAGACCATCACTCCTGGATAGTTAACCAACAGTTTATGGGTGATCCTGACATGCATTTATCAGTCACGTGTATCATAGACAATTTAAGACCCACAATATACTTCTAGTAAAGTATTTGTTTTATTACGTATTTTTTTTTTTAATAACAGAACAGAGGAAGGAAAAACAAATGAATAAAAAAATAATAATCCATACACCAGATTACTGGTGTCCTCCATTCATAAAATATCTGTAACAGTTGGACTTGAACATCTGTAACTTGAAGTTTGGAGGGAAACAACTCAGGGGAAGCGAGTTCCAGAGAGATGCAGTGCGGGGAAAGAAAGAATTCTGATGGGCAAAAGTTCTGCACTATGGCTGAGTGAAATTCCAGTCATGAGCGCTGCCAGATGTCCGTGTAACACGAGGGAAGGCATGGAGGTGTGGCACATTGGACGCAACTGAGCATTTGCCATAAAAATATCTGTAAAATAATGCAAGGGAGGCAACATTCCTTCTTCCTTTTTTTTTGGGGGGGGGGTATTTTATTTATAACAGCAGGGTTATTAATCATTCCAGCAGTTTTGTTCTGAATTTTGCCTAGTTGCTTTAATGCAACCTCTCCACATCCAGTCCACAAGGGTGAGGAATATTCAAGCTGACAGCGCACATGACTCTTATAAATTATAGCTAACTGCCCGACAATGAAGTTGTGGACATCGTTTTTATTTTTGTATAGTGATTATAACGGAGTGAACAACTGATGTAACTGCTGCATTACTAGACCTATTTAACGAGCCTGGGAAGCTGATAGTGTCTACACCATGTATGGACTGTCTGTTACACCCGCACCAGCCGAGTCAGAATAAGGCTAAGGTTATGCTGGGAGGTTTGCCTCAACTAATGTTCAGGCTAACAATAACTATAGTCTACATAATGTGCCTTTTTTTTTTTTTTTACTTCACTGTAAGAGCTAGTTTTCTAAGAGAGAGAAAAAAATGCAATGCTATTATGCTAACCAAATTAGCCCTTCATTTGGGTTAAGTGGGAAACAAAGAAAAATGATCACCATTTTTGCTGTTATGTTGACCCAAGGTTGAGGGAAACCTGCCAGGTGTAACCGTAGGTGTATTTCAGTCAGTAATTCCTGCAACACACTTATATTTTGGTGGGTGGGGGTGCAACATTTATAGACGAAATATACATGACAGTGTGCAATGTATTTGCTTATCTGCGAGATATTTACTATGTGTTGATAATGTAAGAAGCCTCGTTGAAGATTACAAACTTGATAACTTAATGGCTGAATTGGAAAATATTAGTTGGGATATTGTAGGTTTGAGTGAGACCCACAGAAAAGAAGAAAACGTAATTCAGCTTAATGACAGTGGCCACCTATTTTACTAGAGAGGAAGGGAAAATGAAAGTTAGTGGTGTAGGAGTTCTAATTAACAGAAATCTTGCAGGCAACATTGTTAAATTCAGCAGTGTATCTGACAGAGCAGCAGTGGTTGTAATCAGACTGTGCAAAAAATATACCGTGAAAGAAATACAAGTATTTGCACCAACTTCTCAGAGTTCAGATGAAGAAATTGAAACATTCTGTGATAACATCCCCCAGATTATGGAGGAGGAAAAGACCACCTATACAGTACTATACTCATGGGAGACTTCAATGCGAAAATTGGAAAAACAAAAAATGGAGAAGCATGTATGGGAAAATTTGGAGTGGGAGAAAGGAACGAAAGAGGAAAAGTGCTGGTAAACTTTGCAGAAATGTTTAACCTGAGAATAATGAACACATTCTTTCACAAAAGAACAGGGAGAAAGTGGACCTGGAGAAGCCCAAATGGAGAAACAAAGAATGAAATCGACTTCATTATAGCAAATAAGAATAACACAATCACAAATGTCACAGTTATCAACAAAGTAAATATCGGAAGTGACCATAGAATGGTGGGTTGCACAGCAAGGTTCAATTTCTGAAGTGAAAGAAAGAAGATGATTAAAGATAAAAAGATATGCCCAATAAAAGTCAATGAAAACAAAGCAGCCTTTCAGTTGGAAATAAGGAACAGATTTCATGCTCTCAGTAATGCTGAATGTGACATTGATGAGTAAACAAAAGTGCTAAAAGAATCAGCGGAGGTAGTAGGAAAACTTAATACAACCAAAGCCAAGAAGTATTCAGATAAGACACTTTTTGAGCTTATGGAAAAAAGAAAGAAAATGAAAGTAAAAACAAAGAAAGATGAAATAGAAAGAGCGGAATTAAATAAGCTTATCAACAAAAGACAAAGAGAGGAAAAAAGAAAGAGAAACATGGATCAAAACAATGAAACCATCAAAAAAGGAAAAAGTCTGAAACAGGTCCGAAGTAAAATGGCACTCTGAAAGCAACAAATTACATCACTAAAAGACAAAAAGGGTGAATCCATTAAATACAGAGATAAGATGTTGAAGAGAGTTGAAGAATTTTACAAAGAACTGTATGCATCAAAGACAGTAGTACCAATAACTAACTTTTCAGCTGACACAAGTGAAATACCTGAGGTAACACCAGACAAAGTAAATAATTCTCTTAAAAATATGAAAAGAGGGAAGGCTCCGGGAGAAGATGGAATAGTAGCAGATTTACTGTTGGATGCAGGAGCAGAAGTACAAAATAGGTTTGCTCACTTATTTTCCAAATGTATAAAACAGAAGAAAATTATTAAAACATGGTGTAATGCAATAGTTATTCTACTTTACAAAAAGGGTGACTCAAAAGACCTTAGTAACTATCGACCCATTAGCTTGCTATCAGTCATTTACAAACTCGTCACTGAAATCCTTACAAACATAATAACTGCAAACCTGGAGGAAAACCAACCTCGTGAACAGGTAGGATTCCGAAGCGGGTACTCAACTACTGATCATCTACACACAATGAATCAGGTAATTGAAAAAACTACAGAATATAATAAACCACTGTGCATTTGTTGATTACGAAAAGGCTTTCGACTCAGTGGAGCACATAACAATTATAAATTCACTGCGAGAACATGGAGCGAATGAGAACATTGTAAAACTGCTCGAAAACAGAAATAAAGAGGGAACTGGCATAGTGAAATTACATAAGGACTCAGAGAAAAATAATATTGAGAAGGAGTGCGTCAGGGAGATACTATTTCACCAAAGTTATTTACAGCACACCTAGAATGTATTTTCAAAAAGCTAGACTGGGAAAACAAAGGAGTGAACATTGATGGAGAAAAGCTAAATCATTAAAGATTTGCAGAGGACATTGTCCTAATCTCAGAAATAGAAGACACATTGCAAGAAATGTTAAATGACCTGAACAGAGAAAGTCTCAAAGTAGGGCTAAAGATGAATCGGAGTAAAACTAAAGTAATGTTTAATCCTCAAACACCAAAGAGCGTCCTCAGAATAAGTGGAGAAATTCTTCAAGAAGTCGAGGAGTACAATTACCTGGGACAAATACTAAAATTAACGAAAGACAATGATAGCGAAATAAAAAGACGCATTACAATTGTATGGAATGTGTTCGGTAAACAAAGGACATTATGAAAAGTAACTAGCCAGTTGGTATGAAACGAAAAGCATATAATGAATGTATAATTCCAGCTATGACGTATGGTTGTGAGACTTGGAAACTGACAAAATCGATGGAAAATAAATTAATTTGTTTTCAGAGAGCAATGGAAAGGTCAATGTTGGGAATATCTTTAAGAGATAGGAAAAGATCAATTTGGGTGAGAGGGCAGACTAAAGTCAAAGATATTATAGAAGTTATAAAAGAACAGAAATGGAGGTGGGCAGGCCATGTAGCAAGAATAAGGGATAATCGATGGAGCAAGAGGTTGACTGACTGGACACCAAGAGATTGTAAACGTAGCAGAAAAAGGCCAGACAGGAGGTGGAGGGATGAGATGGAGAAATTTGCAGGGAAAACGTGGCAAAGATTGGCTCAGTCAAGGAATTCGTGGAGAAGGTTGGGGGAGGCCTTTGTTCAGCAGTGGACTTGTAATGGTTGATAATGATGATGATAATGATGATGATAATGATGATAATGTGTGAAGTAAAGTACACACGGACAAAATAAATAACTGTTTTGTATAAAAGGTTGACTGAATGCTGACCGTTTATCAACATTGAAAATAAAATAACAAATGCTACTTGTTAGTAATAAGTGTCATATGACCCTGCTCTAACACTTAAAACGTGTGATTTCAGTATATTGCTAGTAATTATAATATTAACGCAACCACTCTTGTTACAACATCTATCACGCATACAAATATTGTTACCGAACATTATTTATCATTCATATTGTAATCCATCGCCAACACCATCGTAACCATATCAACATCTGGTGATTAAGCTATTAAATCTATACCCAAATACAAACTTCCTCTCATCGTACCTTCCTCTCTCAACCTCCCTGTCCCCCCCATAAACATTACTGTGCGCCATCTGTTGGGTGAAAATGGCACTTCTTACAGATGCTGCGTTTTCGATGCTCACGTGTTTCGGATTCACACAGTGGCTGGTTCGGGGAACGAACTTTTGTTCGTAATAGTACATTTCCCATTTCTTTCCTGTACATATTTTCCAGAAACTGCTGAACAATGAATATGACATCAGTGGTCCATTTAGCTGGCACAAACCCAGACTACATCTCATCATATTCACATATTCTCTAGTCATACCTTTAAGAACTCTCTCCATTACATTCATTATCTGGTCCAAAAGCCTCTACAATTTCTTCTTTCCAGAACATCACCCTTCCCCTTGCATACATTTACAATCATCTGGGACAACACACTCATTTATAATCGTAAACAGTAACAGCGTCAGTCAAAGGCCAAAGGCCAGTCACTGGATCTGCTGACTCCAAACCTTCCCTGTTACAGTCAGACTCATTCAGCAACCGGTAATAATGCTCTCTTCTTGCGTCTTAATACCCACACTGTTCACCACTACCTTTCCCTCACCATTCTTCACACGCTGCCCACCTGTGATATCCCTATTCTCCCTCTTCATCTGATCTGCCACCTTAAAATCATATTCTTCCTTTCCACACTATTTAGGTTATCAGGTAAAAATCTCTAGGACTCAGACTTTGCCCTGTAAACCTCTCTTCTATCCCTTCGCTTGGCAGCCAAGTATACCATTTTGTTACCACCCTTTTTCCATTCCCGAAAAAGCCTTCTTTTCTCCTTAACTGCAGCTTCTACACCCTCATCCCACCACCAAGCTACTTTATGTCTTGGGGCGCCCCTTGTCCATCCTCATATTGAATCAGTAACTCTCAAGAGGTTGTTCTTGAGGACTCTGTTCTGTTCATTAACACTTCTGTCAACGTCTCTCTGTTCAGCCACCACTTTCCTCATCATGCTATAGAAGGCATCCCTTACTGCTTGGTTTTTGAACTTCCATATTTTCCTCCTAGGTGCACTGGTCCTCTTTTTCATCACCCGCTCCTTAAGCACCATGTCACATATCAGTAATTTGTGTTCCTGCACACACTACTCGCTCCCTATAACTTTAACAATCCCTCATTAACCTCCTATCAGCCCTCCTGACCAGGAAATAGTCTATCTGGTTGCTATTTACCCAGACTCGTATGTAATAAACCTACTCTCTATCTTTTCCTATAATGCATGTTGCATACAATCATGCTCATTGTCTCCCCAAACTCGAGTATCCATTCCCCTTCCTCATTTCTTGTACCATATGCATACACCTCACATCCACCCACCTCCTACCAAGTACCTCAACTACCTCCCCTTCTCTACCCCTCAAACTTCCCACATCCCTTGACGCCAATCAGATCCCTTTGGGTGATTTAGTTTCCTCAGGCTTGCTTAGAATTTCCGGTTTCTTTCTTGTCATAAGTTGGTGAGAATAAAAAAAAAAGGAAAGACATACCACAGGCTCCATCCCCCTGCACAACCCAGGGCTAGGCATGGGATCTGGGATCCATAACCCACCAGTCGTGACCAGTGGCTGTGGCAGTGGCCTCGGGGCACCCTGCCAGGACAGCTACAGGGACACCCTCCAAGCGCGCTTTGGCACTGTAACTGCCCCGCCATTATACACTCATTGATAGGGCAGCCTCCTGGGGCACTATTCCCAGCTTCAGGCCCCTCTCTATTGGGCAGAAGGGGCAGCCTGGGAACTGCAGTGCCCTGTACCATCTAGCACAGGTTGAACCCCATTCCATCCCAGCATCAGAATCTGTGCTGGCGGAGCCCTCGTCACGCCTCCCCACAATCGGTCCGCCACTAGGTAGCGAGAACAGAGTTTTCTGCCCTTTCTGGCATCAACCCCTGTGACGTAGGGGGATAAGTTGTGTGATATGCAAAGCGCATGAAGAGTAGTACATGAGATTGTTAGAGGAAAGTGTTTGGGAAAGTATGCTGGTCTATTCTCCAAGTTAGTTTCACACTGAAAGGTCAGCGAAGAGGGATGGTCCAGTAGCTAGTGAAACGGGAGCACCAGCTCTCTGTATCACCAGCATTCCCATTCCCCTTGGGAGTACCACCCTGATCGGTTGGTGCTACAGCCTACATCCTAAATGTATGTGTGTGTTGAAAGTGTAAGAGTGTAGACTGTATAAGGAAAATGAAAGTCAGTATCTGGTGCAGCGTTAAGACATGTGAAGCAGTGTGTGGAGAGTGTGAGGGAGCATAGAACTACGGAAACATTTTATTTCTCTTACTGATCTGTTTACTTACTTGCTTATAATATACAAGCAGAGAGAGAGAGAGAGATTTACCATCATGTCTCTCTCTCTCTCTCTCTCTGTTTGTATATAGTAAAATATAAATAAATTAATAAATCTAATAAAAAAAATGACGTTATCCTATGCTGCCTCACGCTCTCCACACTGCCTCAAAATGTCTCCACGCTACACCACACACTGACTTTCATTATACTTATACGCTCTTACACTTTTCAACACACTAACATTCTACAATACAACTAATCTTACACTTACGTGTATTCAGCATTATCAAATATATAGAAATCTCAGACAAAATTAGTGTCATAGTAGTCTAGCCTTCTTCCTGGGGTCTATTTGGCAGCAGTTATTAGTTTTGGGAGAACAAGGGTATTCTTTGGATTGGCTATGGATATTACATTTGCTCAGCCTCTGTACGAGACTTACAGTATGACTGAAGGCACCGCGTATATTCACTGGGGATGGTGGTGGTGTAATCATATGCATAGGCGATCCACAACCACGAGATCCTGGGTTCAGTTCTCCAGCCAGCCGTAAGACCTTTCTGACCATGGTGTTTTTTTTTTTTTTCCCCTTACCGTAGCGTGTTGGTATCTTGAAATGAAGCAGGGACCTAATTGATAAATTTAACTTGCGTGACGTAATCAGGGAAAGACTGCGATTTCCCAGAAAATGAATGTTATGTAAGGATACTCCAAGCTGTTTTTCTTTCTATACTCGTAATCAGTTTCAGAAATTATCTGCCAAATCTGCTGCTTATCAACTTTTTTGTATTATAAGTTTTCAGCCCATGACCCGTACAATGCTGTTGTGCCACAGGACGCGACCACCCTGGCTGTAATCAAAGAGCACGGAGGCGAATTGGGCAAGCAGGAGGTGGCCGCCTTGATAGCTAGAGCAGCCGCATCACCGGCTTCAGGGGCGCTGATCGACTGGTGGAGTGCAGGACAAGGTTAGCTACACGGTGATCCACATACCAGTAATGCACCACCTTTGTATCTCAGCTGGTGAATTGTGTGTTATGATGGCGTTCGATCGGAGTTACCTATGTTTTCCTTGCAATGTTTTCTTCTTCCCATATGACTTTTCATGCTTTACAGTCAGTGTAGGTTTTCCGTCCATTGCTTGTCAAGTTGCTTAACAGTCAGAAAGCAGCCAACATGTCTGCCCCCCGCCTCTCTCTCTCTCTCTCTCTCTCTCTCTCTCTCTCTCTCTCTCTCACCGTGGGAAGCGGTGGTGTAATGGTTAGCAAATTCATGTCGTAACTGCAAGGACCAGAGTTTTATTTGGGCGCCAGTCAGACTGGTGGATTAAAGGTGATTTACCCGTGACCCTTTACACCCAACAGTGTAAGTATTTATGAAGATGGTTACCGAATTCTGTGTCGTAGTCTAAGAGAATAAAGGGACGAAAAAAGAAGAAGTCTGTTTTAAGGCACATTAATCTAAGAGATCTTCCCTCTTAACACGCCCTCGCGTGTCTCTGGTCGAGCAGTGGCATTTTCACATAATGTGCGGCCCGACCCGGCCCGGCTAGACCAAACTCTTGCTTATATTTCGGCATCCACATCACTGCGTGGTTTGCACCATATGATAGCCCAGTTCTTTAAGATTTGTTTTTGACAGGTTTCATCACACCCAGCCGGCGCACGTGGCACATGACGCGCGCCAAGTGCTGCATGTCGAAAATCTTCAAAGAGGGCCACGGGCCAAAGAGTTTGTCGTACAGACAAGAAACTTGGTAGGTAGACAGCCATCTTTATACTCTAGGCATCCTTGGAGTGTAAGGCGACATTTCAATGTTTTTGTATTTAAATGACCTCACTTGTACCTCGCCGACAAAGGCGTTTTACTGGTACTTAACCCTTGAAGCCCGAAAAGGTTGTCCTGATCTCTATAAGGTTGCTTGACTGTTTAAGGGATGAAAATGAAAAAGAAAACTTAATAAAGAAGATAATTAATGTTAGATATAACTACACTGAATTCATATAAGCTATAGAAAGTAAAAATATTATTGCATTCTAAATCAAATACAGAGGTCGGTTAAAGAGTAAATTGCATTGTTTAGGCAGTTTGTACAAGAAGTGAGTGTCAAGTTGTGAGGGATACAAGAAAAGCCAGAAAAAAAAAAGTCAAAAAGTTACTGAAGTTTAAAAATGTGGCAAATTGATGGCTGAGCGAAATAAATTTATCGAGGAATTTTGAGAAGTGTACTTAATGAAATCAAAAAGTGTGTGGAGGATAAGTAAATAAGTGTGTGAACTAGTATGAAAGCGAGTGGAAAGCTAGTGATAAACTGTGGTGTGGTGAAAAAGAGATCTTATGTTCAGGGTTTGAATAATAATGTAGATCAGGAATTCCCAACCTTTTCCAAGCCATCCCTCGCATTAGCCAGGAAATCTAAATGTTTCATTCTTTCAACCTCAAACTCGTTCTTAACCATCTATTACGTGTAAAATAGAATAGACTTTGCCAATATAGATTTAATAGTGATTAATACACCCAAAGAACACATACATGAAAGAAAGGCTAGGAAAGTGAATCACAGATAATTCAAAACCCTTGACAGTTCCATTTCTTCCCAGGAAATCTAAATACTTCATTCTTCCAACCTCAAACTCATTCATAACCATCTATTACGTGTAAAATAGAATAGACTTTGCCAATATAGATTTATTAGTGACTAAAACACTCAAAGAACACATACATCACATAAACGTATGGCTAGGAAAACGAATCAGAGATAATTCAAAGCCCTTGACAGTTTCATTTCATAACAAATACTCCCACTGCAACTAGGTCATGAACAGCATCAGAACCATCTTTACAGTGGAAATATTTCCTACACTCCTCAGTGTGTTCCCAACCCTCCCCCCCCCCTTTTTTTTGCTAATAGTTCTGCTATTTGTGGGGATATTGCAGGCAGAAAACATCACACATGATAGTCAGCTTGGAACATGCTTCGAGTATGCGGCTTTGTTGTCAGAAAGGAAGAAAAACTCGACTCGCACATATACATAGACCTAAAGGGGAGCAGAACACACAGAGCACTGTATCAGAGTCCACAACAAGAGGGGCACATTTTCACCCCAAATTCACTTTAGCTTAGGGCGTGAAGCTCATCTTTTGCTGTGGACATGTGTTTCAGTTCCAAAAACTCTTCCAGGAGCTCTGCAGGGACGTCATCCACATGACAATTAACCTGCCCCGTCTCAACCGATTTTCCACCACTGACTCCCCCCAAGCCTGACCAATTTTGGAAAAAAAAAAAACTTTTTTGATGCAAACCTCTGCTTTTGGTGAAAAACATCGAAAATTCATAGAGAAATCGCTCACCTGAAGTTTAAAATACTCGATACAGGTAGTAGTACCTCTTACCTTACTGCGTTTTCTATCAGGCTGGCTCCAAAGAAAACGAGTTCTATGGGAGGGTAACTAATCCACGCCACTCATAAACAGTATTTATTTATTTATTTGGTATGAATTTATATGTAATATGAGAGTATATTGGTTTTCACACAGTAATATAGGAAATAGAAGCATTGTTTCACTCACCAAACACATCAACATACCTGAACTTTTTTGGCGACATTACCTGATCATCATTTCTGACTGTTTCTTCCTCTAATGCCACATAAACTTTGTCCTCCACATTGTCATCGATTGGGGAATCACACTGGCCCTGAATTTCGTACCGTGGCACATGTCTTTACTGGCCAGGTCACTGATAACAGGTGAATTGCCGAGACAATGGCATGTGGGGGGAGGAGGTCATGTGGGATAAGGCATTGTCCCTGCCTGGCATCTTGTAGAGGAAGGTGTCCTGAGTATAAGTACCAAAAATCACGTGCAAAAATTGAAAATTGTGCATATTAGGGACCTTGCAATTGATGCACGTTTATATACGTTAATGGGACTGACAGTGACACAGTGTGTGGACATATGTATACATCAGTGGGACGCAGTGGGTTAAATGGATCCCTTGTCAGATCCAGGGTAGTTTGATCGATATTTATGTCCGCTGCTGGAACTCATCAGCGAGGGAGTTAAGGTGCTATGTAATCTTTACCTTGAGCACCTGGTTGATGACATCTTCTCTGATGACTTCAGAAAGCCTGTGGAACTGGGTCACAATACCGTCTTGAATCCATTTCCCCCTAGAGCTGCAATTTTGCAATAATGCATTGATATTGCCTGGATGGTGGATGATGTAGCACAGACGACCTTGTAGTTTCCTGATGAGCTTATCTAGGACTTCGAAGATGTCTGCTAAGTCTGCCAGATGTGCCAGAAATTTTTGTATATTCATCTTAGTGATTATTGCTACTTATTTGTGATGGGCCAAAAAAGTATTTACATCTCAAATAATCTCGGAATCGATTGAACATGTTAACCTCTGACATCTAGCGGACTTGTGTGCGTGAAACTAAATTACGTGGTGTTCAGCATCCATGCTTTCACACAGTTCACGGAAAAGTCGCGCATTTAGGGCTGACCCTTTAATGAATTGAACGCTTTAATGAAGGTTTTTACGTTAACATACAGGGTTGTTGGTAATGTCTTGGAAGCAAGAGGTTCTCTGTGAATTATGTAGTATATCCCAATAACTGTAGGATTCTTACGTTTGACAAGTGCCAAGAATACAGATCAGAACCCCAACGTTGCTGAGGCACCATCTGTACACATCCCAATTACATCCTCCTGACGTAGTCCTTCTTTATCAAAGAGAGTTGAGATCAGATCCATCACATCCTTTCTGTTTTGTCCCGGTCATTGAACTTCAGAACAGGAAGTCTTGACCATTAATATAATGGACAAAAGCTAGAAGCTGAAAAAGTCATATCAATGGTTTCATCTAATTGCATGACAGAGTACTTTGATGACTACTTTGGTAGTAACTTAATCTTTAATGCTGTGAGCCATATCATACTTGATAGTGTTATTAGACAACAGAATTTGCTTATGTTTCTTAACTGCATCATTGTTGAAGACAGGTTTTGCACCATCAAGGATACATGGTTTGATGAGGGTTTCTGCAGCTTTTTTTTATGAAAGGAAGAAGGAACCAAAGGCCAGGAGCCCACAAACCGTTCCTTCCAAGAAAAAACAAAACAAAAACAATACAAAGGAGAGCCAAAATCAAGATCCGTTCATTTCGAGATGCCTGGACACATTGCGTTTGAAAGACTGGAGATCATAGGAAGTAGGATATACAGACAAAGGGAGACAGTTCCACAGCTGACCTGTTGCATAAATAAAGGATTGGGAGTAATGGCTAACTCTTGCATTAAAGAGTTGGACACAGAAGGGATGGTTCTTGCTAGACAGGTGCTATGTACCCGTCATTGAGGTGGAGGGATGTAAGCAGACAGTTCAGAAGTAGCGACAGAAAAGAGATATAGATGCAACAGTGCAGCGAAGAGACAGGTTGAAGGGAGCCAGTAAGAGAAGGAGAGTTAATGAGACGAAAAGAAGTGAATCAGACAGTGGTTCCGGGTAGCTCGTTGTGTCGTCACTGGGAGAGAGGTGGATGGTCCCCTCCCCCTCTGGGGACTTCGAGGCTTGATTATTAGACTCTATTTTTTTTTTTTTTTTTTTTTGAAAAGGAATTGTAGTGTGTAATGTGCATGTAGTATAGTGTTGACAATTTGAGAAACTTGTTTTGGACAGCTTTGTGGCCTACACTCTATGTTACTGAAACACTGAAGAAGTTCGACAAAGGGACATGGTCAGGAAATAGTCCCGATGGCTGATGAAACGGGAGCTCCAGTTCTTCCTGTCATCAGCTTTCCATCCACTATGGGAGTACTACCCTGCTCCACTGACTCTAGTGTACTCTTTGTATGGGCCTTCTAATTCTTGGCTATGTGGAAAGCAACTACATTGGATGCATGTGTGGTAACCTCTGCAGTCTAATATATGGATCCACTGCCTGCCATGCCACTTTCTTCAAACCATAGAATTCTGACCTATTAAAAATGGACAAATTAAAAATCAAAGAGCATTTGTCCATGAAGTTTATTACTTCTACAACTAATAATTCATCAAGAGGACTACTTGTAGGCCTACCATCTTGGTGTCATCTGTATATTCCTTCTGGAATATCCAATTTTCCCACTAAGGGGGAATCACTCCATTGTTGGGAACCCCTGATGTAGATCATGTGGCCAAATGTTAATATATATATATATATATATAGAGAGAGAGAGAGAGAGAGAGAGAGAGAGGAGTGTAGGTCACTACATTTGATAAAAAATAATGGAAAGAGAATGCAGATAAGGCATTACAGAATATGAATTTTGAGAATGTAGTATAAAAAGGATGAGACTGCAACATACTGTCTCAAACGAGAGAGATATTGTTCTGAAATAATAATGGAAATATTAATGGTAGATAGGGGCGCTCACCATCCACTCACTTGACGTAGTTCTGCTCTCAGGTGTCTGCCTTTTCCTCTCCTCTCCTTCCTCTCCTCTCCGTTCCTTTCCTCACCTTCCATCCCCTTCTGTCTTTCTTTCATTCCTTCCTTGTCCTTCTGCTTATGGTTGACTTTACACTCCCTCTACTGTCTTTCTTTCCCTCATTGTTTCCTCTTCCTGCTGCCTGTGGGTGACTCTACACTGAGTGACAAGCCAAATGGTTTCTTCATACACCAGGTAACCATTTACTATGCTGTGTGGTAACCATAAAACCAAATTTACGCACCTGGTGGTTTAGTGGGTAATTACGGCGCTCCAATCGGATTCAGCCAGTGAAAGTTTATATCCAATGGGTGGTTGGGGTTTACTGCTCACGTAATACCACTCAGGGATGAGTGAGACTAGTCACTGTCATCTTAAATGTCAGGACCAACTTGCCTAGCCCCGGGCTCCTGCGCTTCTCATGGGGCAAAGTAGGATTGGATGATGAATGAATGAATGAATGAACGTGATTTGACGGAGGTGAGGTACAGTACCCCCCCAGCTTATCGGCAGTCAGATGATCAGAGCGGATTATTGGTGAATAAACAATGCTATTCCCCTAGCCTCTGACTGACTGATATTTGTACACACGAGAAGTTTGTACTTAAATGAATGAAGGAGGTAAAGTTATTGTACTCTCGGATTATATACGGTGTTTCTATACTACATGTCGTCTTTTGCTCGATGGTTTCCTTAAGTCACAGTGTCTGTATTATAAAACATCGTTAGTACTTTGTTTACTATCGATCTATCTATCTATTTTACTGTCTATCTATCTATAGCCAGACGCCTTAATCCGGTAAGTGGTGGCCATAAGAATAAATTGCCTCCATGTCGCCCTGTCCTCAGCTACGAAGTATTTCGCTGCCCTCCCACCAGATTGCACCCCTCTTTTTCATATATCTCTGTTCCATTCCTATATCTTATCCTCGGTCTCCCCCTTTCTCTCCCCTCCTCTCCACCTCACTCAAATACACTCTCCTCGTTAGTCTCTCACTCTTCATACTCTCCACATGACAAAATCGCCCACCTCAATTTATTTCTTCCACTGTTTTCTGTCACATCCTCTCCCACACCACAACGTTCTTTCACTTCCTCATTTATCAGTCTGTCTCTCCATATAACTACACATGCACCTCTCAGATAACTTATTTCCACTGCTCTCACTCTTGACTTGTGTTCCTCCAGCAAGGTCCAAGCTTCGCTTCATTACATTAGAGTTGAGATCACAATCATGTCATGCAGCAAGTTTTTTACTTCCGTGCTCACTTCCCTGTTTCTTATCACTGCTTTCAAGGAACCAACAACCCTTCTTCCCTGTTGAACCCTTTCAAGCACTTCATCGTCCAGATTTCCATTCTTACTCATCACACTACCCAAGTACTGAACTGCACTCACATTTCCCATTTCCTTACTACAGCATATTTAAAATGTTCACGCAGTTTTGATAAAACTGGAGCCGTAGGTTTCCATATCCGTCAGTATCTATGAGTTTTTAATGTTTCATGCCTAACAAATGGAGCAACGAGACACTGAACGAGCTACCAGATAACTGAATGGCCACAACATAGAGGTTGGAATAAAATGTTTGCAGTTATAAGCCCTGGGATTTATGTTTAATTATCTGCTTTCTGTTTTAACCTATCGCATCCGGCATATATTTCCGCCGACTCTTCTCCCAGCCGGGCATTTCTGAGAAAATCAACTTTTTTAAAAACTTCATATCTCAGCTAGTACTTAACCAAAAATAAAAAACTACAGGTCATATTACTCACCAATCCTTCGACTTCAAACTGACTGCCTCAGATTGTCCGTGAAGTGTGTGTAGTCAGAGAGAGTGAGTGGGGAAACGGGGAAATTTTTATTGTTCTTTTGCCCGTGTCCGTATGCGTGGATGAGATGTGGTGGCACAACTAAGGCTTATACTAGTCCTCCACAATAATAGCACTTCCAGAAGACCGCAATCCACCACAAACACCATTTCTGTGTAGGTTTCTCAAAAGTATGGCGTGTGTGCTGCTGCGAGTCCGGTAACTATAGCAACGACCTGAGGCAGGTTGCCTCAGCTACAGCCCTGTGCGTTTGCTCGCCTCACAACCGCTCCAACATTCCTCCACCAGCGCCTTACACCCCTCCCACACACACACATGGAGATGTATGTTTGGCTTGCATTGTCACACGAGTCTAGTACCGCTGTGCCACTAAAGTCTGGGTAATGCTACAACTACCACAAATACTACTACTACTACCACTACTACAACAATTACCATTACTACTACAACTACCACTACTGCAACAGCAACTAATAATAATAATAATAATAATAATAATAATAATACCTCTGCTACTACAAATACTACTACTACAACATAAAATCTAAAAAACATTGTAAACAAAATAGTTATTCACGTACTGTCCATAAGTTGAGAGTATTTACCACTATAACAGAATTTTTTCCCCTGTGATTTGTACTTTTTCATCATAACAAATATGTACACACACAAAAACTTTCAATAAAAAATACGGCACTGACTCCATCATGAAACAAACTTTCTGCTTCCATTATTCACATAAATATTCACAGAGCAGTAAATTTTTTGTCCTAATTACACAGAAAACCACATAATGTACCAAACTAACACTAACTTACACATACGACCTGACTTCTACAACTCAGTCTTTGAGTGAAACTCAAAGAAACAGGTGGGACACAGTGCCACCTGGCATTCACCACACCAGTACCTCGTCATACAACATTGTTGTTGTCGACGCAATGATTTGGTGCAGATAAGGCTACTCCGGAAGGCTTCTTTACCTGCGGGTGTTGGGAGCAGTGATTCCAGGTAACGCCCACTGACGTAGTCCCTTCACACTGCAGCCTGTCAGGCAGTTGCTGTACACTGTGCCTCCATTTCCCAGCAGGCACTACTTGATCATATCTCTGCAGGAGGCCGTGAATGACATCATTCTCAAACTGTCTGAGGGATGTGCTAGTCTGTGTTACGTGCTTGTAAAGAATGAAGACATTCAGTACACAGATGTCAAGTACATGTAAGAAAGCCTTATACCACATACAGCACCATCTCAAACAGTTGATGGTGCCAATCTGCATATCAGATTTATCGGCGAGGCACATGTTGATGCTATAGTTGATAACTGCATCAGGCTTGAAGACTGGCAGTCTCGTTCTTTTATCTACCCTGCTTGTGTTTAGCAACTTGGACTGTGGAGAGGACATTTACCTTTCGCTTATCATGCCAGTGAATAGCAAGGAGTTTACCCGATTTCAAGGTCCTGCACTCCCCCTTCGTGGTGTCCTTGGGAAAGGATGGCCAGTGTTTCCTCTTTGCATGGACAATGCCACATGATCCAATTTTGTGTTCTTGCAGGTACTTTGCAAGACTTGGCTCCGTGTAGTAATTATCGGTAAACAGGGTATGGTTCCACCGAAGTACTTGTCCATGAACTTCTTCACACCTGAGCCAGAGAAGCCATTGGGGTCGTCCTTCAATAACTCCACATCACTTGCTGTATACACAGTAAAATCTATCATGAAGCCATTCTTGCAATCACACAAAACAAAAAACTTTATTCTCTTTGATGGTATGTACTGTATGAAAGCAAGACGTCCCCTGAACAGAACAAGCGACTCGTCGATTACTTGGAATGGTCTGAAATATGATCTAAATTTTTCCTTCATTATTTCCAAAATAGGGCGAATTTTCTATAATCTATCTTTCGAATGTGGTACCTGAGGATGTCGAGGTATCTGTCCCATGGCCTGTACTTACTGAACAGAGGTGTTGAGGCAATATCATCCACCACCCACTAGCCATGTATACCGTGTTTTTTATGTGTGGCATCAACATTGTCAGTGCAAGCCAAACATTTATCTCTTTTACATTCATTGTCCAATCCTTCACTTTCGCACTTTCACGAATGTGGGAGGTTTCACCCCAGTTGCAGCAGCATTCCTTGAATGCACTGATTTCCTTTACAATGAAATCCAACACTGTCGTGGTTAAAACAAACAATAAAAATAATCACCAGGAGTGGATGTTGCACTGCAAGGGAATTTTGGCTGCATACCTGCATTTGACTAATCAAACACATGAACATCTGGCTGAAACCCTGTCACTTCCTCCCAGGTGAATGTCTTCAGCATACCTACCCTTGGTCCCTGTCTTGCCTGCCATGCACGTGGGCCACGCCTTGCCCTGCCCTGGCCCCTAGGAGGGTGCTGTGGTGGAGAATCTGGCATATAATCACTTGATGATGCAGGTGATTGTGGTGGTGATGGTGATGATGCTGGTGATGGTGATCCTGGTGGTGATGGCGATGGTGAAAGCAGGCATCGGGTACATGTCTGGCAACCATAAAATGATCATGGCCATGCACGTGCACCTGCATACCCAGACGTACCTGGCTGTGGTGATGAGGCAGGGTCATGTTGCAAGGCAGATGGCAGGGCAGGTTGGCATGGTGAGGCATGTGATGAGGCAGGCCAGTGTGGCAAGGCACATTTTGAGGCAGGCCAGCATGGCGAGGCATGTGGTGAGGCAGGCCAGCGTGAATAGGCACGTGGTGAGGCAGGCCAGCTTGATGAGGCATGTGGTAACTCCAGCGTGGCAAGGGATGTGGTGAGGCAGGCTGACATGGGCAAGGCACGTGGTGAGGCAGGCTGGCGTGGCGAGGCACGTGGTGAGACAGACCGGCGTGGCGAGGCATGTGGTGAGGCAGATGGAGAAGCAGGACAAGTGACAGGTCGACTGGAAGGTAGAGTGGTTAGTGGAGAGGCTAGTGTAGTGGCAGGTTGAGTGGAAATTTCAGGTGTAGGACTGGAATCACGTGCTAGTGTGAGGCTTGCCCTGCAGCGCTTCCTCCTCCCTCCCTCCTTCAAGTGTGCCCTTTCCCCACTCCCTACCTCCTCTTCTATCTTCTCCACCGTGCCAATATCACCCTCTCCAGGATTGTCAATCTCCTCTGAACCATTTCCATCATTGCAAAAGGCAGATGAACGTATAGGGGGAAACAATCAGCGCACAGTGGAAAACTCATGGTCACCCTGCTCATATGATGCATGAGTTTCGACACTCATCATGACGAGGTCACTTTCCTCAGAGGAAGTCACTTTCCCCACTCACAATTGGCAATAATTCCAAGTCTACTTGTCTCCCTATTGCACTATCACTAATGCATTTCCTTTTCAGGCCTTTGGACTTCATTTGTGTTGAAGTCAGCGGCTGCGGGCACTCAGCCGAGGATCCAGACACAGGGAAAATTGTTTGTGTAGGTCTGTCCATGATGGAGGTACACAGGCAACTGGAACGTGACTGGGATGCATGACGGAGGGTTGCCAGTGGCTGCGTGTGGTGGAAATAGCCAGCTGAATATTCAAACAATGATGCAAAACACTAGACCACGTATACATGTCACCTGGACGTCCCCAGGTCGACATAAATACGTGACACCCAGATGCAATGGGTTAATATGCTTTAGAACAGCCATTCTCAGCCTTTTTCGGGTCGCATCCCCCTTAGCCTTGATACACATACCCATCCCTCCCATGTTTTCTTGCATCATCAGACTCTAAAAACTTGGAAGGACATTCACGACATCATCAGACTCTAAAAACTTGGAATAGGAACATTCACAAACTCCCAATAGTTGCCAATCTTCAAGAGGTAACTTTATTTGAAAAATAAAAATGCAGTCAACTAAAGTACTGTTTTGTGTTACATTTATCACTTCGGTCATAAGTATAATTTTATTAACACATCTACTCAATCAAATGAGGAAAAGAAGCTTCATTATGATAAAATTGAATGGAATTGTTAAGCTAACAAAATTTACAGTCTAAACGTTGTGACAAATATGCCTCGTAGCTGAAATCCATTACTTACATTCCCAACCATGTATTTTACTATAGTTTTAATCAAATAATACTTTCAGACACATATGTCTATATATAATATTAACATGAACTCATTTGACTGCAAAATATTTATAGGAATCAGATAAAGATTGTATGCACACCCCGTGCCGAGTTTTATGGTTGTCCTCCTAGAAACATTGGTACTTGGGATTTCAGTCGGCGGCTTCATCTTTGGATGATTTTGGCCTCATAAACTGCGCATTTTTTGTAATGTACAGTCAGTACATTCTCTTCAGCATTTGCCAGATAAACCATTAACCTTTTTGATAACTGACTGATAAGCATTTCAAATTAAACATGTAGCGAGACTTTTAATAATTTGTGATGAATGCTAACGACTCACTTGGCGCTTTATAGTAACTGTTCTGCAGAATTTTACTTAGTATGTCATATATAGAAAGCTGGTATAATAACCAATAATTACAATATTGAAGAATTTATGTACTCTTCATCACTAAATATGGAAGGGATTTTAGAAAATATATGGCTGTGCAAGCTGTAAGTTGACTGAGTTCCTAATTAGATTACCTGGTGATCACTGACAGCTCCTGAACCTGTGAATGCGCCCATTACTGTTGTTATTATTGATGCCCCAGTTTCAAACAAATGTAAACTCAGTTGAATACAGGCTGAATTAGCCCTCTTGCAGTCCATTATCCCCTTGCCGGGTGATAAGGGGAAGCTGAAGGACGTTCATATAATGTGGTTTTATGCCATCACATGAAGGCATCCTTTCCCGAACCTACGTCATTCTAAAAGGAGACAAAAATAATTCTGTCTTACTCTTACTTGGTTTTTAACCAAAATAATTACACTTGCACAACTTTTTATTTGTGGCTTATTGGCCATCACCAACATAGAGGGGTATTAGGCCAGCCTCTTCATTTGTTAATTTCACCATGATGCGACCTACTCCCACGTCACACAATACCGCCAATCTAGGGGGCCAATTGTGGAGGCAGCATATGATAAAAGGCTCTTACATCTGCTAGACGCCCTGCCATGGAGGCAGTGTCTGAAGAGTTCTGCCCCTCCCCAGTTGTCGATGGCAGATGATGGACGTCTGCCATGGTCTGATCCATGGTCGTGTCCGGTAGCCAGGTTGGTAATAGGGGTGGCAGTCCTTCTGTTGAGGGGGGCCTCCAGCCTGAGCCTCTTCCTCAGTGTTTTCAGGGAGCAACAGGTCATGGCTGCCGGGCCCGACACTCCTGTCAGCAAGGAATTGAGTGTACATTGTGGGCAAAGCACTCAGGGATGATAAGGCGAAGATCTTAGGTAGGAGAACGTGCAAAGCCCCCTTATCTTCCCCACAGAAAGCCTTTGCCATCACGATACACATTTCCACGACAGTGTTTAGCCCTCCAGGACTCACATGATCCCTTGCCTGGCATCCCCGAGCCATGAGACGTAGCCATGCACGGGCAGAGCCCTGCATGGCCATACCTCCCGGCCCAGTAACATCCCGGGCCTCAGGACCCTGAGGAGTCCCAAACAGACTAAACTTCACCATCTCTCCAGCACCAAGGGAGCGTTGGACGTGCCGTGGGTTGGCTTAATGACCGCCTGGTGGTGTACAAAAACATCGACGCCAGTATCCTGGCGTATGTTGATCCATACCCTGCCGTGGCAGTAAACAAAACCACGGTCTCTCGGATCTTCTGGACTGCTAGAGATTGTGGTTTACTGGTTGTCCCCATCAATGGGTTGCAGGCACTAGCAGCAACAGATGTGCCTTCCATGGCTGTCGGTTTCAGTCTCTCACTTGACTCTCATTTACACAGCATATTAATAGTTTGGATACTGATGCTTTGCTGGTAAATGTCAATGTCAGCCTGCGTGCTAGAATTAACCCCCACCACAAAAGCTTGGTCTTAAACACCACGACATGGTCATAGATACAACAACAGGGTCATGGTCATAAAGATCACCACACAGTCCCAAGACACCACAGCATGCTCATACACACCACCACGTGATCATAGTCACCACCTCATGGTCATAACGCACGGCAAAAGGTCATAAGCACCAAAACATGGTCATGGTTATGAACCCACATGGTCATACAGCACCACTTGGTCTTGGTCACAAAAACAACCATTTGGTAATAAACCTCCTAAACACCACCACATGAGAAACATCACCACACGGTCGTAGGTATAGTCACCACAACAGCACCACATGCCATAAACACCAAATTGTTGTACACCTCACATAATGTATATGGTCATGGTCATAAACACCACCACATAGTAATGGTCATAAATACCTCCACAAGGCCATAAACATTACACATGATCATAAACACTATCACATAGTTATAAACCCCACTTCGTGGTTATAAACTCCACCTAAAGTTCATTAATACCAACACATGGTCATAAACACCACCACATGGTCATGAACACCACCTCCTGGTAATTAACACTGCCACATGATCATTAACATCACCACATTGTAAAAACACCACCACACGGTCATGGTTATAAGCATGACAACACGATCATTGCCATAAGCACCGCCAGATGCCCATGAAGTATCACTACTTGGTCATAAACTCCTCTACATTATCATGAAATAGCTCCACAAGGCTTTTTTTTTTTTTCTTTAGGAGACACTGAATGAGGAAGGGAAAACAAAGAAAATAAAAAATAGGTCCATGTGCCTAAAGACATCCTCCATTCATAAAATATTTATAACAACTGGATTTAAATAAAAGTGGTTTGTGGGAAGCAACTCCCAGGAAGTGGATTCCAGAGAGTAGTAATTTTGGGGATAAATAAATTTTGATAAGCAGAGGTTCTGCATTGCCGGGGAGAGAGAGTGAGTTCATGGGCAGTATCTAGTGGTGGGCGATACTGGCTGTTTCATAATGATACGATACCGATTACTTTTTTGACTAGTATCGGCGGTATCGATTACCGATAATGATGTCTCGACCTTTGCTTAATGCTATTTTTTAATATATAGCCTAGGGGTGCCAGGACCGCTGTGACAGTGATTTCCTGTCAAGGTCAGTGGTGAGACTGTTACACAGTACGGTCACACGCCCGGTGACGTGGGACAACAGTAGACAAAGACACTGGGCTGCCAGAGTGCCAGACGCAAAAATTTTATCCGTCTTTCAGCGTACAAAATAATTATTTATCTGCATACTGAAATTACTGAATTTCTCCTTAAAAATTGACAAATTGTAACATTTTTCTTTAATAATTGAAATATCGATACTTAAGCACCAGTATCGATACTTAAGCTTAAATAGCTGGTATCTAAAGTATCGATATTTCGGTATTGATACGCCCACCCCTAATGGGCGCTCCCAGCTGCCCAAGCATTTCGGCATAAAATGTGAAGGGGAGGCACAATTGAAACAGGTTCGTCAGAGCATTTACAATAAAAAATATCTGTAAAATAACGCTAAAGAAGCAACATCTCTACGTGCTGATAATGGAGGAAGGTCCTGCATAATGGCAGAATTATGGATTAATCTAATGGCTTTATTTTGAAGTTTGTCCAACTGCCTCAGTGCAACCGCTCCACATCCACTCCACAGTGGCGAACAGTATTCAGTCTGAGAACGCACATGACTTGTATACTGTGGCCAACTGCTCGTCAGTGAAGAATTCACGAACTCTGTACACAAGTCCCAATTTTTTAGAAGCATTTTTAACAAGGGATTGAACATAAGCTGTCCAGCTTAGGTTGGTGGTTAGTGTGACACCGATTATATCAACTGTAGTGGATATAGGAATACTGACATCATTTTAAATTATGTGGGAGTCTGAGGGAATCTTTTTGTTGGAGAAATTAATGTATTTAGTTTTCTGAGCATTAAATGTGACCAGATTTGTTTGTCCCCATTGATTAATTTTAGAAAGGTCCTGATGCAGAGAAACTGAAGTGTTTATTGGGGAATTTATATCAGATTGTGTAAAGGAGGTACTGAATGTGAAAGAACTATGAAGTGTCGAGTCATCAGCATATGAGTGTATTGGGTTGTGAGTGACAGATAGGTCATTTATATGAATAAGAAAGAGGGTTGGGGCCAAACCTGACCGCTGAGGTACGCCAGCATTTATGGAATGAAACTAGGAATTAATTTCATCTACCATGACCCGTATTTTGAAGGTATGAAGAAATTAGGGGAGCCAGTGATGCAAGGTCATAGTGTGACACCTTAGACAATATGACCCGGTGCCATACGCTGTCAAATGATTTTGAAATATAAAGTGCTATTGTGTGTGTTTCACCATGTTGGTCTATTGTTTTGTTGATCTGATGGGTAAGAAGGCAACGAACGTTTACAGTTGAACGTTCTTGTGTAAATCCATACTGCCGATCATTGAATAATTTATTGATTTCTAGGTGCTTGACTATGTGTTTGTTTACTAGTGTCTCAAAAACTTTACCGAGAACGGAAGTTATAGCAACTGGTCTATAGTTTGATGGATCAGAAGTGGCTCCCTTCTTGGGAACAGGATGGATATATGCTTCTTTCCAAGAGGCCACAAAACTTGAGGTGCAGATGGATAAGCGGAAAAATTTTGCTAATACAGGAGCCAACACTGGGGAGCAATTTTTAAGTATTATTGAAGGAATTTCATCTGGACCAGTAGCTTTGTCTATTGAGAGATTCTGTAATACAGCTTGTACATATCTTGTGCGGATCCTGAAAGGGGGTATTTGAGGGGAGTCAAAATCAAGTACCGGTACAGGAATACTTTGATTTTCTGTATTTAGGGTTGAGTTTGTTGAAACAATATCAACGAGAAGGTTGGCTTGTCCACGTAAGTCACTTATTAAATTTCTATTGAGGGACTGTGACAGTGGAATGGAAGAGATGATAGTGAAGTTAGATTTGAATGAATTAAGGGTAGACCAGAATATTTTGTTATCATTTGAGTTGTTTAGTAGTTTGTTAGCTTGTGTATGAAGAAAGTCTGATTTAGAAAGATTGATAATAATTTTGGTATGGTTTCTGATATATCTGTAATAATTTAAGGCTTCTTTAGTTTTGATCCTTGTATAAGAGGTATAGGCTATTGTTTTATGTTCTTTTACTCTAGCACAATTGTGGTCAAACCATTAAGGTGAATTACATCTATTTCTGTAACTATGATGGGGAGTGAATGTTTCCATGCCGACTTTAATGAAATCCTGTATATGGCCCAACGTGGAGTTTGCATCTTGAGAGAAAAAGGAGGTCCAAGGAACATCCATGAAAAAGTTTGAGGGACCTTCCCAGTCTGCCCTGTCGTAGTGCCATTTAGTCACCACGACAGGTTCAGAGCAGGTGGATTGTTTCAGACAATAATCCGAGGATCCGAGGGGGGACTTCACTTCGACATTATAATTATCTGAATTGGTTGTTAGAAACAAGTCCAATAGGTGGGGATTTTGATCAGGGTTGTCTTGTACACGGGTAGGTTGATTGACTAACTGGGTGAGATTAAATGAGTCTGCAAATAGCTCACATTCAAGACCAGAGTCATCATTTCTGGCTGTGTAAGTGAGCCATTCAACATTATGGACATATCACCCAAGATAGTAATTTCTGAAGGACACCTACAGTAGTTGTGAAGACAGAGTCAAACTCGGCTCAGGAAGGGCATTAGGGGAACGATAAACAACAGAAATACTAAATTTTTCCAAAAGAATTTAATTTGTATATGGAATAGTCGAAATAAGAACAATTAAATATAGTAATCTCCTCCAGGACAATTTTTGATTTAGCAAGGCAACATACGCCTCCTTTGGGTCTGAAATTTTTAATCAAGATATAACCAGGGAAATTAAATCTAGCTAAATCAGTGGTGGAGCCTACTTGAGTCTCTGTCAAAAATGGCAGATCTGGAGATTCAAACTGGAGGAAATTGCGAACAGAGTTGATGTTGGAGTGATGTCCCCAAATACTGCAGAAGAAAATTTTACTGCACTGGCGAGCAGTTTGGGGGCGCCACGACACTGAAGGTGGCACAGTAGCTTGATGACGACTGGGATGGCCCTATGCAGACCACCCAGCCCTTGCGGTGGTGGTTACCCGAGAAACCACCCCACTAATTCCCAGTATAGCAGCAGCCATGGTTCTTCTTATGGGGGGGAGGAGGAGAGGAACAGCGATGTGTTGTGGAATGTGTATAATATGTAATGACAAGATCGGCGTTTTATGGAGTGAGGATAGCTGGTTTAAGGCAACATGATATAATGTGGATGTGTGTTGTGTAAGAAGGGAAGCCTGATGCCCTTTGATGTGTGAAGCAGAAAGATGTGTAACCAGCTACTAAGGCCTAGGAGAGAAAATGGAATCCAGGCTATTCCTTGAGTCTCCCGTTACCTTGGCGGTAGTACTTTCCTGGGCGGGGCTGCCTACCCCCACTACTAAGTCATAATTAAATCAACAAATGCTTGTTTGCCATCATAAACACCATAACCTGGTCGTGAAACAGCACCTCAGTCACAAACATCAAACCTACACATTACAAACATCAAACCTACTCGTGTATGTTCATATTTTTTTTTAGTTCCATCTTGTAAAGAAACACAAACTAATTTGCATTCTTTCAGTTGACAGACGTACTGATGGTTCTTATTATTTGGTTCACATAAATCCACATCAGGCGGTCGAATAAACAAGTATGTCAGTGCGAGAGACAGGAAGCAGTCACCTGTAGACTTGGCGAACTACCGGTACTTGAAGTTTGTAAAATTTTAAATAAATAGTGAACAAGGCAGGGCAGATTTGCATACAGACTAATGATGAAAACCAACTTTTTGATGCTCCAACTTTAATATAGGGTGTGGTCTATCTTGCAATATACGACTACTTAGTATCTTTAACTTCCTTTCGAAACAGCCAGATTATAGAGAAAATAAAGTCAGGAAGGTGACCAGAGGACTGAGAGTGAATGAAAGAAACCAGCTTCCTACACGGATAGAAAGAGTACTGTACTTTGAAAGCAGGAGCAGAGACAGAATATTAATACTGAATATAAATCAATAGTTTATTGTCTGAGGAGTATGTGTGGAGTGACGCGTATGGATCGGGTGCGAAATGATGAAGTGCGAAGGAGAACTGGAGTTGTTCGGGAGATGGCTGGTAGAGTTGAGCAGAGGGTGTTGCAATGGTTTGGGCATATGGAGAGAATGGATAATGAGCGATTGGTGAAAAAGATAACTAGATCTGATGTGAGAGGTGTAAGGCTGAGAGGAAGACCACGAATAGGATGGATGGACAGTGTGAAGAGAGCGCTGGATGCGAGAGGGATGTCTGTTGAGCAAGGAAGAGTGGCTGTGCGTGACAGAAATAAATGGAGAGAAATTGTGAATGAATAAGTGATGACGCAGCCCTGAGGGGATATTCTCCCGCATTTGGTCTGATCAGCTAGTCAGGTCAGGTGCGGGTAAGGGGATGGGTCTGTTATGATGTGGCAGGGGTAAACCAGTTCTGCTGTCGGGCCCTGCTGCGGATGTCACTGATTGCATTGCCCAGTTGACCCTTGTGCGGTGTGGTGCGGTGAGGATCTGTCCGTTCTCCCCTTTGGGGCTAAGATGCGAATGAATGTGTTTGAATGGATGAGTAAGTGGAGAGTGAGTCGTCCTGTCTCGGCTACCTCCCTTTCCTTGGGGGAAGCAGCCTAGGTATATAGATAGATAGATAGATAGTTTATTGTGATGCATGAACACACACACACACACACACACACACACACACACACACACACACACACACACACGATTACAAAAAAGGATCTTTTTTGAATCCCGGAGTAGAGACAGAATACTAATACTGAGTATAGATCAGTGATTCATCGTGACACACACACACACACACACACACACACACACACACACACACACACGCCATGAGAGTATTATGGAGGAATTCAGAAATGATAGAGACAATTAGGCAAGCAAGCAGTCTGATAGACCAAAGTAGTGAAACTGAAGAGAAGATAACCCAGGTGAACGAAATAATGAGAAGTTGCAAAGATGAAGCAGAAACTATGTATGCTGAAAGGGTGAAAGTGAGGAAAGACTTAGAAACAAAAGTCGTAAATAAAAAGCACTTGAAAGGATATGAAAGAAATCATTAAAAACAATCCGAAACTGGTCAAACATTCTGCAGATATCAACAAATCTATAGTAATCACTGGTATAGATGAAGAAGAAATAATAAATGAAACTTCGAGAGACAAAAAGGAGATGGTAAATATAATGAACATATTGAAGGAAGTATCAGAGGAAATCCGTGATAAAGAGATGGAGGAATTCAAAAGGTTAGGGATATATGAGAGAACTAAGCCAAGGTCTCTGAAAGCAATCTTCCAGAGTGTGAACACTGTGGAGGAAATACTAAAAAATGCAAACTCATGGAAAAAATGGAAGTAAAAAAAAAATATGGATAAAAAATGCCTAACTACAGAGGAATTGGGAATACTAAAGGAGAAGAGGGAGGAAGCGAAAACAAAGAATGAGGAAAGCTAAGAGAAGAGCAAATTTTTTTACAAAGTAACTGGATTGAAGGTACGAAAGTGGTATATAATCAAGAGAGAATAAAAGAAGGAAGACAGCAGACTCAAGATACGGCAAGTATGTAAACAAGGTGATTAAGTTGATGAACTCAAATGTATACGGAATGGTGTCTAAATTATTAGAGATGAAAGACTACCAAATAAAAGGAACCACATATTATTTGCCTTACTGAAACAAAATTAACCCCAAAGATACCACACAATACCCTAAACTTAGAGCAATACAACACATGGAGAAAAGACAGAAATTTAAGAAAAGGAGGAGGAATTATAATCTTAACAAAGAAAAATCTACAGGTAAAAGAAATAGAACTACATATACCCTCACAAGTTTAACTGATTGCAGTAAAGATTAACACATCTGAAAGGAAAGTAATTGTGGCAAATTTATACTTGCCACCCAAAACAAACACTTGGAAAAGAGGTGAATATGAAGACCTGGCAGAAAGTTCAATTCAGAGTTTAAGAGCATTACTAAATAGAATGGAAGAGGAATCTACAAGAATTATATTAACTGGAGATTTCAATACAAATTTAATTTGGAATACTCTAGATGTAAGAAACCATGAAAGCTGTTGGGATCAAAAGCTCCTGGATCGTGTGCAATTTTTGCTAACACAACATGTAGAGGAAAACACCACAAAAAGGGGACTTGATGATCAATCAGATCTTAGATTTATTAAGCAAGAAAATGATATTGACAATACAATGTACCACCCACCATTCGGCAAAAGCGACCATGCAGTATTAAATGCAACTTCAGAATTGCATGTGACATAGTTAACAGTAATGGGAGTTAAAAGAGGAGCCTAAACTACTAAAAGGGCAACTACCATGTCTTAAAGAAGTACTTCCTAGAAATAGATTGGGAAAAGGAGCTTAGAGGGGTAGATTAAAATGTTATATATAGACAATTATATGAATTTTATGAAACAGGAGTCCAAAATTACATCCCTCAGCACAAAGAAACGGAAATGAAAATAAAGAAATGGTTTAATTCAGAATGTAAAAAATCAAAAGTAAAACGAGATTTGCTATGGAATAGATACAGAAGACACAATGGTAAGAGGACATATAACAATAAACAGGCAAGAAAATTATAAAAAGATAAGGAGAGGAGCTGAAAGACAGTTTGAGGAATACGTTATAAATAAAAGTAGTGATCAACCTAAGCTATTTTACACCTACACCTGAAGCAAAACCAAAGTTAAAGATAAAATACAGTCCATTACGGACGAGGGGATCATCTATACACAAGAGAAAGATGTCGTGAAGCACTAAATAAAATTTTCCAATCAGTTTTTACAGAAGAAAATAATTTTGAATGAAATTATATGGAACATGCATGTTCACACATATTACCATATATACAAATATCAGAAAAAGAAGTACAGGAAGATTTAAGTAAATTAGACAAAGGGAGAGCATATAATCATGACGAAATTTCAGGTTGGGTGCTACCAAAATGTGCAGAAGAGTTAAGTAGACCATTATATTTAACATTCAAGGAATCCTTAGGTCAAGGGAAACTACCTGATATTTGGAGGACAGAAAACGTTGTTCCCCAATTCAAGAAAGGGAATAGACAGAATCCACTCAACTACCGACCAGTATCACTGGCCAGTGTTGTAAGATACTAGAAAAGCTGGTCAGGAAAGTTTGGGTAATTCATCTAGAAGAACACAGGATGATAACAGAAAGGCAGTTCGGTCTTAGAACGGGAAAATCCTGTGTTATAAAATCCATTAAACTACTACTATAGAGTTACAGAAACATTACAGAAAAGAAAAAGATGGGTGAACTGTATCTATTTAGATTTCAAGAAAGCATTTGACAGAGTTCCGCACCAAAGACGTTTATGGAAACTGTACCATCAAGGAGGAATGCAAGGCGACCTGTACTGTTGGATGCAGGTTTTTCTCAGAAAAAGGGAAATGAAAACAGT
This sequence comes from Coenobita brevimanus, assembly GCF_032717465.1. NCBI lineage: Eukaryota > Metazoa > Arthropoda > Malacostraca > Decapoda > Coenobitidae > Coenobita > Coenobita brevimanus. The sequence goes on from NC_137047.1 coordinate 36,790,357, forward strand.
ACTAAGGGGAAATTTCTCATCATGGAGGGAAATGACTAGCGGAGTTCCACAGGGTTCAGTGCTGGCACCAGTTATGTGTTTAGTATATATAAATGACACAGACAGTAACACTGAAAATGGAAGCTACCAAAATATGTTTGCAAATGATGCAAAAATACAAAGGAAAATTACAAACACAGATTCTTGCAGAGAACTACAAGAAGAATTAACTCATGGATTGCGAGCCACAGCTCAGGCTGGGTAGCATCATGTTGCAAGCCACCACTCAGGCTGTGCTGGCCTTGCATCACCGCTAACGACTCCACCTCTACACAAAATTACACATGATTTTATGCAAAGACGGAGAGAGAGAGATTTTTTTCTTTTCACCAGTTGATGCCCTAGATGTTTATCTTCAAGTTTATAATAAACAAAAACAAAATACTTATTTTTTTCATTTCTCCATTACTCCTATAAGTAAACTTACGCATGGCCCTACGCAAAGATGGAGAGAGAGAGAGAGAGAGAGAGAGAGAGAGAGAGAGAGAGAGAGAGAGAGAATTTTTCTTTTCACCAGATGATGCCCTGGATGTTTATCTTCAAGTTTAAAAAACAAAAACTATAACAAAAATCATTTTTTGCTCACCACAATGTGGTATAAAAAAAAAAAAAGGTAATTGCGCAATCTACAGGTTAAACAAACTTCATGAATGGAGCAATAAATGGCAAATGGAGTTTACTGTAAACAAGTGTCATGTAACTGAGTTTGAGTAGCTCTGCGGGAGAAGAGCCCAAGCGCCACCGCCCACCAAACTCTGATTTCCCGCTCAAACGGAAGACCAGGGCTTCCCTTACCACATGAAGGGAGTTGGGTGTTTCTTCCTCTGTGCTGTTAGGGTTGAAAATGCTATACAAAGACAACATGTTACTGGCCCTATGACACATTGTCACCGCCGCAGGAGAATAGCCCAAGCGACAAGAATGGCGGCGCGGTGGCAGCCAGCCTATCAGAGCGCCGGGTGGTTGTGACGTCATATCCAGCTGGCCAATGGCGCTGAGCTTGGGGCCGTGCTGTAGGGAGCACGAAACCAATCAGCTTGCTGGGGCTGTCTCAGGAAGGCTGTCAGTGTTGCCAGATTAGCCGATTTTCGGCTAGATCTAGCCGATTTTGGCTACATCTAGCCGGAAAAAAAGGCATCTAGCTGATAGCCGAAAAAGGCAGCCGGAAACCTTGATAGTGTAGCCGTTTTCTAGCCGATTTTTGGCATTAGAGAAAATATTAAATTAATGATTTAAAAACTGAAATCATTTAATAATACATTTAACATAAAATATACATTTTGTTACTAGATATTAAGTTTTCAAATATCCCGCTGAAACTCGTCTACATTGGGTGGGGGGGGTGGGGGTCTTAACCAACTGATCACCTCACACGTCGCGTTCATGTGAGGTTCCTTCCCCTGTCCTGGACTTGTGACTTGTGAGCTCTCAGTCGCAGTTCTAATCATCGCGGTAACAGTAGTGCGCTTGTATGACTAAGGGAAGATTTACCTCATTATATTAGTTACTCTTTAAATTGGATTGAGAGTTAATATAACTAATTCAAACATGGCTAAGCAAGTTAAACCGCGTTCATATACACAACGATTTAGAAAGCAGTGGCTACAAGATGAGGTATGCAAAGACTGGATTAAAGAAGTTCCTAATGATGAAAAAAGTGTTCTTTGTAAGTACTGCAAAACAACATTCAGGGCTAAATTTTGCGACATTAAGGATCATGCAAAAAGCAAAAAACACCAAGTGAATAGTGAACCATTTTCTTCTGCACGACAAGCAACGATAAATTTTCCCAAAGTTGAAAAATCTCGGGACGTGGCTAGAACTGAAGCCCAGTTGGCACTCTTCATTGCTAAACACTGTGCCATAAACTCATGTGATCACCTAGTGGATGTGGTAAAAAAATGTTTCAGTGATAAATCTACAGTAGATCTTGCAATGCACAGAACTAAATGCACTGCAATACTGAAAAATGTTATGATGCCCCATTTTGTTGCTAAGTTAAAAGAGGACATAGGTGACCAGAAGTTCAGTATTTTAATGGATGAATCCAGACATTGCTGTAAATAAATACCTTGGACTAGCTATACATTGCTTTAGTGTACATTCACAGAAACTAGTTTCTACTTTTTTGCACCTTGCACCTTTACAAGAATGTGATGCAAATGGCATTGTTAACTCTCTGAAATCAACTTTGCATGAATATGGACTTAGTTTGCAGAACATGATTGGTATTGGAACTGACAACGCAAGTGTAATGGTAGGTGTAAATAATGGAGTTTACAAGAAACTTAAAGAAGTTCCTGCTTTAGCCCACATCCGCTGTGTATGCCATTCAGTCCAGTTAGCTGTGTCACATGCAAGTTCTGAAACCATGCCTAGAAACCTAGAATTTCTTATAAGTGAAACCTATAATTGGTTTGCCAGGTCCTCGTCCAGACAGCAGACATACACTAACTTATTTAAACTCATTAATGATGGACATGAACCTCTTAAGATTGTGCAAGCCTGCCAAACCCGTTGGTTATCTATTGGTTCTGCAGTGCAAAGACTATGTGATCAATGGTTGGAGCTCAAAACACATTTTGGTATAACAAGATCATCTGAAAAGTGCTACACTTCTGAAATGTTATATTCTATGTACAGTGATGAATGCAACCATGCCTACATGTTTTTTCTAAAGTCTGTTTTAAATGAGGTTCAAAGGGTTAATAAGTTATTTGAGTCCAGTGACTGTGACTCCACCAAATTATTGGATGATTTAACACTCCTGATTGAAACACTAGTAAACAGAGTGATACTTCCATCAAACCAGCATCGTATAGATCCCTTCACCTGTAACTTGGAAGAGTATTTAGTTCCCAAACTATACCTTGGTTACGAAGCTGAGAAACTCTTATCAGAACTACACAAGAATTTGCCTGCAGATCGAGAGCAAGACATCCGAGAGCGAGGGTCAAAATTTTTGGTAACTCTAATCAAGGAACTTCGACAAAGGCTGCCAGACAATGTACGAGTGTTGAAAACTGTCACAGTTAAGTGTATGTAATACTCTGCGTGTGGTAAAAAACTCCATTGCTCCTCTCCTTGAATCATTGAATGTTAGTGCAGAAACCATAACAAAAATTGAGCTCCAGTGGTCAAATATAACCCTAGTAAAATGGCATGAAACAAAGGACATTGTGAAATTTTGGGCAGAGGTTAAGGGTTACAAAGATGCTTCAAATCTGAACCCTTATGATGAACTGTCATCTGCTGCTCTAACAATACTGAGTTTGCCACATTCAAATGCTGAAATTGAAAGAGTTTTTAGTCAAATGAACATCATAAAGAGTAAGTTAAGGAACAAAATGAAAACAGACACCACTAATGCCCTGCTTCATGTACGGTACGGTCTAAGGAGAATGTCTGAAACCTGTGTAACCTACAACTTCCCAAATGAAGTTCTGGATCTTGTAACTTCAAGTCATAAGTACCAAGATAATCAAGATTCGAGCAGAGTTGCAAGAGACAAGCCATCAACTTCATCAGCAGAACAAAAAGATGATGAAGACGATGAAATGCTATGTTTCATCATACAAGATATGTAACTATTAAGGTGAGAAAATTGTGAGTACGCAATATTAGTTGATATATGGATGCACACAATCTAGCCATTTTTCTAGCCATTTATGTGTGAGTCTAGCTGTTTTCTAGCCGATTTTAGCGCCCGCTATAGCCGATTTTTATGAGAGCCATCTGGCAACACTGAAGGCTATACACACAGTCTCTCTCTCCCTCTGCCGCCATTAGGACCTGCACTTGGATTATCTGTGTTTTTCTCGTTTGTATAACGATGGCTGCTCGCGATTCTTGCAGTGATGTTGATAGCCCTCAAGCTATCGCTGTTCCTCGTGACGTGAGTGATAGTGAGAGTGAAACAGAGCAAGGACGAGGGAGAAAAGGGCCTCGAAAGGTGGAGGAGTGGGGCAGCATCGTGGCTAAGGTTAAGCATAACTTAGGCCAAGCGTACTTAAGTTATAAAACAAAGAAAGATGTTGCTGCACGTGCAATTGGTAATCCTCGCCGTGATGGATGCTTTGACAATGTAACTAATGAAGGTGTGAAAAATATATTTAGTGCATTTTGGGCTCTGGGGTCATATGATGCCCAGAATGCTTACATTCAGAAAATGGTGAGCATGGCAACAGTAAAACGAAAGCGAACGAAGAATGAGAATAGTAAGCGTAGCAATACCCGTCACTACAGTGTCGTGTATAATAATGTGCAGAGCAGGGTGTGGAAGGAAGGGTTCATGGCAATGCACGCCATTGGTACAACTCGCCTAACAACAGCACTGCATAAGGTGAACGGCACAGGTATGCTAATTCCTGACCAACGAGGACGGCATGACGCCAGACGACTATATGTACCACATTGCACAGTCTGTGTCACGGAGGTACAAAGTGGTGCGCATGAAACAGATGTTTCTGAACTTTGGTGTACTGAAGGACCACATCACCAAGCGTCAGGCACCAGGCAGCACATTCAAGGATGCCCGCAAGCTTCTTTTCCGCCTCAACTACAAGGAAGGCTTCATCATCAAGTCAGGCTATGGGATTGACAACAACTACATCGAGGTCCGACTGATGAAGGGTAGAGGAGCCTGGTCCCGTGACAGATTCAACCTGAGTGCCATCCCCCTCCCACCCCTGTATAACACCCCCCTCCAGCTTAAGCAAGAAAAGCTCAGTGATCTTGTAGCTTGGTATCCCTCATGCCAGACGACAAGAAGGCCTTTTATGAGGGCCTTCAAGCTGGCAGAGTCGAGCACAACGTCGCCCTGGCTGATGAGGACGATGATTTGCTCGATTATTGCAACTAATCCTTGACCCGGGAGGATAGGGGGAGGGGGATGCATCTACATTCAACACTCAAGTCACTCTAGTGTGGTAAGTAGCCCTAATACTTGTGTTATAACCGTCTTCTGAAGTATTACAAATATCAAAGATGAATTAGACATGACAACCCAAGTATATGAGACTGCAGTATATTCTGATTACATGTAAACTCATAATGATGCATATGTAGACGTTTAGTGACATAATAGTGATAAAAGTTTATTGTTACGCTATTACCAAGTATGTTATTCCCAACAATTTCCACTCGACAGTAATACAAGGCACCCCAAACCACTCACCCCCACCACCGTCTGGTCTGACACATTTGCCAGACTTGTGAAGCTATCCCTGCTGCTTCGACTTATCTGCTTGAATATTAACGGGGTTCGGAACGAAGACACGACTTTTTTGGCTGACTATACAAGTTAATAGACAAACGTAAACCTCATGGGGAGTTCCCTCATCCGTAACAGTTATAGCTCCTGTGTAATCCACTCCAGTTAATTGGAAGGGCCGACTTACATTTACCCTATCCCTTGGTAAGGCAGGTGGTCCTGGATAGTCATATGGTCGTTGTTCTTACCTCCTACATATGACGTCTAAGAACAAGCCTAAATATTTTATCAGCTTATTCTTGTTCCCAGTGCCTTGGTCTAAAAGGTCATATATCTCTCCATAATAGTTCTTTTGTATTCTTTTCAGGCAGTATTCCATAGGATCTAACTTCTGAAACCCCACTTTCTTATTAAAAAATTCAACAACTAATTTAGTAGTGTTAATAAGTTGTCTTATTGAGGAGAATCGGCTGATGTCAATTACTTCTGGCTCAGGTACTACCGGATCCTAGTTTATTATACCAACCTCAGCAATACTATACTGTTTCTGCTCAGGCCATTCTTTAGTGAGTAACCATTTAGGACCTTTAAACCAAAAGTTATCTTTGATCAATTTCTTTACAGTCGAACCCCTTGAGAGCAGATCAGCTGGGTTTTGTTTAGAGGATACATGCATGAATTTAAATTTGAAAGACAGCTCTTTAATAATCTTCACTCTATTACGGACGAAAGGAATTTTACTGTCTTCCTTCGCAATCCAGTAAAGACATATCTCACTGTCAGTCCATATATAGATATCCTCAAACTGAGTATCAAGAGTAGTGGTCAAGTACCTGGCCAGTTTAGTTCTTCTATGGAAGCCAATTCCATTTGAGGTAGGGTTCTTCCTTTAATTGGCGCAACTCTGGCTTTGGACATAATAATCTTACTATCCTCTCCTGTTGCGCAATAAGCTACTGCTCCTAAGGCCCTTTGAGAAGCATCACACAATATGTATAAGTGTGACTTCTCACTACAGCTTATTTTCCTGGGAATACATGCTTGATCTGGTTTCAAACTCCTTTCTAATCTGTTCCCATTGTTCCACATACTGTATGTCTCACCTAATTCCGTGTCCCAATCCAACCTTTCTTTCCAAGCCCCCTGTACTAAACATTTGCCCCTGATAACTATAGGACTGACTAACCCTAATGGGTCAAATAACATGCAGACCTGACTTAACAAGGACCTCTTGGTGAGAGTGACATCAGAGAACTTAATTGGTCTCAGACTTATTTCAACAGCTGTTGTATCCCAGTTAAGACCTAAAACATTTTGAATTCTGGGAATGTCAGAATTTGGATAGTCCTCTTGTATTTTTTTCCTCAAAAGCTGTGAATTTGTATTCCAGCTCTGTAACGGCAAATTTGCCTTCCCACATTCAGAATTGGCTACTTCATAAGCCTTCAGTGCTTCCGACTCTCTATCAGCAACACCTTGTAATTTATCCATGTAAAAAGGCTGCCCTATTTCTGGGCATTTGGCATTTTCAAAATGACGCTTCAAAATGTTGCAAAGTAGGAAAGGACTAGCACAAGAGCCAAAGAGCACCGATCGGAAACAGTAAGTCTTCAATGGACTATCCTCATTTTGAGGATCATGAGGCCAGAGGAATGTTGTAAATTTCCTATCCTCCTCTCTCAGACCTATTCTGAGAAAAGCCTTACTAAAGTCTGCTGTATAAGCATAAGGTTTCTCTCTAAATCTTAGTAACACATTCCCTAGCTTCTCTGTTAGTTTAGCTCCAGAGTATAGGCAATCGTTCAAGCTACCTGATCCCTTGGACGCTTTACTACTACAATTGAATACTATTCTTATGGGAGTAGTTACTGAATCCTTGCTTACAGCATGATATGGTAAGTAATGTCCTTCTTTGTGGTTAACAGGGAATTCTACCTCTTCTATAAAATTATTCATCAATTGATCTTTTATAATATTGTCATATATAGTTAGATGTTCTGGTTTCTCTCTCAACTTTATTAGAAGAGAATTTAACTGAGCCTTAGCTGCTTGGTAATTTGTTGGTAACTACGAATGGTTTAGTTTCCATGGTAATCCTACCCAATACTGTCAATCCTTAAATTCCACTGACTGATTATACAAATCCAAAGTTATATTGTCTTCAGGGGTAGCTCCTCAAAGTGTATTCCTACACTGTCTAGGTCCCACAATTTGTGTACAGGTTCAATATTTTCATCCAACAAGTCATTGATCGAGTAGGTTCTAATTCTGCACGTATTCTAGCTACCATCAATGACTGTGTGGGGGTAACAAAGACTGAGTCTACTAGTTTGGCCTCTTCTTTAACTTGCTTTGGAAAAGGCAACTGACCCATAATAAGGTTACCTCCTGGACTCTTGAGCAACTGTTCGTTATTCTTCTTGAAAGTCCTATGCAGTAATCTTCCACAATAATTAGAACCAATTATCAATTTTATGGGACCCACAGTATCTGATTCCACATTCCGTTTAGCCAACCTTATCCCTGAGCTTTGTAGATGATCAGAGGTTTCCTTCAGTCCTTTTATATATATACTTGTCTCCATATTATCCAGTACAGCTGCTGTTATACGGCATTTATATCTGCCTAATTGTATTACAGGTCTAACTTAATCAAAAGATTGAGCTTCCTTAGTTGTTAAGAATCCTGTAATGGCTAGATTTATCTTCCCAATAATAGGTAACTTCAATATCTTCAAAATGTCTGCAGAAATAAAGTTTTTCTGAGCATCCGTATCAAAAAGGGTACATACTAATAGATTTCTATTCTCAATCAGTGCCTTCACATCTGCTACTGGAACTGCAGCTGGCATTAATACTGGAGTATCCCCCTTAGCATTGTCATATTGACGCTTGAAGGTTTAGAAACCTCATTTTTCATCCTTGGACATAGGGCATTATGATGATGATCCTTTTTGCATTTAAAACAAAGATTTAATTTAGGCTTCCAGTCTGCGTAAGTATGTTCGGTATTCATACAGATTATACAACATCCCAGTTCCTGAAGTTTTCCTACTCGAGAAGCACAATCAGGATACTGTTGGCAAGAAGCACTGGAATGTTGCTTATCACAAAATGCACAAACTTTCCTGTCATTTACCATGGAAGGTTTTAGTTCCTTAATTTCATCAGCTTGTCTATTCCTTGTTTTTAATACTTTATCCTCAGCCTTTAAGGAACTAAGGAAAGTACCTATCTCTTCCTTAGGCACATACTTCAGGAGTAGACTGTAGCACCAGTCGAGCAGGGCAGTACTTCCGAGGTGGATGGAAAGCTGATGACAGGGAGTGCTGGAGCTCCCGTTTCATCAGCCCTCAGGACTAGTTCCTGACCATCCCCCTTTGCTGAACTTTTTCAGTGTCTCAGTTACACAGAGAGTATGCCAGCATGCTCTCCAGTACAAATTTCTCTATCTACACCAAACTACATGCACAGTACACACTACACTTCCTATTCTAAATTCAACAAAAATGGCGTCTCTTCATCAAGCCTCGGAGTCCCCAGGGGGGGGGGACCATAAATGCCCCCACCATCCGCCCCTCTCCCGGTGACGACTCGAGGTGCCTGGAACCACTGTCTGACCCTCTTCTTCTTCATTTCTGCAACATTCGCGGCCTTTCCTCTAACTTTCGCTCTGTTGAGCACCACCTCTCCTCCTCTAAACCTCACCTTCTTTTTCTAACGGTGACTCAACTGTCTGAGGCAACTGACAGCAAACCCTTTTCTGTATCCTCCTACTTTCTCTATACTCATTTCAAAGCCAAAGGTGGCTGTTGTGTATATATATGCAACGACTTATCTTGCTCTCATGTTCCTGAACTCGATTCTTCTGAATTCTCTACACTCTGGCTTAGGCTTTCCTGTCATTCTCTGACTAAATATATCTGTGCTGTTTACTTATCCCCTAATTCTACTGACTATCAAAAATTCTGCGACTATCTTACTTCTACGATGGAACACATTCTATCCATTTCTCCTTCCTCTGAAAACTCCATTCTAGGAGATTTCAATGTTCACCACCACCTTTGGCTCTCCTCACCTTTCACGGATCCACCTGGTGAACAAGCCTACATCTTTTCTATCCTTAATGACCTAGAGCAGCTTCTACAGCACCCTACCCGTATCCCTGACCGCCTTGGAGAGAGCTCCAACATACTTGACCTCTTCCTCACAACTAATCCTTCTGCTTACTCTATTAATCTTTTCTCTCCGTTGGGCTCCTCCGATCACAACCTTATTACCTTAACCTGTCCTATCACTCCGGTACGGCCTGTGGACCCTCCAGGGAAACGTCGCCTGTGGCATTTTGGAGCCGCGGACTGGGAGGCCCTCAAGCAGTACTTCTTTGATTTTCCCTGGAATGATTTTTGCTTCCATGGCCGGGAGCCATCTGAGTGTGCCTTGCGCATTACTGAGGTTATTCTCTCAGGCATGGAAGCATACATTCCTTTCTCATATCCTTTGACTAACGCAAGAAAGCCTTGGTTTAATCACGCTTGTTCTAATGCTGTCCGCAACAAGGAGAGGGCCTACAAAAGGTACCGGAGCCAACCCACCCCTGAATCACATCATCTTTACGTTTCTGCCCGGAATCGTGCTAAGTCTGTTCTTTGCTCTACTAAAAATAATTTCATCCATACTAAATGCTCTCAACTCTCCAACTCGAATTCTTCCTGCTCCTTTTGGTACCTTTGCCAAAAATCTTTCTGACAACTTTACCTCATCATCCTTCTCTCCTGTTTTCTACTCTGATGGTTCTGTAGCTATTTCTTCTACTGATAAAGCAGATCTCTTCACACAGACTTTCTCCTCCAATTCCACCTTAGACGATTCTGGTGCTGTTCCTCCATCACTTCCCCCCTCTGACTTCCTCATGGCTGACATTAAAATGTCTTCAGTTGATGTATTTTCTGCCATCACTGGCCTCAGTACTAACAAGGCATATATGCCTGATGGGATCCCTCCTGTTGTTCTCAAGAACTGTGCTTCTGTGCTTACACCCTGCCGAGGCAAACTCTTTCGCCTTTGTCTGTCAACTTGTACCTTTCCTTCGTGCTGGAAGTTTGCTCTCATTCAGCCAGTCCCAAAGAAGGGTGACCACTCCCAACCCTTCAACTATCGTCCAATTGCTTTAACTTCCTGTATTTCAAAAGTTTTTGAGTCAATTCTCGATAGAAAACTTTTAAGGCATCTTTCCTCTCAGAACCTTCTTTCCGATCTTTAGTATGGGTTCCGTCAGGGACGCTGCACTGGTGATCTTCTCACCTACCTTTCAGACTCCTGGTCATCCTCCTTTCGGGACTTTGGCGAAAGCTTTGCCATTGCACTTGACATCTCAAAGGCTTTCGACCGAGTCTGGCATAAATCTTTAATTTCCAAACTTCCCTCCTACGGTTTCTATCCTTCTATCTGTGCCTTCATCGCTAGCTTCCTTTCTTGTCGTTCTATAGCCGCTGTTGTAGACGGCCATCGTTCTTCTCCTAGATCTATCAACAGTGGAGTTCCTCAGGGCTCTGTCCTATCACCAACTCTCTTCCTTTTATTCATCAATGATCTTCTAAGCTGTACATCTAACCCTATCCACTCATACGCTGATAACTCCACCCTTCACCTTTCCATTCGGTTCTCGCAACACCCATCTCAACAGTTACTTCAACAAACAAGGGATGAGGCTATGGCACACCTGATGTCTGACTTGGCTCGTATCTCTGACTGGGGTAAAAATAATCTGGTTGTTTTTAATGCATCTAAGACTCAGTTCTTACACCTATCAACCCAACAAAATCTTCCACAGGTATACCCACTAATGTTTAATAATATTCAGCTTAATCCTGCATCATCCTTGAACATGCTTGGGGTTTCATTTACTCGGCACTTATCTTGGAAAGATCATATTGCATCTCTTGTAAAATCTGCTTCCAAGAGATTGGGTGTGCTAAGCCGACTCCGCTTTTTCTTTACCCCTGCACAATTGTTGACTCTATACAGGGGTTTTATCCGCCCCTATGTGGAGTACAACTCTCATGTGTGGGGAGGCTCCCCACATACAGCTCTTCTCAATAGGGTGGAGTCAAAGGCTTTTCGTCTCATTAACTCTCCTCCTCTTACTGACTCCCTTCAACCTCTGTCTCTTCGCCGCACTGTTGCATCTTTATCTCTTTTCTATCGCTACTTTAATGGTCACTGCTCCTCTGAACTGTCTGCTTGCATTCCTCCACCTCTACAACGGGCGCGTAGCACCCGTCTGGCAGCAAACTCTCATCCCTTTTCTGTCCAACTCTCTAATACAAGAGTTAACCGTTACTCACAGTCTTTCATTTATGCAACAGGTCAGCTCTGAAACTGTCTCCCTCTGTCTGTATTTCCTGCTGCCTATGATCTCCAGTCTTTCAAACGCAGTGTGTCCAGGCATCTCAAAATGATCGGATCTTGAATTTGGCTCTCTATTGTATTTTGTTTTTCTCTTGGAGGGAACTGTTACTGCGGGCTCATGGCCTTTGGTTCCTTCTTCCTCGCATTAAAAAAAAAAAAATAACTTAGTCTTCTCTGACTTAGGTTTCCCAACCAATTGGTTAGTAGGCTTTTTCTTTATTTTGTCTGTTTAATCTCTTTATAGATTTGCATCAAGCCTTCCTCAATCTCTTCGCAGAAGAAATTATCCTTTTGGTACCTACCATACAAAGCATCCTTGTTTTTTTGGTAGATGCTTTAAGGACACAATTCTTGAAAGCACCCAGTCTGATGCCTTAAAATCTTTGCAAGTACCATACCTAAGCCTTTAAATTACAACTTATTGCAGTTCTAAATTTTTGCAGGGAGTCAAAATCGTGTCTACGTATGGGTAATTCAATTAAAGCCTTCAATAACTGAGTAATGACTTGTTCACTGTCTTCGTAGTTTTGTTTAAGGATAGTCAAGGCCACCTCATAATTATTTTCTTCTACTGGTAGTTCTTTTATCAGCTGATATGGTGTTTCTTTGACCTATCCTAACAGATATGCGAGTCTGCTGACCTTAGGGAGATCTGTTCTATGATGGCTAAATATTTGAATTGATCCCCAAAGGATTTCCGGTTTTGCTCCCCATCAAACTCAGGAAGCGTTATTTGTGGTAACACAGCTCTACTCCGCTGTTCCACAATTTGTGTTTCCGTGGCAGTCTTAGCTAATTTTGACTCTAGTGTCTTTACCACACTTAAGTATTCTTCTAATTTACCTTCAAATTTTGTAGTTTCTGACTCTAAGAGTTCCTTATCATCGGCCTTTACTATAGCCGGTTCTAAAGTCATATAACCTTCATCGTACTTATTCCATCTGTCTTTCAATATATTTAGGATACTATTTAATTTCTCCCTACACAGAGGTATTTCGTCCTATGATTGTTTGCAGTCATTTATGGCTCTAGTTACCCATCCAGCTTTACTGCTAGAAGATCTTTGCAACAAGGAAAGACATGTTGGCTGATTTCTAATTTAATATTTAACTATGAGTTTCAACCACAAATTTACCCCAGCTTAGTAATTATCTGATTATATTAAATTTTGAAGAGGGTAGGGATTAAGTCCACTATATCAAACCTATCCTCCCTGGGTTATTAAACCTCTAGGGTTGTATTTATCCCCCCACTCAGTTTCCAAATACTCATTTTCCGGCTCAGCTAATTATTCATTTAAATTTTGAGGAGTGTAGGGATTAGGTCCATAATTTCAACCTATCCCCCTGGGTTATTAAACCACTAGGGTTATATTTCATCCCCACACTCAATTTCCAAAATACCCATATTCCCCGAGCTCACGATATTTATCTCCTAGTACACCATAGGCCCACCCATAGCTTGTATAGCATAGAACTGTCCTTTCTTGAGTTCTATATAATTTATAAATTTCTGCAGAACTGCTTCTCTGCCATGACGGTTCCAATGTATACCATCGGCATTCAATGTTGCTTGGAAAGGCTTGGCATTAAAGTGTATGAAATCCCTCCCTTTCTGATCCATTGCAACTTCCTGTTCACAGCTCTGTAATTAATTTAATTGTTCCATAGCAAACTGAAGAGCCATATGGTAGATTTCTTGGCTCCAGGAGGGTTATGGTTACCGAGGATTTACATGAGCCTTCTATGGCTCCTACTATGGATAGAATATTCTCCACTACTCACTAACTTCCACTTCCTCATTGATATCATTTCCTCTTAGGAAGAGGATAGTACGGTCATGACCCAAGTCTAATACGACATTCAGCCTTTCATCATTAAAGAAGGAACTTGCCCCTCCACCCGGAGCTCTGTATAAGCATATTTCCACGTCCTCCACTTCAACCGAACGTGGTAGCAAACTATGTCCAACAAAGACAGCTTTAAACACATTCAGTGCTTCGGCACACATCTGCTATCCTCACTCGGTAGGGGCACCATATGTGAAAAATATTTAAGTTTCTGGTAAACAAATCTTGGCTCCTCATTCGTGGTACCAAAATTGTCAGAAATATTTGACTTAGCATAAATCGGTATCCTCGGTCGGGCACCAAGATGTAAGAAATTTCTAGTAAACAACTCTTAGATCTTTACTCGTCCCAAAAATTGTCCCTAAGTAAATTAAGACAAGTCTCATCGGGTTAGGTGAACCGTAATTTACACCTTAACTCACCTAACTAATTCTCTTCTATCTCCTAGCTAATCCCCCCTTGAATTGGCCAGTTCATAAAGGTTACTTAGCTTGGGAGTGTTGAACAACAGATGACGACGAGCCTGCTTATGTGTTGTTGCTTGGGCTGTCAAGCGTCCTTGAGGTGTTTATATGCAAGCTGCTAACTTGACGAGGTCTAGGAGCAGAGTGCTAACTCGACGAGGACTACGAGTAGAGTGAAAATGACTTTTTTTTTTTTGGGGGGGGGCCAAAGCCCATGGTCATTAAGGCCTATATATATATATATATATATATATATAATAATTTTTATTTAAATTTTTTTGCATTTTTATTTTTTTCCTTGGTTTTATTTTTTTTAGGCCTTATATTACTTATAAAGAAAAACCTAATCTACAGACCCTAAAACTAATCATCTAACAGACAAATCGCTAACCTATACTAAATCCTACAGAGACAAATAGCTAGACCTACACTGATGGTAAAATTACCTCAACCAACAGAACACCATCGACTGCAGATATGTAATGCCTTTCTACATTACATACCTGCATTCATCACCTGGCAACTGTCAGTCGAGTCACAACCTAATATAGGGGACATCAATATATGAAAGAGAACCAGACGAGTCAGGAACACTTCCATATACGTCAGCTGTCGGCCCTAATTAGGACAACTTAAACAAGATGGTATAATGTATTTTCATAATACATACAATAAGTGATAACTCACCCAACAGACCACCTTCGACTGCAAATGCCCAATACCTTTTTATATTGCACACTTGCACTCATCAGCTGGTGACTCTCAGGCGAGGAACCGGGGTTAATGTAGGGGACATCTATATTAGAAACAGGTATGATGTACGTAGGAACTATTTCAAATATGTCAACTGTCAACCCTAATTAATAGTACAATATTTACATATTTACAGTCGGTAAAAACAAAAACCATACAGTAAAAAAGTCACAGCACTCTGGTCAGTCAGGTCTCTCTCAAGAAAGCCATCAATTTATCAGTCAAAACAATATCCCCATCACCCAGGATGGTGGAAAGGGTGAAGGGGATGTCTGCTGCACCCCAGGAATTTATAAGTGTAGCGCATTCGCGAATAAATCGCCGATAATGCAGGATGATATGATTGATAGATAACACCGCATCACAGATGTCACAGTGTGGTGGGAAGCGTCTTTCCATATACGGTTTCATATGAGTTAAAACGGTGGCATTAACCCTTTAACCGCGGATGTCATTCCAGAATGACCGACAAAACTGGACCAAACCGCGGGTGTCATTCTGGAATGTTCATGAATATTTTCAACACTGCGCGTTTTTCCTGTGCGCAAATTGTTTCACGCAAGAGTAGCTGTCGAGTTCTTTCTTGCCAGCCCTCCCACACCTCCCTCCTCCCACCCCCCGGGGGCCCCCCCACCCCTGCCCTGACACACATCAGTCAGTATCTGTCCAGCTCTGTGCGTGATAATGGCGCTCCGTCCCGAGTCATCGTCGCTTGCTTCCTCCTCGGAAATTATTAGTGCTAGTGTGCCTTCGACCTCTACACCGAGGAAGGAACTGCCGACGGCGAGGCAGAGGGGGTTGAGCACCCCAGAAATTAGGACAGAGCTGGATAAAACTGTAAGTACAACTCTGGATTGTGGCAGTGAGAGTGATACACTTACAGCAAGTAGTAGTGACAATTTTGCAGTGATTGGTGGTGAACCGTTTAGGACTGACAGTGATGAAAGTGAACATGTTGTTTCCCCCCCACCGCCCCCAACTTACTCTGGGAAAGGGAAGGCGCCTATGGAGAAAATTGGTGTAGCATATGGGAAGGGAGTGAAGCGTAAACTTACGTCTCCTACACCAGGCCCTAGCAAGCATTTCCCACCACTTTCCCGTTCCCCTAGCCCTATTGCCCTCACATCATCTTCATCTGCCGTGCCCTCTCCTCAGTCTACATCATCTGAGGAATATGAATTCCCAGAGCCTGCACAGCGAGGGAAGGCAGGCCGTGCAGGCAGGGTAAGCAGGGCAGGCCGGCCTAGAACAAAGGGGATGCGTGGCAGTAGGAGGGCAAAGCGGGGTGATAAGCGAGGTGATAAGCGGGGAAGAAAGGGTCAGATTTCACCACACACCAGGTCAGTAACTCCCCTGCCTGCCCCCCGCCCAGCTCCCTCACCCTCGCCACCCCTCCACTCACCACCCCCCCACTCACCCCCCTCCCACTCACCTCCTGCCTCACCCATTGCCTCCACCTCAGCTCCTTCTCACGGGGAAAAGAGTGCAATGCAACCTGCCACTGCCACTGAACCACGCACTGTGAAAGTGGATGCATTTGTTTGGTCTGACGATGCTGATTTTCAGCCACACAATCCACCGTTTGACATGACAAATGCGGGAATACAGCCTGCCTTCCCATGCAACGCAGGAGATGACTTTGTGGACTACTTCCTGGCCTTCATGGATGACGAAATCGTGCAGTTTGTCAGCGATGAGACCAATAGGCATGCAGCTCAGTGTGCAACAGAAGGGCTGGGAGCTATTGGCTCACCAAAGCAAGTGTCGTGGTTGCCTGTCGGGATCAGAGAGCTGTATGTGTTCTTTGCTCTCATGTTCTTGATGCCCCACATCAAGAGACATGAATTGGAAGAGTACTGGCTGGTTGATGACATTACTTCAATCCCAACATTCGGCAAGTACATGTCACGAGATTGGTTCCGACAGCTGCTAGGATACCTGCACTTCGCTGACAATGGAAACCCGTCCCAAACTGACCCTTTGTGGAAAGTGAGGGATTTCCTCAACAGGATTAGGGATCGATTTATGCGATTTTTCCGTCCTATGCAAAAAGTCGTCATAGATGAATCCCTGGTATTGTTCAGAGGACGTCTCAAATTCATGCAGTACATCCCCAGCAAACGCCACCGCTTTGGGATAAAGTTCTTTGTGCTGTGTGACTGTGAGACGGGGTATATCCTTGATTTCGTGATCTACTCTGCAAGTACAATGGACGTGGACAGGAAAGACCCCCTTGGCTTCTCTGGCTCCGTTGTAAAAGTGCTGATGGAGAGGTATTTTGGTGGGAATCATGTGCTGTACACAGAC
>NC_137047.1:36812390-36822390 GCF_032717465.1 Coenobita brevimanus
TAGGTATTTATCATTAAAGTTTATAGGCACAAGTTTACTGATGGTTACCGTTGATTTAGCAAGTGAATTTTTGCTTTATTAATCAATAGAATACTTAACTCTAGTTTATTCTTGGTAACGCCAGACGATTTTATTCGCTCCTGGGTAGTCACTGTACCCATTGTGTTAATTATTGAGAGTTCTTAGTAATTTGCATTTTTGATTTATTCTTTGCTAGTTAACTAGATAAGACTGGTCACCACTAGCTTGTGTTTGTACTCTTTACTTGTGTCATTAGTATTCGTCGCTAAGCAGTCAGTACTCAATTTCGGTTTGCTTAATAAATTAGCGCCATGGCAGCCAGTGCTTATGTACAGGAAGCCAAAGATATGGGTCTCACTGACCCAGAGAAAATACAGAGTTACGTTCTCTCACGGTTTAATTACGAACAAGAGCAGCCTGAGAAAGAGCGCGAATACGAGCGGGAACAACGGGAATATGAGCGAGAACAGCGTGAGGAACAAGAGAGAGAACGAGAACACGAACGTGCCGAGCGAGAAGCACGCGAAAAACATGAACTTGAAATGATGAAGCTCAAGCGAGATTCCTTGGCTTCAGACACGTCTGGTGCAATTGGTCCAAGCTCCACGAGCGTTCCCCCTGCACATGTCCTGGCGACCCCACTCATCAAGCTTCCTTCATACAAGGAAAGCGAGCGAATCGAGCCGTACATAGCTCGTTTTGAGGACATGGCAGACATGTATCAACTGGATGAGGCAGCTAAGCGGATCCAATTTCTTAGTTTATTTGAGGGCCCTGCCCTCGATATTCTCCACAGAATTCGTGGAGACAATCTCACATATGAGATGATGAAAGCTGCACTCATTAAGGCGTATGGTCTCACAGTAGACGACGCCAAAGTTCAGTTCATGCGAGCTTGTCTCCAAGACAAGGAGACAGCTGTTCAGTTCCTTGATCGTCTCACAGCTTACTTAAATGAGTGGATGGAGAAAGATGAAACTCCTTCCACGTGTGAGGGGATAATTGACCTTATGCTGCATACACAGCTAGAGAGGTCGTGGCCTGCTGAGCTCATAGCACAGCTTAAGATCTGCCAGGTGAAAGATGCCAGGCAAATGGCAGGAAAGGCTGACGCATTCTTTACTGCATACGGGTATCAAACTCGTAAGCAAAACACCTGGAACAGAAAACCTGATAAGTCTGGGAAACCGTCTCGGACTGAACCCCAGCAACAAGGCCATTCTCAGAATAATGGCCAAGGTCCAAAACCACAGTGGAAGGACCAGGGGCAAAACACTCAGAAACCTGAGTGGAAGAGGTACAACAAGTACCCTAACCAGCAGCAGTATCAGCCACGCAACCGACCGTCGGGACAAAGTTTTTCACCACCAGCTCAAAAGAGGCAGGAAGCGAACGCGGCCTTCATTCCTCAGCAGCAGCACGGTGGTCACGTCCCTACCAGTGTGGGTACTTCCCCACAGTTCACTAGTCCCACAGTGACAGTGAACCCCCCTCCACAGATGGCCAATGTTCCATCTCCTTATAATTCACAAGGCACAATGTTTGCCGCATCAATTCAGCAGCCTCATGAGTGGCTAGCTGCTTCCTCCACAGGCCCTCCCACAGGTGACAGTACCTTCCTTGTTCAGCCAGGGCTTGTGGGAGGCATTCCTGTGAAGGTCCTGAGAGACAATGGTTCCTCAGGTTGCTCTGTTAAGCAGAGTTTAGTTCGGCCTGAGCAGTATACAGGTCGACAGATCCATGCAAGCCTTATTTTTTATTTTTTTTTTTTTTTAAATAACAGAACGGAGGAAGGAAAAACAAATGGAGAAAAAAAATAATCCATACACCAGATTACTGGTGTCCTCTGTTCATAAAATATCTGTAACAGTTAGACTTGAACAGTTGTAGGTTGAAATTTGGAGGAAGCGAGTTCCAGAGAGATGTAGTTCGGGGAATGAAAGAATTCTGATAGGCAGAAGTTCTGCAATATGGTTGAGTGACATTCCAGTCATGAGCGCTACCAGATGCCCGTGTAGCACAAGGGAAGGCATGGAGAGGTGGCACCATGGACGCAACTTCGTCTGAGCATTTGCCAAAAAAATATCTGTAAAATAATGCAAGGGAGGCAACATTCCTTCTTACTTGCAGGGGAGGTAGTTTATATGTAATGGCAGGGTTGTTAATGATTCTAACAGCTTTATTCTGAATTTTGTCTAGTTGTCTTAATGCAACCTCTCCACAACCATTCCACAAGGGTGAGCAATATTCAGGCTGAGAGCGCACATGACTCTTATAAATTATAGCTAACTGCTCATCGGCGAAGAAGTTACGGACTCTGTACAATAATCCAAGTTTCTTTGAGGCGGTTTTAGCAAGTGATCTGACATGAGAGGTCCAGCTGCGGGCATTGTTAAGTGAGACACCAAGAATTTCAATACTTTTGGAGATGGGAATATTAGTAGCACTGAAGGTAATGTACGAATCTGGCAATATCTGTCTATTAGTAAACTGTATATATTTAGTTTTACTAGCATTAAAAGAGACAAGGTTGTTTTGTCCCCATTCACTGATTGTAGATAGATCATGATTTATGGAGATGGCTGTATTGAGTTGAGAGGTAGAGATATTAGACTTTGTAAATGGATGTCTGAGTGTGAATGAACTATGTAGTGTTGAGTCATCTGCATATGAGTGAATGGGATTGTGAGTGACAGATAAGAGATCATTAATATGAACCAGAAATAGGGTTGGCGCCAGAACTGATCCCTGCGGCACGCCGGCATTAATTGAGTGGAAACTCGAATATACATCATCTACTTTTACTCTTATTTTCCTGTCACTAAGATAAGAAGAAATCAAAGGAACAAAAGACGTTAGTCCATAGCAAGGGAGTTTGGACAGCAGGGAACGGTGCCATACTCTGTCGAAAGCTTTAGAGATATCAAGAGCTACTGCATGAGTTTCTCCAAAAAGATCAATTGATTGATGGATGGTATGAGTTAAGAGATTGAGTATGTCAATAGTGGATCTTTCGTGGCGAAAACCGTATTGTCTATCATTAATTAAGTTGTTGGATTCAAGATGTTTAACAATATGCTTAGTAATTAAAGTTTCAAATACCTTACCAAGAGAAGATGTGATAACTATTGGTCTGTAATTGGAGGGGTCAGACGAACTTCCTTTCTTCGGAACTGGGTGGATATTGGCTTCTTTCCATGAATTTGGGAATAAAGAAGTACGTATGCATAGTCTGAATAATTTAGCTAGGACAGAGGCAAGTTCAGGGGAACACTTTTTCAAAACAATTGGCGGAATTCCATCTGGACCTGGAGCTTTGTTGGTAGGTAAATTGTCTAGGATGGATTTTACAAATCTTGTATGTATTTTAAGTGGGGCAATTTCGGGAGAATCAAGTTCCAGTACTGAGACATTCTGGCTGGTATCATCTATGGTGGAGTTTCTTGCAAAGGTACTAGCAAAGATATCTGCTTTCCCACGTGGGTCATTTGTAATATTGCCATCTGAAGATTTTAGTGGGGGAATGGAAGATGACTTGTTAAAGTTATTATTGAAAGAATTAAGAGTTGACCAGAATATTCTATTGTCATTAGGGTTGTTAAGTAGTTTTGATGCTTGCTTTTGAAGAAAGTTTGATTTAGATAGATTTAATACAGCTTTTGCATGATTTCTAGCAATTTTAAATTGGGAGAGTGATTCAGGTGTTTTTGATTTTAAGTAAGAGTTATATGCTAATGACTTTTGGGCTGTTGCTCTGGCACAATTGCCATCAAACCATTTTGGAGAGTTTGATCTTTTAGTGAATTGTTGACTTGGTATGAATAAATCCATACCAGCTAGTATTAAGTCACAAATGTGGGACTGGGTAGAATTGGGATCACTAGAGAAGAAAGACTGCCATGGAACATCAGCAAGATAATTTCTAAATCCATCCCAGTCTGCCCTGTCAAAGTGCCATCGGGTCACCCTGACAAGTTCGGAATGGGGAGGTGTAGGAGGGTTAACTAATGAGGCTTTGATGAGATTGTGGTCAGAGGATCCAAGTGGTGACAGTACCTCTATCCTGTATTGGTCTGGATTATTTGTCAAGAATAAATCCAAGAGATGGGCATTATAGTCAGGATTATCAGGTATTCTGGTTGGTTGCTTTACCAACTGGGTGAGATTAAACGATTCCGCAAACAGCTCGCATTCTAGACCAGCGTCGTCAGTCCGGGCAGAATGCAATAACCATTCAACATTGTGTATGTTAAAATCACCCAAAATGGTAATTTCATTGCCAAGGGCAAGGTCAAGGTTACTCAACAGAGTGGATATGGAATCAAATACACTGGGTTCCGAAGAAGCATTGGGGGAACGATAAACTACACAGATATATTTGGTAATGTTTTGGCAATTTAATTTATATAATGAGTAATCAAAACTGGATGAAGTGAAGTTTAAAATAGTGTCAACTGCATATTGGGATTTGATATAACAACAGGTGCCGCCCTTGTTTCGAAAGTTTGTAAGGAGATGGTAACCGGGAAAACAAAATGGAGATATATCTGTAGAGGGTGAGATTTGTGGTTCTGTGAGGAAAAGGGCCAAAGGGGATATGGACTGAAGGAAAAAATGAACTGAGTTTAAATTTGTGGTAAGGCCACGGATGTTGGTAAAGAATAAGGCCGCACCGTCACCTCTTCGCCGACGAGCATTCCCGGAAATAGCAACAGTCGCTGCTGGCACAGTCGCTTGATAGCGACCGGGAGGACCCTGTGCCTCCAGCCCTACCCTGCCGGTGGTGGCAATCCGAGATACCACCTCATTTGATTGTGAGATTGCAGCGGCCATTACTAAAGATGTGAATAGAAGGTGTGATATGTTATGCGCATGTAGTGTGGTGTAGACAGTTGAAGGTAGAGGTATCATGAGAGCATGCTGGCCTACTCTCTGTGTAAATGAATGCACTGAAAATGTTCAGAAAAGGGAGATGGTCAGGATCAAGTCCTGAGGGCTGGTGAAACGGGAGCTCCAGCTCTCCCTGTCACCAGCTTGCCATCAACCATTGATGGATCAGTGAGATTGTTCCCTGAGGCATGTATCCAGGTGGCATCTCCATTTTATACTGGTACGACACTTGCAGTTGTCATGCCAGAGCCTCTATTTGACCTTATAGTAGGCAATATTCAAGGAGTCAAGGATAGTTGCTCTGATGGTGACGCTACTCAGACTTCGGCTGCTGCGGTAACACGAGCCATGGCTGAGGCTCCAGATTGTGTCACCCCAGTGATCATTGAATCGCCGCAAGATCTGATGTGTAGTCAACTTGTTGTGCAAGAACAACATTCTGACCCGACACTTGCTGCCGTGCGGAACAAACAAAAGGGTCAAGTGATAAAGTATTCACGGGGAGGTCGAGCCAAGTTCCTTCGCAAACAAGGACGGCTCTACCGTGAGTCACGAACACCCGAGGGCAAGGTTCGACTGCAGTTTGTCGTTCCCGCCAAGTACCGCCTAGCAGTGTTACAATGGGGTCATTGTTCAGCCTCAGGAGGTCACATGGGGAAAAGGAAGACCCAGGGCCGTATCCGAGCTGACTTTATCTGGCCAGGGATGGGACGAGACATAGATAGTTTTGTCCGTTCCTGCAGTGTGTGCCAAAGTATCACCACTAATCAGGGACATGCCCTTCCTGTGCCATATGTAACCACACCCGTAATCTCTGAGACAGTTGAGAGACAGGGTAGTGGTGAAGTGGGTGCAGACCTGACGTCTCGCCCATTGGCCCCACAGGACACATTATGTCCAGGGCCTGTACATACATATTATGTACCGTAAGTTAAGGGGGAAGTTGAGAGGCGACTTGAGGCTATGGAAGACCTGAGTTTGCACAAGGATTCTCAGCTCCCCGATGCTAATGTAAGTACTGTAGGTTAAGGGGGAAGTTCAAGTGAGAACTCTGCAGAGGTGACTTGAGGCTATGGAAGACCCAAGTTTGCACAAGGATTCTCAGCTCCCCGATGCTAATATAAGTACTGTAGGTTAAGGGGGAAGTTCAAGTGAGAACTCCGCAGAGGCGACTTGAGGCTATGGAAGACCCAAGTTTGCACAAGGATTCTCAGCTCCCCGATACTAATATAAGTACTGTAGGTTAAGGGGGAAGTTCGAGAGAGAACTCCGCAGAGGCGACTTGAGGCTATGGAAGACCCAAGTTTGCACAAGGATTCTCAGCTCCCCGATACTAATATAAGTACTGTAGGTTAAGGGGGAAGTGAGAATTCCGCAGAGGCGACTTGAGACTATGGAAGACCCAAGTTTGCACAAGGATTCTCAGCTCCCCGATACTAATATAAGTACTGTAGGTTAAGGGGGAAGTGAGAACTCCGCAAAGGCGACTTGAGGCTATGGAAGACCCAAGTTTGCACAAGGATTCTCAGCTCCCCAATACTAATATAAGTACTGTAGGTTAAGGGGGAAGTGAGAACTCCGCAGAGGCGACTTGAGGCTCATGGCCTTTGGTTCCTTCTTCTTCGCATAAAAAAAAAAAAAAAATGGAAGACCCGAGTTTGCACAAGGATTCTCAGCTGTCCGATACTAATATAAGTACCGTAGGTTAAGGCACAGGTTGAGGACCCGTGTGCAGTTCGAGGCTATGGAAGACCCGAGTTTGCACAGGGATTCTCAACTTGCCAACCATAATCGTGTGCTATAATTAATGGCGACCTCGAATGTACGTCGTAGCACTGACTGCTGGGCAGAGAGAGTAATTGTAACATAATAAAATTTTGTCTCATTGACACTTTTAATGCTCCACCTTAATTGATTTTGCAGGTACAGCAATGGGCGTAGCAGTTTTGCTGTGCAGGCCAGCTGATCGTCTGCCGCACGCTGCCGCCTCTTCTCCTCTGCCTTCGTCGTCGCCATGTTATTATTTACTATGTCATTTTACACATAGGTACAGTTACACTACAACTGTCACACCTACACCGTGTATTACATACACCACGCTACACAATAATTAGTTGTCAGTGTAAATGTAGCGAATTTTCGCTCAGTTTGACCTGAGTACAGGATTTTCACCGTCGTCACGGAGTTTTTCCCTCAAGCTTGCTTCTATTAACGTAAATACGAGTTTTTTTTTGCTCACTGGCGACTGCGACTTTCTCCTGTAGCAGGATAGCACACACACCACAGTGTGAATCTTGTGTGAATGACATATATATATGTGTACATATATATATATATCCACAAATTTTTTCCCATAAGGAAAAAATGTAATTTTGTAGGGGCGTAATGTCACGAATCAATTCGTGACATTTCCCTATTGTGAGAAGCCACGAACTATTAGTGGAAAACTCACTGTGTATCGCTCAGCTAACCGTTTCTCCCTCCATTTCGGGGTATACTTTTCAAAACATTCGTCACTGTTTTCAAAAGTGACCGATTTAATGCACGTCACTAAGTGCTCTACTGAGCAATACAATTGTTTCTTTATTGTTCACCCCTGCTTGCCTCAACCGTTAGCCACGCCTTCTTCCGGTGGCTTGTGCGTCCTGCCTATACGTCATTTGAATTCAGTCGAGTGTTTGCTTTGGAGAGAGGTCCTGTGCTCAAGAAGTGTGAGAGGTCAGCTAGCACCCAAGCTCCACTAGTACAGTGCCCAGTACTCCCACCCCCCGGGTGATACGCAGCATTCATCGACCGGTATTTCCTTTTTGTATAATCCTAGTTTTAAGAGCTTAGTTAAGGTGTTTTTTCCTAGGCGTAAGTATTTAGCTTTTGTGTGAGTGAGTGAGTGCGTCTCATTGATTTGATTTGAAATGTAACGTTAAATTTATTTTTTTGTAATCAATAAATTTAACAGTTCTTTTCCTTGAGCTTAATGTAAAGTAAAATCTTGTTTCATTTCTCCAAATTAAGCTTATTTCCCACATAGCTCCTAGCTCGCATAGACGTTTTACTATTCATAACTGGTACTTAGACCAGTCTTGTTGTATTAACTTAAAATCCGTTGTGCCAGGAGTTAAGCATCGGCAAGAACCTGATGTTAGTATTAGTTATTTATTGTCAGGGGTGAAGTAACTTTCTCCAGAGGCTAACAGTACTAATTCAGCAATTGTGAGTAATTAGTCTCTGCTGTGTACTGTTGAGAAAGTTTATAAATTCTCGTCCTCAGAGAATCGTGCACAAGCCAGCGTAAAGTAATCGTTGCTTGATGTAGCAAGACAATCATTGTCTCTGCTCTTCAATATTATTGAATATTAATATCAATTAAATAATATTTAAGCATTTATTTTAAAAACACCGTGAAATTTTCAAAAACCCGTGACAATGCCAAATAGAAAGAAAAAGTAGAATAACATTTATATTTCTTCAGAATGAATAACATAGTTGTGTATTACATTATTGTTGTCATATATCATACATAATGCCTTTTACTTTTGATTTGAAAAGAAATGATTGCATACACTATATATATGCAGGCACACACACACACACACACACACACACACACACAAAGTATCTTTACATCAATATATCAATCTGTTCATCTTTTTTTCTCTCTAAAGTAAACAAACACACGTACACATACATAGATAACTATCTATCTACTTACCTTTCTTTCGATAGCACAAACACACATTCACTCGATCTATCAGTTTGTCTATCCATGAATCTATTTTTCTCTATCTATTCATCTTTGTTTCTAACACACACACACACACACACACACACACACACACATATATACTGTACAATTATGCTGAAATACACACAAATATAGAAACAAATATATACATACATATTTATATGCATTATACAATATACATATACATACAGTAGATAAGCCAAAACAAAATGGCTCATGAAAGTAGGTACTAATGATAACATAAATGACAAAATACAACATGGAATTGTATGACAAACAAATGAAATATATAAGAACATAGCACAAACACACATTCACTCAATCTATTAGTTTGTCTATCCATGAATCTATTTTTCTCTATCTATTCATCTTTGTTTCTAACACACACACACACACACACACACACACATATATATATATATATATATATATATATATATATATATATATATCTCACTGACACAAACGCACTAAACACCCACAGACATGTGCATACACACATACGGTACAAATACCATGACTCAAACATGATGTTTATTTGTGTTTGTGTGTTTCAGAGTGAACTTAGAATTTCTTTATGGTGTGATAGTCCCGAAAGCAGTCACCCAAGCACAAACCAACGTTGCATTCTTTGCATATGATGCTGATTCGCGTGCGCTTCCTGGGACGTTTAGTTGTGTGATTGCACACATAGCACTCTCTGCGCCTCCTCAGTCCATTGATCATTTCAGTATGTACGGGATAATGACGACTGAAGCCATCTATGATACGATCCGGCAGGGGGGTAGGGCGACGACCTTTGATGCTGCTGGTAGGTTGCCCGAAGTCTTCAAGTAGCTGGTAGACTACGTTATGCACGAACTCTCGCAGCTTCGGCTTCTTGGTGGGGTCAAACTCATTTTTGGTCAGCCAGAGATTGTAGGCATTGAGCATTGTGATGTCTATCAAGTGGAAAAAGAATTTGTGGTACCACTTGACGGACTTTCTCAAGCACTCAATGCCACTTAGCTGACAGTCTGACTTGTCCACCAGACGCATATTATGTGTGTAGTCAACCACCACATCAGGCTTTATGATTGGTTTTTTGGTGCGGTAGTGAATCTTGCCAGTTTGAACAAGCTTGCCTTTGTGGATAGTGGAGAGTAGGTGGACTGCATGTCTGTCATTCCACTTCAAAGCTACAACCTTGCCGGACTTCTCCTTCTAAATGAACTTATCCTTTCGACCCCTTCGTCGCTTCTGGCTTCTCTTGTGATGGGCGTGAGCTGCCTCTTCATCATCTGGCGTGTCACTAGAACTAGGATCGTCAATAAGGATCTTCTCTCCGTTGAACTTTGGCATAAACTT
>NC_137047.1:36827390-36976943 GCF_032717465.1 Coenobita brevimanus
ACATAGTTGTGTATTACATTATTGTTGTTATATATCATACATAATGCCATTTACTTTTGATTTGAAAAGAAATGATTGCATACACTATATATATATGCAGGCACACACACACACACACACACACACACACACACACACACACACACACACACACACACACACACACACAAACTATCCTTACATCAATATATCAATCTGTTCATCTTTTTTTCTCTCTAAAGTAAACAAACACACGTACACATACATAGATAACTATCTATCTATTTACCTTTCTTTCGATAGCACAAACACACATTCACTCGATCTATCAGTTTGTCTATCCATGAATCTATTTTTCTCTATCTATTCATCTTTGTTTCTAACACACACACAAACACACACACTCACAAACCATCTGCCAAACCTTTGTCCATGCCATACCTTGGAGTGGATCCAAGGGGGAGTTGGGCTCACACGAAGATAATCCTCACCCAACTTGAATGATTTCGATCACACACACACACACACACACACACACACACACACACAGTGAACAGCCAGTAAACTGTAGAAGCCTAAGCAAGTATAAACTACCGTCGTTTCTAGCCCCCGATAGTTGTGGTGATGATTGTTACGGGCAGATGAGGGGAGGATGGTGGTGGTGGGTCAATGAATGATTTACTCAAGCAGTGCGCTATGTTTAATTATTTTTCTATCTTCTGACATGCAATTCGTCATCCTTCTCGTAACATCTATAAACATAAGTAGTTGAAGGCCTCTTGCCACGCCTCGGGACAAGGCCTTTGGTCCTTATGCTGTGTGTGGGAGGTGGGTTAGAGGTAGAGGTTCTCCAGTGACACCTCAGTACGTCCACCCTCCATCATGACCCACAGGTGACTGACCCAGACGGCCGTGAGAAGGGGTTGACAGGTGTCGCTATGACATACAATATGCCTCACCTTGGGAGGCAGGACGGGACCAGATCTGGGTGTATCGCACACACAGCAAATGTCCAAGAGTGGCCATATATGGGTGTGTAGCAGCTGACGGGTTAATAATACAGCCCTGAATCTCATTAGAGTCCGTAGTACAAGAAGCAATTGCCTGAAGGGCTGATTTTGAATAAAAAATATGACAAATGAGTCATGCCTATACTTGATAGCATACTCTATGGCTTTGTCAATAGCAAAAAGTTTGGAAGTAAACACAGATGTGTGAGTCGGCAACAGATACCTGAGGGCACATTCAGTTGACCACACACTAGCACCCACACATTCACTCGACTTGGAGCCACCGGTGTACAATTAGTGGGACCCCAAGTGATGCACGATAATGTTACGAAACAAGTGGTGGACCTCCGCTCCGCACCTTGGTCTTTGGTGCTGGGAGCCATGGCACATCAACATTGAAACCAGGTGGCTCCCAAGCGCTATGTTTTTATTCACCAACTTGTCACAGTCACTGAGGTCCACACCAAGTTCCTGAGTCAGTAAGTGGAGGCGAACAGTACGTGGCTGACGCACCCCCCCCCCCCCGTAGAAGATGGTGGTATTGACACAGGGGGGTACAGGCCACAATGCCGATATTACTTTTCCTAGTTGACCTTATGCTATAGGACAGTGCCAGATGTTCGTGGTGAATACGGAGGGGAGGCATATTCGCCTCCACTTCCATACAAGCTACACGGGTTCACCGGATGGCTCGAAGACACATTCGCAAACATTTATTCTGCAACACATCCAATCCTTTCAGCATGGCATCGGATGCCGAGCCATACACCTGTGCGCCATAGTCTAGCTTCGATCGAATAAGGGACTTGTACACCATTAATAAAGATTTTCTGTCGGCACCCCATGTAGTACCTGCTAGGTACTTGACATTTAACAGTTTATTACAACAAGCAAGCAAATTATTAACATGAATTTTGAAGTTCAAACAGCGATCAAAATGTATTCCCAAAAATTTTACCGAATTTTGAAAAGGTACCGCCTCATTATCCAAAGTTAAGCACAAATTAGGTATGTTACGAGTAGTGAAGACTACAGCAGCACATTTAGGGACGGAAAACTTAAATCCCCACTGCAAGACACATTGGTGGACGGAATCAAGGGTTCCTTGAATCCGCCCAGCCGAAAATTGTACATTATGAGAAGAGTGCCATATTGCACAATCGTCAGCATAGGGTGAGTATTTAAGATTCCTCGGGATGGGAGCTGATGACAGAATATCATTGATCATAATACTAAAGTGGGACTGAACACACTTCCCAGCGGCACCCCATTTTCCTGGATAAATATATCCGATGTTACATTACGGGGCAACTTGAAAGACAAAGTCCTGTCCCATAAGAAATTTGAAATAAAGATAGGCAAATTTCCTCTTAAACTATAAGTATAGAGATTCATTAGTATGCCGCTTTGCCATATCATGTCATAGGCTTTATGGATGTCCAAGAACACCCCTATCATGAATTCTTTATTGGTAAATGCCTCTGCAATACAGTATTCCAAATTCATTAAATAATCTAGTGACCTTCTGTATTTACGGAGGCCACATTGTTGATCATTTAACAATTGTTCGACTCTAAAACAAAAAGAAGCTTATTATTAACCATACGTTCCATGACTTTACATAGACAAGAAGTCAACACAATAGGATGAACTGAAGTGGGATTCATAATACAACCAGCCTCTTTGGGTATCGGTATGACGTGCGCAAAGTGCCATGAGTTTGGGAACGTTCGAGACCCCCAAATCTCATTGTACAATACTAACATCTTAATCAGGTTGTCCTGATTAAGATGCTGGATCATACCATATGTGATGGTGTCTGGTCCAGGGCTGGTGTCTTTACAGGATTTAAGGGCAAGCAGATCAACTAGTGTAAACTCTTGGTTGTATGGGGAGTCTATGTCTCTGTGGCAAAGACTATTATCTGTAGTCAGCCATGCGTTTATGGTGTTGAAAACGCGGATCATAATTGGCTGAGCTACTTACATGAGAAAAACTCCTGTCAAGAATGTTAGCAATGTCCACGGGATCGTCATCGATGGTGTTGTTCACCTGCAGAGTGGTAACAAGGATGATTGGGCATTTATTATTTAATATTTTAATGGTGGACCAGACTTTAGTAAGTGGAGTTGATTGATTCATCGTGGACACAACGGACCGCCAGGAGTCACGTTTCAAACTTCTTATTATTCTCCTTGCCTGACCCCGAGCCTGTTTGTAAGCAATAAAATTCTCCTCAGTAGGCTATCAAAAATCCTGGATCTCCTATTGTGTTTCCTTAATGCTTATTGGCAATCCGGCGTCCACCAATGTGCTCTATGCTTCCCATGAACTGTAGAAGTCTTGGGAGTAGCAGCCTTAGCTGCATGTAATATGGAAGTGGTTAAATTTTCAACCTTAACATCTATGGTCTCCCCAGATATATCTAAATTGGCGATCCTTGAGACGGATCCCCAATCTGCTTTCTTATAGTTAACTTTTGGGGGTGGAGGGTCTGAAACAATGTCGCGTGTATAAGAAAGACAGATGGGTAAATGATCGCTTCCCAAGGAGTCGTCATAAGGGTCCCATGAGAAATATTGATGTATACCAGGGGAGGCCAGAGATAAGTTAATGGCCGAAAAGTTATCAGAACGATCATCTACACAAGTCGCTCTACCGTTGTTCCGAGCACAGATGTTGGACTGTAGTATTAGGTCGGCTACTTGCTCCCCACGACCATCGATCCTCAAGCTACCCCATTGATAGTGATGGGCGTTAAAATCGCCCAACACTAACTTATTCCCAGGAAGATGTTCATATAATGAATTTAAAGCATCACCATCAATGAGGCCATGTGGAGGACAGTACAGAGAACAAATAGACAGATACGTGTTATTAAATTTTACTCTGCACGTGACAGCTTCCAGAGTAGAATTTAGAATCACTTCCATTTGTGGGTGTGATTTGTGTGTGTATATGGCGACTCCGTGACCTTCATATCTTCTATATGAGTGGTAGTGTTTGAACTGTGAAGGATCAGGATGATCCTCCGGGCGCATCTCCTGTAAACAAACAGCGTCTGGTCTGTGTATGGAAAGCAAGATTGCTATATTTTGTAATTTATTCCCAACACCTCTACAAATCCACTGTAATATAGTGAATGCGGTGGTTTAAGATTTACGAGGGTGGCCAGTGCTCTTAGTTTTTTTGTGCCCCCCGCGACCAGGCGAGTGGCTACCGGGGGGCCTTTCCTGGTGCTTGCAGGTGCAAACTTCCATACTTTCGTCAATGATAAGGCTCCCAGACTCCACCGAGGAAGAGCTACCCTTTCTCTCCCTCGCTGAACCAGGAGCAGGAAAGACATGAGGACGTGGTGGCTTGCTGAGGGTGGTGAAATTAATCTTATCAGACTTGTCGGACTTCTGTTTTTGGTGCACTGACTCCGAAGGAGCAGCAGCAGCCTGAGAGTATGAAGTAGCGACAGGGATGTCCGTAAGAGAGTTGGAGCATTCAGGAAGCTTAGACTGAAAGGTAGGGCGTGGGGCATGAGGAGCGAATGTAAGGTCAGTCTGTGTCTCCACGGTGCACATCACGGGACGGGACACAACCGCCGATGCATAGGAGACATTAGGCTTGGGAGTTGCATGCAACTCCTTCAGCTTCTTCCTAGCATCGTAAAAGGATATGCCCTCCGTTGCTTTCACTGTGCAGACTTCCTTCTCCTCCTTCCACTTGGGACAGACCCTAGAGGAAGTGGAGTGAACATCCTGACAGTGAAAGCAACATTCAGTCTCTGATGTACAGTGGTCAGCAGAACGTCCTACAGGCACGCACTTGCAACATACTACGTTCAAAACTCGACAAGTCTTTTCATGATGTCCATAGATCTGACATTTTGCACAATGAAAGGGATTTGGGATGTTTGGTCTGACTTTGACAATTTCGTATCCAACTTTCACATTAGCTGGAAGAGATACTTTTCCGAAAGTCAAGATAACAGTTGCGGTCTTCGTCCTCCTGCCTTCCGAAAATCTAGTAATAAACCGAGCTTCTATAACATCCTGCTGAGCAAGTTCCTGTACGATTTCTTCCTCCTCCATAACCACAAGATCCCTGCAGATGATGACACCATTGCAGGAATTCATGGAGTGAGGGATCGTGGTCTCAACATAATAACAATGGAACTTGCTCAGTTTAAGCAGATCCTTTACCTGGGCTGAATTCATAGTTTTTGCGAGAAGGTCTCCACTCGCAAGTTTTTTTTCACCTGTTCCACCTCACGTGCACATCCATCAATCACTTTCTTGATGAAGGGATTGAGGCTGGACAGGGGAGTGGAACCAACCGCATGAATCTGTACAAACGAAGCATTTTTCACATTAATGTCAAGATGGGCATGTGTCTGGGGCCGTTCAGTCTTGGGGCAGTCCGTCCGTGAGACAGTCGAGGGTCGGTCAGGGGCGTCCGCCATAGTTATCACTTCCTCCTCGCGGGGGAAGTGGGAAGAAGGAGAAAAACGAGCAAGGGACAAAGTACCTGGGGAAGACACACCTAGTCTCAGATTACCTTCTCAAACCACTCTCAGGAGGATGCCCCTGTGTATATCTCACACCCCAGAGCAATCAGTGAGGGGTACACTCCAGAGGCGAGTAAGCAAAGGCAATCTCAGTAAACGGATATAGACATATACTATATCTCTAATTGGGCTGGGAGGAAAATGAGAACTAGCTCTCCTAACTTTTATTGACGTTAAGTCCAAAAAAGTATTGCCGGTGGGGCAGCCCTACAAGCTAGAGAAGAGCTCAGCACACGTCTGCTCTCTTCGCAACCATGCATAAAAGTCCTCCGAAAATGGCATGTCCCTAGTTCCTTATAGAATTGTAGGGGTTCCAACTATTTATTAATTACAATGCTAAATACAGTTAGATTATATCATGATATATACAGGGCGAATCTAACAAATTAATCTTAGTTTTAATTAAACTAAAGCCAAACCAAATATACCCTTTACCCATGAAAATGCTAAACCCACATCTGCCTTGACATGAAGGTCTTTCCATATTCAGACACGTCATCCAACTCGCAGACGCAGTTTAGGTCAGTGGAAATTTCCATATAATTATATGTATTTACACTATAATTGTCCACGAGGGTTAGACGCAGTAGGATTCAATTTATTGATAATATGAATTATTAAAGAGAACGCAATTTCTGGGTTGTAAAACAACCGCTTGAAATGTAAACAACGATCTCAGGTTTTCCTCTGCACTCTAACCAGGGACGATTATTATAAAAAGTAGAGGTCACAACTGCTCTGTGGGAAATATTTCGCACAAACAGACTATTTCCAGCTAACCACATCAGTAAGAAGGTATGTAACATGTATACACTGCTTGCTAATATGAGAACAGTATTCACATATATAAATGAAGACAAGCTGAGAATGATAATAACATCATTCATCAGACCAATCATGGACTATGCATCAGTAGTCTGGAATCCTCATCTAAAAAAAAAAAAAAAAAAAGTTAAGATTGAAAAAGTACAAAGGGCAGCTGTAAGATGGGTACCAAGCTTAAGGGATCTAAGCTACGAAGAAAGACTAGAAAAAATGAATCTACCAACACTACAGGAGAGAAGGAAAAGAGAAGACATGATTATGCTATATAAATGCATCTCAGGGAGAGAAAACATAAATGAAAATATAACCTACAGGGAAGCATCAACAAGAGGACACTGCAAAAAAACAACATAAAAAGAGAGGCGATAAAGACATAAGGAAATTCAGTTTCCCAAATAGGGCAATTGATAAGTGGAATGCATTACCGAATGTAATAGTGTGTGCCAAAACTATTCATGAATTTAACAGGCCCGTAGCCAGGACTTGAAATTTGGGGGGGCCATCTCCATCGCTGGGGAGGCTTTATTTTTTTATACTTCTCTTTCCATGTATATTTCTTCTAGAATATATTGTATGAAAATGTAATGAACTGAATATGCTGCATTATACTAGTGTAAGCACTAAAACCAGCTGAAACCAGTTTTTTGGTATCAAAATGAACGTTCAGAAAACTGCATGTTAAAATATTTTAATGAAAAATATAATTATATCCTAGCTTTCAAGATATTTTCCATAGCTTCATAACTTTTTCAGCTTTCATCAGTTTCATCTCATACGTTTTTCAAAGCCAATTATAACTCCGGCAGTATTGCAGTTTGCAAACTGGCACTGATAATGCTAATGAGGTTACGAGAAGACGTGCTTACCTGATCACTCGTCCCACTAAGTACTGTTTTGCACTGTCGAGTGAGAGACGCTCTACGCTGCACCCACTATCTAGTGTGCCAGGGCCCAGACTGCCAAGTTGGTAAGCTTCACGGTGTTTTCGTAGCTATAGGTTTGAATTCGAAATGGTGTTGCACGCCGTTTTCCTAGCAGCACATGCCTACTGTATTATAAACATGCAAACCGCTGCCGCGCTGATACGACTAGTTCAACAACGACCGGATTCAGTTAAATTCCAGTCTAACATCTATAACCTATACCAGCTTATTTTGCATATAATGAATTACATTATGACCATAATTATGATAACCGTCATTAAACATGTAGCTGTATAGAATCAAATCATGTGTCATGAAAAAGTGGTATATCTGGCTTGAATTTTCGTAATTCTCCTGGTTTGTGTGTAAGCAAAATTACACTTCTAACTGAAAAACTTCTGGGGGGGGGGGCTAATGAGCCCCCGTGGCTACGGGCCTGGAATTTAAGGATATGTATGATAAAGACCGTATAATACACGGGACAGTATGAGCTTGACTCATTCCTGTAAAGATACAATTAGGTAAGAATAGTTAGGTAAGAACAATTAGGTAAGACAACACACACACACACACACACACACACACACACACACACACACACACACACACACACACACACACACACACACACACACACACACACACACACACACACACACACACACACACACACACACACACACACACACACACACACACACACACACACACACACACACACACACACACACACACACACACTTAATTCAGACAAACTGTCCCAACACATTGAATATTAATAACCAGATCCACTATAATACCAGTGTAACATAAAAGATCTTAATAAAATGCGTCAGTGAGTGTTTGGATATAATACCCAGTTTCTTATTTGATAATATTATTTCGATAAAGTCACAATAAATGAGAGAAAAAAAATTCCCCTGAAAGTTCCAGTGACACTGTATGAAAGTTCGGCTGCCACTTTCGACCATCATCCAGAAGGCTGCCAGTAATATGGAAAAGCTGATTTTTAGAAGATGTCTGTGAATCATAAGGGGAGCTGCCTGTGATGCAACCCACCCCCTCCAACGGTTGTTTAATTAGCGACTCCGTGTACGGCAAGTCTCCATTAACTGTCCAACAAGTGTGGAACGAGTGTCACAGCACCCACCAGGTATCCAAGTGTTCAGTTGTCAATGTTTTCAAGCAGCTACGAACAAGCGTTCTACAAGAGTCCAGTTAGCGTTCCAGTGTCCATTTATCCAGTAGGTGTCCAAGGAAATTTCTGCCACGCCTAAATGTCTGCTAGGTGTCCAAGTGTCCTTCAAATGTTAAAATGTCCTGTAGGTCCAATACATGTCGCACAACTGTACAATTATTGCTTATATCTCTAACATGTGTCCGAGTATCCTAAACGTGTATGACAATATTCCAGTATTATTTCCCTCTAATGTCAAAGTGTCCAACAGCTGTTCTACAGGTGTCTCACATTCATTGTTTTGTACCCAGCTCACTGAGAATACTAGTGGCCAACAAGTGTGAAAATGTCTAGTATGTTTTAAGCAAATGTCCAAAATGTCCAGCCAATGGTGTTTTGTCCACAGATCAGTCAGACTTCTCCCCGACAATCTATTTGGCGGTACTCCTGGTCATCCCGTCAGCATTCCTCGTCACTCGCCTTACCTACACAGTGAGTACACCCATAAGCCATAGCACAAGTGCAGGATAGTATATAGGTCGTATTCTACTAGGATTACCCTATCAGTGTGATCATGTCGACAATTATTGATACTTCCAGAATATTCTGCATAGCCTGGGAAAGACTTACCGAACTGGAGAGCGTAGGCTAGTTCAGAAGTTTCCATATTTGAAAGCACATCCCAGTGGGGGAGTGAGCTGGATACAAGTAAGACGTTACTATACAATATCTATCTATCTATCTATATCTATCTATCTATCTATCTATCTATATATGTGTGTGTGTGTGTGTGTGTGTGTGTGTGTGTGTGTGTGTGATTGTATGTGTCTTAGACAGACAGACAGACAGACAGAGACAGACAGAGAAACAGAAAGACAGACAGACAGACAGATGATAAGGAAACTCTAGGTTCAGGTCATACAAGGGAAATCTTTCTCCTGTCTTGTGAATTACATCTCGTTGATATTAATGTGACCCGCTGCTCGCCAGCCACAGCACTACCACCCACCAATATTCCATTATCCTTAGATCTCTTAATTTCCTCCTGGTTATTGTTGTATATTCTAGTCTGGTTTTCTCCCATTTAAACTATGTTTTATAGATTTTCATTCTACCCATTCATGCTTGCGGCATCATGGGAAATCTTCTGATTTATAATTTAATCTACGTTGTAGCTAAAAGACAAATTTATTGATTACATCTCGACATAATATATATATATATATATATATATATATATATATATATATATATATATATATATATACACACACACACACACACACACACACACACACACACACACACACACAACCTTCCTATGATTTTATTTAATTCACGAACGACCTCCTGTTTGAAGAGGATCTGTGAGGTTATGTCTAAATCCTCCAGTTGGAAAATTTTCGCTTGTGTTGAACAAAAATTTCTGGAAGGAGCAGAACGTACTGTGTTATATAAATTATAACATAACGTCCAAATCGGTTAAGAATGTTTCTTGGCACCTCTTTCTTGCCAGTTTATATTTTCTGCATATGAACGGTCCATACTCTCCAGCAGAGTACATCATCTAGATCACATTAACCCTCTCAGTGCGGTGATATTGTAGTTTACTCGACTTCATCAAACGACATTCCTCAATTTAGGAGAGTCCCATAAAGGAAAAGTTTTGAAGCTACATCCAACCCCACCGATTGGAACATTATGCCTTAAAACTAATTCAACTATCTGAAAACTGCAAGTATAAATTTAAGGCAATACTCAATCTGACAGACTTCTATTTTTTATGCAAGGAGTGGATGATGGACGGATGGAAAGAAACAAAGGCCATGAGATCGCAATGCGCAACTCTGCAAATAAAACAGAAAAGAACCAAACCAAGACCTATTCATTTCAAGATGTCTGAATAGGTTATGTTCAAAAGACTGGGGGTTTTAGGCAGACATATATACAGACTGAGGAAGGCAGTTCCAGATTTGACCTGATGTATACATGAATGACTAAGGGTACTGGTTATCGGTTAACTCTTGTATTTGAGAGCTGGACAGAAACGAGATTACCACATCAGTGTCTTTAGCTAGAGATGTCAGTGCTTAGCCGTTTTTGCTGCGTAGGGATTTCTATAGAAAAAAAGTTTTACAATAGAGAAAATGGAAAACAGTATTTTAGCTGAACAATTACACTGAAATGGTTGTGGAGAAAGCTTATCAACCATTTATATGAGCAGATGTGTTATGGAGTAAGTACAGAACTATCGTCACACATCAGCAAAAATTTATAATACAGGTATAGTTCAAGCATCGTGGAGAAAGAAAATTATATGACACTTTAACCCCTTCGCGGAGATCGACTCAGGTGACGCAAAAAATGTTTTTAAATCTCAGTTTTGAATGAGGAGGTTCTCCCTTGAAATTCACATTTATTATTTCAGAGCAAAAAAAAAAAAAAAAAAAAAATCAAGGAATTCGGGAGAGGCGGTGGCTGAATCGGTAGAGAGGCGGCCTGCAGTTCTAATGGACCTAGGTTCGAATCCTGGCTGGGGCAAAGAATAGTTTAAGGATCTGAATTTCATAAAAACAGACTGTACTGATCTACCGGAAGACCCGCCGCCATGTCATAAAAACACCCCCGCTAATACCAATACACAAGTCCTGTATGAGACAACCCTAGCATATATTCAGTATGGACTGTGGGTGTTAGTTCCTTTGCCCAGAGTTGGACACATAGAAAAAAAAATCTCACGCCTCACAGTAAAATATGTCG
Organism: Coenobita brevimanus; assembly: GCF_032717465.1. Taxonomy (NCBI): domain Eukaryota; kingdom Metazoa; phylum Arthropoda; class Malacostraca; order Decapoda; family Coenobitidae; genus Coenobita; species Coenobita brevimanus. The sequence goes on from NC_137047.1 coordinate 36,838,623, forward strand.
GACAATTGTTTAACAAAACACTTGCAACTGCTGATTCAATGTGCGTGCACTGCCAGATTTTTTTTTTTTTTTTTTTTAAGGAGGTGTTTATTATATATATAAATGCAAAATCACGCCTGGAAAACGTTATGAAAACACCGTAAACTGTGTTCACCGTGAGCAAAGTTTTGACGTACAAAGTTGAATATACTCATATATATATATATATATATATATATATATATATATATATATATATATATATATATATATATATATATATATATATATATATATATATATATATATATATATATATATATATATATATATATATATATATATATATATATATATATATATATATATATATATATATATATATATATATATATATATATATATATATATATATATATATATATATATATAAACCAGAGCAGTTGTCATTGTCTCGTCTTTCAGTTTGCTTTTGAGTGCATGATATATGGTGTTTGCTTGTTAAAGCAAGTTTTAGGGAGTGAAATCGCCCATGAATGAAAATATGCATCTAGATGTGTAAATTTTCGTCTGAATTCCCGCAACAATGCAAAACTGTACTGCACATAAGTGAACGTGAAATCTGAAGCATAATTTTTTCTGTAGCTCAGAAATGAAAGAGAAAAAAATTTGCATAAGGAATCCATGTAGTCAGAAGGGTCACTTACAGCTTCCCTGACCCTGTTGTCACTACGGCAGTGGAGTTTTGGCGATTCATTCAGGTCAGACCGTGGCGACTTTGCTCATCAAAGCCAAACTCCATGCAATCAGAGGGTAAAAGTGCAGGAGAAAGTCTATGGCTTTCAATCAGTTCCTTTTCAGAACTTATTCCTTTTTTGTTTTTATTGGTGAATAATGGAAATGAGCAATATTTTACTCTCTCCTTCTTATGAAGCTTTAAAAAAATTAAGGTTTGTTTCGAGATGAGAATGATATAAATTTTGCATTAAAAAAAAAACTTTGTAAGGCTTCTGTTGTCTCTTACCATTATCCTTGTTGTAAAAACAGATCTCCTTTAACATAGGCATTAATCGTCAGGTTGTTAGATTATCGAAGAATGTGAAGTTTCACTTCAAGCTTCATTATTGTTAAAAGTTACAGCACGTTACGAGTACTGAATATTGTTCCTAAAAGTAACAGTATACTCTGATATTAGTTTCAGTTCCAACTAATATTTTATGAAATTAAAGCATTCACCAAGTTCAACAGTTTAAGGAAAATGCACAAATAATATCGAGAAATATAATAGCCATCTCACGGTCGCATCTTCTGTACAGTTTTATGTCAGCTGAGAGAGGGAGAGTAGTCTGGAAGTTTCTTTTCCAATCGCTGAGAGTTTAATGTTAGGTTGGACACACGTATGACTGGTAAGGGTTGGGTGTTGGGGAAAGAGAAAAATCTCGTACATGCCACCTAGTAATTCAAGGACAGAATCTCTCTCTCTCTCTCTCTCTCTCTCTCTCTCTCTCTCTCGTACGGCAGTATACAGTACAGTATGTCTTCCGTTCGTCATTTCCAGTGTAATTTCTATGCCAGTGTTTCTTTATTGCATGATCGTCCATTACACGTTTCCTGAGAGTTTCGGCAGCAAGGTTTGATGGATTCTTCTTTGTTATCCGTTTCTTTCACAAGTGTACATAATATTACTTGTTATTTTTGAATTATTATACGTACATCTTAGACGTCGATAAAATTATAATGAAAATTTTGTCTTTGCCACGTAAGATAATTTAACATAGTAATGTAAGATTTACTGAAAGTGTATGCATTAAATACTGTGTTATCAATCAGAAAACAGTGCCAACAGACACACCACTGAAGGTGCACACAACGTCATTGAAAATATTTACTGTTTATCACAAATGAGTTTCAGAATCCTTCATGCAAATTATTTTCCTTCAAATTCCACTTCTTACCCTTTTATATTATGTATTTTTCCCCATGTCACTTTGTGCAATGCAGTAGTCGGCCATCACGCTGACCCTATACACATTGGTACCTTCTCTTCATCTTTATGCCCTGTGAAAATTACACCTCATTCTTCTTCCCAGACTACTAGATTTTCCGAAGTGTCCAAATCAGCATCCAGGAAATGCACCTGGACATATTACACCCAGAGACTTTGAACTTCTCCAGCATCCCTTTCACGATTTCTAATTTGGATTATCATAACTAATTAAGAATATTTTGACGTCTTCGAAGAGTTTCACCATCAAGCTGAGATTTCAAGTCTTAACCTGGACAAGTTCTCATATATTTGGTCCGAACCTGAGTTTCATACCTAATATTTTTGGAAACCTCTGGCACAAAACTTTAAACTGTTTCTATCTCGTGGTAAAGTTTTAATGAATTCCTTCATTAAGCCAAATTTTACGTCTATTGGAAACAATATAAGACATCGAATGGCTTGTTATTCAGTGTAAAATCAGATGTAAGTAATAAGCGTTTTCCCCTTAACTCTTTAACTTTAAAATTACATTTTAAAAGTGACACACGAATGTGAACATCACTAGTGTAATCAGCACAGTGAAATTGTTAAGAAGCAGGCAGCAAATCTTATGTAATGATATTGTCTTTATTACAGGATTACTTACCAAGGGGCAAAGGGCGTACGACAGGTAACCTATCCTCTTTATTTATATTCCTTACGCTGCCACCATTAACTCTATTTCGACCGAGACAGCTCTACTACTCGATTGAAGTTAATCCCGGACAGTAAGAGTCTGCCGAAAGTACTCAAAAGACCAAAGAGAGATCATTGTGAAACTTATTAAAAATGATATATTTTTTGCTCCAAAGAATTGTTACATATAATAATTAACAGTTTTCACCACCCGCAGTAACAAAGCTGGTATTGTTTTCAATTTGTCTGTCTGTGTCTGTCTATCGTGTGTGTGTGTGTGTGTGTGTGTGTGTGTGTGTGTGTGTGTGTGTGTGTGTGTGTGTGTGTGTGTTAGCACGATTACGTCGCAACTGCTCAAGATATCACAAAATTTTACAAGTGTGTAGTAGTGATGATAATCTCCTACGAGCATTGTTTTCAGTTTGTTTATCTGTCTGTGTGTCTGTTAGCACGATACTTTTCCAACCGCTCAAGCTGTCATCACAAGATATTATAGGTGCGTAGTAGGGATGAAGATCTCCTACGAGTTCGAAATTAGTGAAAGTAGGTCAAGATTTGTGTGTCTGTTACCACGATGAATTCGTAACCGCTCAAGATATCATCAAAAATATATTTTACAAGCATGTTGTAGTGATGAAAATCTCCTACGAATTCGAAATCGGTGAAAGTAGGTCAAAGTCAAGGTCATATTCCGAGCCCTGCTAGGTATTTCTTAGCTCACAGCCGATGTGATTTCCCTCTTGGGGGACCTCTTTTTTTTTTTTTTTTTTTTTTTTTTAAGTACACTGACGTATCAGTAGAACAGAGAGGTACTCCCAAGGTGGATGGAAAGCTGATGACAGAGAGAGTTGGAGCACCTTTTTATCAGCCTTCTGGACAAGCTTCTAACCAACTGTCTTTGCCGAACATTTTCAGTGCTTAAGTAACACTAAGAGTAGGCCAGCATCCTCTCCTGTACAACTACTTTAACTGTCAATACAAAACTATATGCACATTACACACCACACTTCTCAGTATAATTCCAGTAAAAATTGCACTTTAACACCCTGCCCAGGAGTCTGGAAGGGAGGTTGGACAGTAAAAGTCCCCACCATCCGCCCCTCTCCCGGTGATGGCCAAGTGAGATCTGTGGATCCACTGCCTAACGCACTCCATATTCATTTCTGCAACATTCATGGCCTTTCCTTTAACTTTCCCTTTGTTGAACACCACCTCTCTTCCTTTAAAACTAACCTTCTCTTCCTTACTGAGACTGAGATGTCTGAGACGATTGAATGACTGATAGCAAACCCTTCTCCGTACTCACTTCAAAGCCAAAGGTGGGTGGGTGTTGTGTAAGTTTCTTTGACCCCTCTGATTACAGATCAATAGCTGTCACATCTTCTCTTGGTAAGGTTTTGAAATTGTAATTAATAAGCACATAGTTAAACATCTTGAATCTAACAACTTAATTAGTGATAGACAATATGGGTTTCGCCAAGAAAGATCCACATTTGACATACTCAATCTCCTGATTCATACCATCCATCAATCAGTTGACCTATATGGTGAAACTCATGAAGTAGCCCTGGATATTTCTAAAGCTTTCGACAGAGTGTGGCACCGTTCCCTGTTGTCCAAACTCCCTTGCTATGGACTAAACTCTTTTGTTCCTTTGATTTCCTCATATCTCAGCAATAGAAATATATGAGCAAAAGTAGATGATGTATTTTCCATTTTCCACTCAGTTAACACTGGCGTGCAGCAGGGATCACTGTTCCTTGTTCATATTAATGATCTCTTATCTGTCACCCACAATCCCATCCATTCATATGCAGATGACTCAACACTTCATAGTTCATTCACACTCAGACATCCATTTGCAAAGTCTGATATCTCTAACTCTCACCTCAGTACAGCCATCTCTTTAAATCAAGACTTATCCACGATCGGTGAATGGGAACAAAACAACATTGTCTCATTTATGCTAGTAAAACTAAATATATACAATTTACTAACAGGCAGGTATTGCCAGAATCGTAGATTACCTTCAGTGTTACAAATATTCCCATTTCCAAAAGTATTGAAATTCTCGGCGCCTTGGTTAACAATGCCCTCAGCTGGACCTCTCATGTCAGATCACTTGCTAAAACCGCCTCAAAGAAACTTGGATTATTGTACAGAGTCCGTAACTTCTTCACTGACGAGCAGCTAGTTATAATTTATAAGAGTCATGTGCGCTCTTAGCTTGAATACTGCTCACCCTTGTGGAGCGGATGTGGGGAGGTTGCATTAAAACAAGTAGACAAAATTCAGAACAAAGCTGTTAGAATTATTAATAACCCTGCTATTACTAATAAACTACCTCCCCTACAAGTAAGAAGGAATGTTGCCTCCCTTGCATTATTGTACAGATATTTCTACAGCAAATGCTCAGACGAAGCTGCGTCCATGATGCCACCTCTCCATGCCTTCCCTCGTGCTACACGGGCAGTTGGCAGCGCTCATGACTGGAATGTCACTCAGCCATACTGCAGAACTTCTGCCTAACAGAATTCTTTCATTCCCCGAACTGAATCTCTCTAGAACTTGCTTCCCCAGTTGTTTCCCTCCAGACTTCAACCTACTCCTGTTCAAGTCTAACTGTTACAGATATTTTATGAACAGAGGACACCAGTAATCTGGTGCATGGATTTGTTTTTTTTTTTTTATTCATTTGTTTTTCCTTCCTCTGTTCTGTTATTTAAAAAAAAAAATGAATGCAATATGACTTGCTTTCGTGTACCTCAACTTGAATCTTCTGAATTCTCTACTCTCTGGCTTCAGCTATCCTGTCATTCTCTGACTAAATATGTCTGTGCTGTTTACTTATCCCAAACTCTGCTGACTGTGAAAAATTCTTTGGCATTCTTACTTCTAAGATGGAGCACATCCTATCAATTTTCCCATTTTCTGAAATATCTATTATAGGTGCTTTCAGTGTTCACCACCACCTTTGGCTCTCCTCTCTATTCACCGATTCACCTGGTGAACAAGCCTACATCTTTTCTACGCTTGATGATTTAGATCAGCTTGTACAGCACCCTAAGCATATCAATGACTGCCTTGGAGGGAGGTCTAACATTTTAGACCTCTTCCTTGAACTCTCCTTCTGCTTGCACCGTTAATCTTTTCTCTCCATTGGTCTCCTTCAATCATAACCATATCACCTTAATTTTTCATACTCCAATAAGGCCTATGGACCCTCCTAAGAAGTGGCGGCTGAGGCATTTTGGAGCTGCTGATCTGGAGGTCCTCAGGCAGTACTTCTTTCATATTCCCTGTAATGATTATTGTTTCCAAGGCCGAGAGTCATTTGTGTGTGCCTCGCAAATTATGGAGGCTATTCATGGAAGCATATATTACTTTCTTTTATTCCGTGACTACTGGAAAAAAAAAAAAAAAAAAAACTTGGTTTAATCACGCATGTTCTAATGCTGTCCACAACGAGATGATCTAGAAAAAGTACCAGAACCAACCTACCCTTGAATCTCATGTCTGTTATGATTCTGCCTGGAACCATGCCAGGTCTATTCTTTGCACTGCTAAGGATAATTTCTTTCGTGCTGAATGCTCTGGACTCTCTGACTCAAATTCATTTCACTCCCTCTGGCACCTTGGCAAAAACCTTACAACCTTACTTTATTATCTTTCCCTCCTCTTTTCAGCTCTGATGACTCTGTAGCTATTTCTTCTACTTAGAAAGCAGACTTTCTCCTTCAGTTCCACCTTAGATGATTCTAGTGCTGTTCCTCCATCACTGCCCCTCTCCGACTTCTTCAAGATTAACTTTAAAATTTCTTCAACTGATGTATATACTTCGTGCCATCACTGGTCTCAGTACTAACATGGCATATGGGCTTGATGGAGTCCCTCCTGTTGTCCTCAGTATCTGTGCTTACACCCTGCCTAGGTGAACCCTCTTGTCTTTGTCTGTCCATTTGAACCTTTCCTTCTTGCTGAAAGTTTGCTCTCATTCAGCCTGTCCTAATGATGAATGACCATTCCGAGCCCTCTAGCTATTGCTCAGTTGCTTTAACTTCCTGTATTTCTAAAGTTTTAGAATCTCCTCTTGGAAAAATATAATAAAATGTTACAGTACCATTCACATCAGAACCTTCTCTCCGAACTTCGGTATGGATTCTGCCAGGGACGCTCCACTGGCGATATTCTCACCTTACTTTCAGGCTCGTAGTCATCCTCTGTACATAACTTTGGCAAAACCTTTGCCATTGCACTTGACATCTCAAAGGCTTTCATCCAGTCTAGCATAAAAATTCGTTTCCAAACTGCCCTCTTACAGTTTCTCTCCTTCTATCTGTGTTTTCATTTCTAGGTCGTTATAAAGTTGCGGTTGTAGACGGCCACCATTCTTCTCCTTGAGCTATCAATAGTGATGTTTCTCAGGGCTCTGTCCTGTCACCAACTCTGTTCCTTCTATTTATCAATGATCTTCCAAGATGTACATGTAACCCTATCCATTGATATGCTGATGACTCCACCAATCACCGTTCCATTTTTTTTTTTCAATGTCAGGAAGAAGGAACCAAAGGCAATGAGCCCGCAAAACTGTTCCTTCCAAGAGAAAAACAAAATACAAGAGAGAGACAAATTCAAGATCCATGCATTTCGAGATGCCTGGACACACTGCGTTTGAAAGACTGGAGATCATAGAAAGCAGGAAATACAGACAGAGGGAGACAGTTCCAGAGTTGACCTGTTGCATAAATGAAGGACTGGGAGTAACGGTTAACTCTTGCATTAGAGAGTTGGACAGAAAAGGGGTGAGAGTTTGCTGCTAGACGGGTGCTACGCACCCGTCATGGAGGAGGAGGCATGCATCCAGACAGTTCAGAGGAACAGTGACCATTGAAGTACTGATAGAAAAAAGATAAAGATGCAACAGTGCGGTGAAGAGACAGGTTGAAGGGAGTCAGTAAGAGGGGGAGAGTTAATGAGATGAAAAGCCTTTGACTCCACCCTATTGAGAAGAGCTGTATGTGGGGAGCCTCCCCACACATGAAAGTTGTACTCCACACAGGGGCAGATAAAACCCCTGTATAGAGTCAACAATTGTGCAGGGGTAAAAAAGGAAAAGAGTCGGCTTAGCACACCTAATCTCTTGGAAGCAGCTTTTACAAGAGATGTAATATGGTCTTTCCAAAACAAGTCCCGAGTAAATGAAACCCCAGGCATGTTCAACGATGATGCAGGATTAAGCTGAATAGTATTAAACATTAGTGGGTATACCTGTTGAAGTTTTTGTCAGGTTGATAGGTAAAAAAACTGAGTCTTTGATGCATTAAAAACAACCAGATTATTTTTACCCCAGTCAGAGATATGAGCCAAGTCAGACATTAGGTGTGCCTTAGCCTCATCCCTTGTTTGTTGAAGTAACTGCTGAGATGGACGTTGTGGGAATCGAATGGAAAGGTGAAGGGTAGAGTCATCAGTGTATGAGTGAATAGGACTAAAGGTACAGCTTAGAAGGTCATTGATGAATAAAAGGAAGAGAGTTGGTGATAGGACAGAGCCCTGAGGAACACCACTGTTAACAGATCGAGAAGAACGATGCCCATCTACAACAGCGGCTATAGAATGACCAGAAAGGAAGCTATAGATGAAGGCACAAATAGAAGTATAGAAACCGTAAGAGGGCAGTTTGGAAATTTAAGATTTATGCCAGACTCGATCGAAAGCCTTTGAGATGTCAAGTGCGATGGCAAAGCTTACGCCAAAGTCCCGAAAGGAGGATGACCAGGAGTCTGAAAGGTAGGTGAAAAGATCGCCTGTGGAGCGTCCCTGACGGAACCCATACAGACGATCAGAAAGAAGGTTGTGATAGGAAAGATGCCTGAAGATTTTTCTATTAAGAATAGACTTGAAAGCTTTTGAGATACAGGATGTTAAACCAATTGGATGCTAGTTAGAGGGTTGGGAATGGTCACCCTTCTCTGGGACTGGCTGAATGAGAGCAAACTTCCAGCAAGAAGGAAAGGTACAAGTTGACAGACAAAGCCGAAAGAGTTTGCCTTGGCAAGGTGTAAGCACAGAAGCACAGTTCTTGAGAACAACACAAGGGACTCCATCAGGCCCATATGCCTTATTAGTATTGAGGCCTGTGATGGCAGAAAATACATCAGTTGAAAAAGTTTAATGTTAGCCATGAGGAAGTCAGAGGGGGGAAGTGATGGAGGAACAGCACCGGAATCGTCTAAGGTGGAATTGGAGGAGAAAGTCTGAGCGAAGAGATCTGCTTTAACAGTAGAACAAATAGCTACAGAGCCATCAGAGTAGAGAAGAGGAGGGAAGGATGATGAGGTAAAGTTGTTAGAAAGGTTTTTGGCAAGGTGCCAGAAGGAGCAAGAAGAATTCGAGTTAGAGAGTTGAGAGCATTTTGTACAGATGAAATTATTTTTAGCAGAGCGAAGAACAGACTTAGCATGATTCCGGGCAGAAACGTATAAAAGATGTGATTCAGGGGTGGGTTGGCTCCGGTACCTTTTATAGGCCTTCTCCTTGTTGCGGACAGCATTAGAACAAGGATGATTGAACAAAGGCTTTCATGCATTAGTCAAAGGATATGAGACAGGAATGTATGATTCCATGTCCGAGAGAATAACCTCCGTAATGCGCAAGGCATGCCCAGATGGCTCCCGGCCATGGAAGCAGTAATCATTCCAGGGAAAATCAAAGAAGTACTGCCTGAGGGCCTCCCAATCTGCAGCTCCAAAGTGCCACAGACTACGTTTCTTTGGAGAGTTCGCAGGCCGTACCGGAGCAATTGGACAGGTTAAGGTGATAAGGTTGTGATCGGAGGAGCGCAATGGAGAAAAAGATTAACAGTGTAAGCAGAAGGATTAGTTGTAAGGAAGAGGTCAAGTATGTTGGAGCTCTCTCCAAGGCGATCAGATATACGGGTAGGGTGTTGTACAAGCTGCTCTAGGTCATTAAGGATAGAAAAGGTGTAGCCTTGTTCACCAGGTGGATCAGTGAAAGGAGAGGAGAGCCAAAGGTGGTGGTGAACATCGAAATCTCCAAGAATGGAGATTTCAGAGAAAGGAGAAATGGATAGAATGTGTTCCATCGTAGAAGTAAGATGGTCAAAGAATTTTTGATAGTCAGTAGAATTAGGAGATAAGTAAAGAGCACAGATATATTTAGTCAGAGAATGACAGGAAAGCCGAAGCCAAAGTGTAGAGAATTCAGAAGAATCGAGTTCAGGAACACGAGAGTAAGATAAGTTGTTGCGTATATATACACAACAGCCACTTTGGCTTTGAAATGAGTATAAAGAAAGTAGGAGGATACAGAAAAGGGTCTGCTGTCAGTTGCCTCAGACAGCTGAGTCTCAGTTAGAAAAAGAAGGTGAGGTTTAGAGAAGGAAAGGTGGTGCTCAACAGAGCTAAAGTTAGAGGAAAGGCCATGAATGTTGCAGAAATGAAGAAGAGAGTCAGACAGTGGTTTCAAGCATCTTGAGTCGTCACCAGGAGAGGGGCAGAAGGTGGGGGCATTTATGGACCCCCTCCCGGGGACTCCGAGGCTACATTACTCGACGCCATATTTAAAAATTTTGAAAAGGAAGTGTGGTGTGTACTGTGCGTGTAGTTTGGTGTTGACAGTTAGAGAAACTTGTATTGGAGAGGATGCTGGCCTACTCTCTGTGTTACTGAGACACTGAAAAAGTTCATCTTTGCAGTTACTTCAGTAAACAAGGGATGAGGCTATGGCACACCTAATGTCTGACTAGGCTTGTGTCTCTTACTGGGTTAGTGTAATCTTGCTGCTTTTAATGCATCAAAAATAAGTTCTTACATCTCTCGACCTGTCAAAATCTTCCACAAGGGTATCCTCTAATTTTTAACAATATCCATCGTCACTGAACAATTCATCATCACTGAACATGCTTCGGCTTTCATTCTTTTAGGATTAATCTTGGAAAGATCATATTACCTCTTCTTCCAAGAGATTAGGTGTACTACGCCGACTCCCTGCCTTTTTTTATCCCTGGACAGTTATTGACTTTATATAAGGGTTTTGTACACCCTTGTAGAATACAACTCTAAAATGTTCATGTGCAGAGAAACTCCCTGCATACAGCTTCTCTAAACAATTAATTCTTTCCTATGTGTCTGCAAGTGGATTGGTGGAGGGTTAGTGCCCCTCCCTGTAAAACGGCCAAACGGCCATCCCCTGAAGGATTGTGGCATCTGGCTATAGGTAAACAGATAGAACTCTCCTCCCCTTCTTGGCTCCCTTCAACCTCTGTCTCTTCACTGGACTGTTGTATCTTTATCTTTTTCAGTCATTAATTAAGTGGTCACTGTTTCTCAGTTTGCCTGAATCCATCCACCAGCTCTCTAATGCAGGAGTTAATTGTTACTCCCAGCCCTTCATTTATGAAACAGGTCATATCTGGAGTTGTCTTCCTCTGTCTGTATTTTCTACTGCCTATGATCTCCAGTCATTTAAATGCAATGTGTCCAGGCATCTCAAAATGAATTGATCTTGAATCTGGTTTTTGTTTTTTGTTTTGAAGGAACAATGTTGCAGGCTTTTGACCTTTGGTTCGTTCTTCCTCACATAAAAGAGTGATCAGAAATTTAACATTTTTACTAAAATACTAGTAAATGTTTATGAACTCCTTAACCACGGGGCATCACTTTCATGATGCTTGGGAGCAAGGGATCATACTGGGGGGTGTCACTTTTGTGATTCTGTGTTATTTTGAATTTGCCCGGGCTTTCAAGTGGTGGCTTGTATCATCTATCAGTACTGCCAATGTCCAGCACTAGTCAGCACTCCTAATCTCATCTGTACTCCCATCCATTGTTGACAATTTAGCCATTTCTCCCCGTTCTTGACTCCCCTCCCTACCTCCCCTCCATTACCCTCTCCTCTCGCCTACCCGGCCACGCTGCGCTAAGTAAATCTTCCCCGGAATTTTCCACTGATTTCGTCCATTGGAAAAAGCCCTATGCCCTATTCTTATACCAAATAATATATACAAAAAAGAACTAAGGTAAGTGATAGTGCCATACCTGGAATTGGCTAATTATCACCTGACAACACCTCACGTGCACGCATTCTCTAATTTTCCCTGTTTATTTCCCCTTGAAATATGCCATATAATCTATTCTCATAATAAAAATAAATATAAGAAAGGAAGGGAGAGAAAGGAAGGAAGAAGCCTAAGTGATATTTACATTCACCTGGAACTACCTAATTTATTATGTATTGTCTAGATTTCCTGCCGATCATTTCATAGCGTATATATTAGCAGCTGTCACCACGCTGACATTGGCAGCATTGCACTCCCCATAGGCCACCACAGCATTCAGTTTACTGTCGTCTTTCAAGGTGAAATCACATTGGATTCGCGCTTGTCCAATTCTGCCGCTTTTTAGCCCCATGCAAAGGGCCCTGTGACCTCAACCCCTACTAAACCTCGTGTGGAAAGGGGTAAAGAGCTAAGTGACTGCTGTGGAACGTGAACCGGCTAATTTATCAATGAAAATGATGGACAGTGACTATGATCTTTCTCTTGACTAAAACAGTGCAAGTGGAAATGTAAATAATGTGTAAATAATGTGTAAACAGCAAGTTCAAGCAATGAATATAAGTGAACAGTGGAAAATAGTTTTATAAGTTACTGCAAGTGACAGTGCATAACACAGTGTAAATAAAATTGAAATGTAAATAATGTAGATAAAATAGAGAATTTAAATAGAAATGTAAATGAGTAATAATATAAGAATACGAGTATATATACTAGGAGTAATGAAAGCGAAAGTTTCACTCTAGCATGTATGAATACTATGAGTTATGAAAGTGGAAGTGAAAGTGACAGATTCACTCTCAACACTAGTATACAGGATGAGAAAGTGAATGCTACGTATTTTACTGAAAGAGAAATTAAATGCCTACAGTGACAATAAACTACTGTTACTGAAGGAAACTTATGGATTAAGACGGCAGATATATATAAGTGTTATATAGTAATAGAAATATAAAGTGTGAGCGTTTTTATGAATAATAAATGACAGAATACCAGCGGCGAACGAGAGCAAGTGGGAAGCTGGTACGCGCTCGTAATTTTCATTGCTTTCACAGTGTTTTTTTTTGGAGTATGGATTCCAAACTATCTGGAAATCATAGAATAGTGTTTCTAGTGATAATATCAGGCTGTGGTAATCTTATGGGGTGTCGCGAAGTGTAAAGTGGAGACTTTGTTACTCAACTTCAGAAGTCTCCACAAGTCCTACAGTACTCGACAAAGGCTCTACAAACATCCCAGGAGAAAGCTAAATGTATGTGTCATATGCATATGTAATTATAATATTCTAGGACTAATAACTGATTTTTGGCAAATATTTTTACAAAGTCTGTCGGAGTGCGAATATCGCCGCAGGACATGCAAGTCAAGCCAAAACAACCCCGCGGTTTAAGGGTTAATACATAAAAACAACTAAATATTGTTAGTGACCCATAACTCATCATTCAATGAAGAAGAGTCCTCTGGCTCTTGCAGTACAATTTTAGAGCTGCCCCACCCCAGAGAGGGTTCATGGTGTCATAACTAACACTTTCAGTCTCTTATGACTAACTCTTAGCTGAATAAGATTGTCTTGTCTTAGCTGGAATAAAATGGTAGAAAAACACTCATGTGAGCTTAAACATTCAGTATAATGTTGCAAATAACTTGGAGGTGGACATAATTGCACATCATGCATTATCCCTTTCATCTCTAACTCCACATGATCTTCCATAGCCTGGGGGAGACTTTAATCTACCAGTTAGAGGGGCTGGGTATAGATTAACCCCATCCACCTAGTAACGTCTATGTGTCACAATCTGGCTGTTATAGGATCGCCGAGTGATGTCTATACATGCAAGTGTCTTCCCGCCACTGTTTGAACCCACAGTTATTTTCTCTCATTACCATAAGGTAGAGAGGTGCCGAAGGTACCCCACTAATGCACAGTTCAATCTGTACACGACATTGTTATAGTGCGGAGTGATGTTTTAGTCAGCCTCCTCATCCGATCCCATCCTTTCACTGGCTGGGCTGATTGCATCACCTATTCTCACAAAAGTTCAGCCCTTACCGCTGGGGAAAGGGCTTAGTGACAATGTTATAGGCTGTGCCCTGGAGGAAACTGTGTTTTCCCTTAGCATGAATGGTGAGACTTCCTCTAAAGCAGGGGGAAGCTACCATGTGGAGAGTGAAGTGTCACACCCTCTGTCCCCAACTCTCCCTGAGATGCTTGAAAAGCCTCTCAAATTGCTACAGGAGAAGGGCAGGGCCTATGACAGTGACTACTTCACTTCTGAGGAAGAGGTGGAAAAAGAGAAAGAGATGGTGGCGGTCATCTCCACAAATGCCATCATTGCATCTCTCTACCACTCTAACTGCCAGTTCGCTGCAGTCTTTCCCTCCAACATCCCTCATCACCACAACCCAGCACTTCGAGGGCATTATCTCCACAACCTGGCCCTTGACAAGTGGAAATTTCCACTTTGCCCTCACGTGGTGTGACTGAGCCGCCAGCATCTCCCCAGGGAAGACCCGTGTCAGGTGAGTCATCAGCCCCATACCCCTCCCCACCTCTGCCTCTCCTTCCCCCCCTCGCCGTGCCTGTGGCTGTCCCCGTGGGGGTGCACGTGCTTGTGAGCATGCATGTGGTCTGAAGAGATGTTCTGGCTAAATATCATGGCCAAGGCCTCCAGGTGTTTGGAAAGTGATACATTTGTGTGGCAGGATGGGGCAGGGTTTAAGCCCTGTCTGCCTGCCTTTGATACAAAAGGGGCAGGTGTGCAGTTTGATGAGCTGTTGCTTGGACCTCAGACTATGATGTCTTTTTTCAAGGCTATCTTTACCACTGCCATTATGCAGCACCTGGTGGCTGGAATAAACTATCGCCTGGCTATCTGTGTGCACTGGCTGGAGGCTTCGGGCAGTGAGAGTACAAAAATGAAGGATTGAGTACCAGTGGAGGTGAGGAAGTTATTTGTGTGGCTTGCTTTGACCATGGCCCACGTGAGAAAACATGTGCTCCGTGATTATTGGTCAGTATACGAACTTGTGGGATCTCCTGTCTTTGGGAAATGTATGGCCTGTGATAGGTACCTGGTCATATTACAGCTCCTGCAATTCAACAGGAATTATGGGTCAGCACCCAGTTATGGAAAATAAGACCCCTCCTGACCATGCTCAAGGAGTCATTTGCCAGGCTTTTCAGGCCGTTTCAGAAAGTGGTTATTGACGAGTCGATCGTGTTATTCCAGGACTGTTTAGCATTTATTCAGTATGTGCTTTCAAGTGTCACCGTTTTGGACTGAAGTACTTTGTCCTATGTGAATGCAAAACTGCATATGTGCTTGATGTAATAGTTTATTCAGCTACAGATGTTGATATACCTAGTGATGATCCACATGGTTTCCCTGCATCAGTAGTCAAAGTGCTCATGAATAGGTATTTCGACAGGCATGACATCCTCTACACTGACAGCTGTTACACAGCCCCTGCGTTGAACATGATACTGTGTCCTGTGGAACTGTCCATGCTGGTAGAAAGAATTTTCCATCTTTCCCAGAAAAAACAGAGAAAGATTCCCTCCTAACCCGGAAATGTGATATCAAGTTAGCCCTTATGTGGCACGACAAGCGTAAGGGTAACATGTTGACCACAGTTCATAAGAAGGTTATGGAGGACACAGGCAGGACAAACTTCAGGACCAGGGAACCTATGTTCAAGCCTGATGCTGTCAATGACTACATCAACATGCAGCTCGTTGATAAGTCGGACGTGCAGATTTTGGAAGCTTATTGCCTCCGTAAATCCTGTCAGTGGTACAAGAAGGCGTTCTTAAGCCTTCTTGTTATTGCCATCCTGAACAGTTACTTATTTTTCAAGCAGGTTTGGTGAAGGAATCTTTCTCTACGAGAGTTCGAGAAAGAGCTAGCTCATGAGCTCCTTGCAGAGTATGCAACTGCGCAACTGCACAGTTGACAGTTGGGAGGCAGGGGATGTACCAGGCGGCAACGGCAGACAGGCTGAGCTACACTCAGTATTTTCAGCGTCACCATCTTGTTGATGTAGGCCATACACCTGCAGGTCATCCGGCCTATAGGTGCTGTCATGTGTGCAGCCAAACAAAACGCCGACCCCTCCCCCCCACACACAGAAGGAAACCCCCTACCAATGTGAGGAATGTAAGGTCTCGCTTTGCTCTAAATGCTTCTTTGAGTATGACTTGGAACATAATTATTGAGAAGATGTGTGGGAAACTTCACAAAGCAAACAGGTGTGCACAAGTGTGTGTGTGTGTGTGTGTGTGTGTGTGTGTGTGTGTGTGTGTGTGTTTTGGGTTATGAGATAAGTGAAAATGAATTTTATATGGTAATATGTAATACAATGCTTGATCATATCTTGAGTAACCTTACCTGATGTATGAAACAAAACCACAAGTGCATGTAACAAAATGACTTTATTGGGAAGAACTACATCTTTTTTTACTTGCCGAAGAGGTGACATGAAGCCTACTTGTGAGCTGAAGTTCAAATATTGTAAGTTGTGTAGAACATATGTATTATTTTCACGATGCCTGAGAAGAGTAGAAAAAAAATTACGTACACGTGTATACTGTACGTCATACTCAACCATACTGCATGCAATATATTGAGCAATGATGTTTTCAAGTGCAATACTTTGTTGTGTAGAACATTTTTTCTATACATACTCTTGAAATATTTGTGAAATTGTGACATGAAGCATATTTTTGAACTGAAATACAAATATTTTAAGTTGTGGAGAATGTAAGTAATATTTTCACGATGCCTGCAAAGAGTAGGAAAAAGCCAAACTTAACGTACAAGTGCTTATCTCTTACTCAACCGTACTGCGTTCAACATGCTGACCAATGATTTTTTCAAGTGCAATAAACTATAATTGTGATATGAAATACAGTATAAGTGCTGTTGAACATAAGTTGGTGGATAAGAATTATAACTGCTGCCTGAAAACAATAAAGAAAAGCATACAGCACAAGTTTTCCCGTACACCTATGGGGCTTAGTGCCACTCCGTTACAGCTGGAAAACCAATGGCAAGTCACATGGGTAGGGTGATGAATCATCCTTATGACGGTGCGTAAGAAAAGGCGGAATGAAGAGTGGAAAAGTTTAGGTGTTTGCGAAGGAAGGCCAGCCAGTGTTACAATCAAGACTCTTGTCAGTGCTGCCAGCGCATGCCAGGCTCGCCAGGGCTGCTGCCAGCAACACGCACTCAGAGACTCCCCATCAAAACATCGAAAACCGCTCATCTTCTACTCATCCTTACTTATCGACAGGACAACCTAGAGACCTGGGGATAGTTTCATTTGCAAGAAGAAGAGTTGGTGAGTAATAAAGTTTTTAAATTACTTCTCCGTTATACTTTTCCAGATATTAAGGTTTGAAAAAAAGCTACTTTGCCAGGAATGCCCGTAATGAAAGCGCATCAGGCTCAAAATTTGCCTGGCGTTCGAGGGTTATCTAACCTATTCACCACAACAGGTTTTTGCCTGAGCTGAATAAAACTGTCTTACTATTACCTATGAAACACTGTATATAATACAACATCAAGTTAAAATACAGTGGGTAAAAGGTGCAGGAGAGCCTTCTAAGGTAAAAATATATATGATCTTCATTGGTCATGATTATGCCTGTGGTCTGGAAAAAACAAATGCAACCAGAGGAAATTATTTCAGAAAACAATTAATAGCTGTGGAGATTTGTTTATGGTAAAAGTTGGCGAAAATATTTTATGAACACTTCCACTGATAACTGAAGTGGAGTGATGTGTGAATTTGGAGCAGTTGGTGGATGAGCAACGTAAAGAAATTAACTGGTATAGATGAGGTGCTAATGGGTCTCATAAGCTCAGTAGATTACAGACTTTATTGGTAGAAGTTGTGGTAAAGTGGGGGTGAAATGAAGATTAATTGATGGTGATGTCGAGATTAAGTGAAGGTGAAATGGAGGTGAAGTGGAAGTGATGAAAAGATGAATTGGGGTGAAGTGATGAATTATATAGCAATGGAGCTGAAGT
This sequence comes from Coenobita brevimanus, assembly GCF_032717465.1. NCBI lineage: Eukaryota > Metazoa > Arthropoda > Malacostraca > Decapoda > Coenobitidae > Coenobita > Coenobita brevimanus. The sequence continues at coordinate 36,856,372 of NC_137047.1, forward strand.
GGATGTGCAGTGGAAACTGAGTTGAAGTGATGTGGACGTAAAGGGGATAAATGATAATGGAGTGAGGCGTTGATGAAGCTGAGATGAGGGAAGTGGACTGATTGGTTAGTGGTCACAGGTAGAGGACACCAAGAGTACCCTATAGAAGGACCTGGGTGATTATGATGCAGGGGGTTGGCACGTCATACACAGCAACAGACCTTGTTGAATGAGGTGTCAGTATGGAAGAGAGAATGTTGAATTGAAATGTAGATGAAGTCGTATTGGAGTGAAGCGTGGATGAAGTGGATGTGAGATGTCTGGGCTAAAAGTTTGGTGTACACAGGTCGAGCGCACCCAGAACACAATACTGAAGGACCTGGGACGCCTAGCGGCCAGCAAGCAAGTGGACGCATTCCTCTTCCTTGTATTTGTCCTCGGCATCAACTGGGGCTTCATGGACAGCTTCTTTTTTGTGTACCTCAAGAGCCTTAACGCCTCTAACTACCTCATGGGTTGGTAAAATAAAATATCTGTTGTTATGTACAGCTTCAAATCTTAGAATAATATCAGATCATCCAAAATTTCTATCATTATCTGCAGTCTAAAATCATATAAACCAAGAAAAATTGCCCACGCCAAACTTTAAGGGACAGAACTTTGTCTGTCAAACTGCCCTGTAATGTAACACTGGATATATTTACCCAAGAAAACGGGGTGCCTCAGGGAAGTGTGCTTAGTCCCACTTGTTCAGTATTATGATCAATGATGTTTTGTCATCAGCTCCCATCCCGAGGGATCTGTGATGCACAATTTTCGACTGGGCGGATTCAAGCACCCCTTGATTCCGTCCACCAGTGGGCCGTGCAGTGGGGATTTAAGTTTTCCATCCTTAACTGTACTGCTGTAGTTTTTACAACCTGTAACATCTGATCTGCATCTGACTTTGGATACTCAGGCGATACCTTTTCAGAATTAGGTCAGATTTAGGGGCTTGGATTTTGATCGCAGATAAACTTTAAATATCATGTTAATAATTTAATTGCTTGTTTTGATACACCAATAAATGTCTTAAGTAGCTAGTGGGTACTACTTGTGGAACTGACAGGAAATCATTATTAATGGTGTATAAGTCCCTTATTAGATCTAAGTTGGACTATGACTCACAGGCGTATGGATTGGTATCTTATACCACACTGAGGAGGCTGGATATGTTACAGAACAAATGTTTGCAAATGTTTCTTGGAACCTTAAGGTGTACACGTGTAGCTCGAATGGAAGTGGAGGCAAACGTACCTCTCCATATGCGCCGAGACCACCTAATGATATGGAATAAGAACCTTGAGAAAATCTGATATCGGCGATGTGGCCTGCACTCCCCAGTGTCAACACCATTCTATGCAGGGAGTTTGCTAGCCACTTGCTGTTTGCCTCCACTTACTAACTCAGGACCTTGGTGTGGACCTAAATGACTGTGGCATATTGTTTTATAAATATAGCTCCTTGGGAGCCATCCAGTTTTTATATAGATGTTTTATGGCTCCCAGCACCGAAGACTAAGTCATCGGAGGCGAAGGTCCACCATTTGTTTCACAACATCATCTTGCATATTTGGGGGTCCCACCTATTGTACACCACTGGCTCCAGGTTGCGTGAATGTGTGGGTGCTAACATGTGGTCGACTATATGTGCCCTCAGGTTTTTGTTTGGTGACTTATGCATCTATGTTTACCTCTGAATAGTTTTGCAATTGATAAAATTATAGACTATGCTCTAAATTTTAGGTATGACTCGTTTGTCATATTTTCAGATTCAAAGTCAGCCCTTTAGGCAACTGATTCTTGCGATACTTATTCTCATGAGGTCCAGGGCTGCATCATTAATAAATTGCATTTGTGGAACAAGTCCTTAAGCTGATCTGGGTACCTGGTCATTGTCATATCTATGGCAATGAGTAGGCTGACTTACTAGCAAAGTCTGCTGTGGAGCTCGAAGAGACTTCTGACTTTCTAAATGATCTACAGTCGAGTCTTTCCCTTGCAAAGAAGTCAATAAATCTTCTGTGGTATGATCAGTGGACCGGATTGAATATACCGATGTGCAAGCCACTCCTTGTTGACTAGATCAGTGCAAATCATCCCAGTTGCTTGGAAGAAAGAGTACTGGCACTGCTGTTGTTAGATAGCACACGTCTCACTTATCTTGCTGTATAATGAAAGACGATATCCACCGTACGGTGCCATCTGTGGTGTGGTGTTATCTATCAGTTGTATCACACTGCACTGTCGGCGATTTATTCCTGGACGTGCTTCACTTCCAAATTACTGTGGCACGGCAGCCATCCCCTTCACCCTCTCCACCATCGTGGGTGATGGGAAAATTGTTTTGGCTGATATATTGATGGTTTGTTGAGGGAGACTGAACTAATCTGAGTGATGTGACTTTCGTTTTTTACTGTGTGGTTGTTTTTTTTTTTCGACTCTGAGTAGGTATATAGTGTATTATTAAATTGGGGTTGACAGACGACGTATATCAAATAGTTCCTGTTTCTTACAGTTTTGTTTCTTATAATGATGTCCCCTGTATTAGAGCAAGTGCCTCGCCTGACAGTCACCGGTTGATGAGTGCAAGTGTGCAATGTAGAAAGATGTTGGGCACTTTCAGTCGATGGCGTTCTGTTGGGAAAGGTATTTCACTTTTTGTATATATGTAAATGGTTGGCATCTGTTTATGTAAGTTTTCTTAATCAGGGTCGACGGCTGACGTATATGGAATAGTTCCAGATTCTTCTAGTTCTCATTCATATATTGAAGTCCAGTGCGTTAATTCATGTGCCTCGACCGACAGTCAAGAAGTGATGAGTGCAGGTATCTAATGTGAAAAGGCATAACCTACCTCCAGTCGATAATGTTCCGTTGGTCGTGGTATTCTCCCTGTTAGTTTAAGTATACCAGTTAGGTTTATTTGGTTCTTTAGGCTTAGGTATAGGGCAGCGATTTGTTTGTTAGAGTTATCAGTATTAGCCTGTTAGATCAGGTTTCTTTTATGTCTTCATTATTTAATTAAATAATAAATTAAAAAAATATTGTAAACATGCATAAATATTAAAAACAAGTATTATATGTATTGGCCCTAATAACTTGAACCTTAGAGCCGATGGTTGATAAGAAAACACAAATCAAACAGCTAAATTGCAGCGATATAAAATAAAAGAATGATGGACCGAGTCATGAGGTCATATTCTCCTTGCATAGACAAACTTTAAGACGCCTCCTACATAATTATTTATTTTGCATTAAACTATCCGACTATTGCCGACGACTGTTCTCCTACCAACTTACATCACCCTCACTGATGCTGCACCCCTCCACCCTCTCATCACATCTCATCATCGATCTCCCCTGCTCACTCTTCCACTTCACCTCTCCCACAAAAATTCTCCCCTTCACCACATCTCATCATCGATCTGCCCATCCCACTCTCCCACTTCACCTCCCCCACATAAATTTTCCCAATCAGTCTCTCATTCTCCGATCTCTAAGCATGACCAAACAATTTCTGGGTATCTCTAACTATATCTAGCACATCCACATCAACAACGCAGCGCTCATTAACATCGTCATTTATTTGTCTGTCCAATCAACTCCAGATGCCTCGTTCAGATAACTAATTTTTACGGTCCCTCGTAATAGATTTGTGTCCATCTGATTCAGGTTTCGCTTTCCATACGTTTGTGTGCGGGTTACGATAGCGTCATGCAACGATTTCTTTTGCTTCTAAACAGAGTTTTATTTTCCGCGTCCTAGCTTTTCGTCTGGCCACAACATTCTTTCAATTCTGACTTTTTCTTTCAGTTCATCCTCTAAACTTCTGTCCTTGCCCGTCAGACCACCCAAATATTGGAAGACACACACAAAGTCCATATCCATTAAGACACTCACATTCTAGACATCTTTTAAGACAAACATTCTCCAGTTCATTCAAGACACATTAGGCAGTTCCTTTAAAGCATTAAACGACACCTACACATCCAAAAGCTCACCTTTCTCAACCTATGAAGCCTTAATGAACAGCAATGGAACCATCCTCAGAAGAAGAAACAAGCAAACAAGTCCAATAAAATAGTATCCACTGATGAACCATAACCTTACCTCTGAAAACAGAGATATCTCAGACAAATAAAATCAAAACAGTCACACACAGTCACTCTCCACTGACTTCGTAACAGGTCTAGCAAATGATACAAAGAACAAAAATTTCCAAGCAGCTGCAACAGACCAGATCGCATCAACTTAAAACACCTCGGCCCCGTAGTCATACACACTCGCTGGAATTTTAAACTTTCCTGAACATTAAACCAAATCCCCGATAACCACCCAATTCTACATCACACAAACCAATATCGTATCTCTGTACAACATCAAATATCATGGAAAGACCAATCCTAAAGAACATCAATCCTCATATAGCACTGCTCCTCTGAACTGCTTGCATCTCTCCACCATATATATATATATATATATATATATATATATATACACACAGAGAGAGAGAGAGAGAGAGAGAGAGAGAAGTGGAGGAACGATTGGGCAAATATGAATTGGAGCAGATGGGGGACGTGGATAGTGTATGCAGGATATTCTATCTATATACCTAGGTTGCTTCCCCCAAGGAAAGGGAGGTAGCCGAGACAGGACGACACATTCCCCATTTACTCATCCATTCAAACACATTCATTCACATCTTAGCTCCAAAGCGGAGAAGGGACAGATCCTCACTGCACCACACCGCACAAGGGTCAACTGCGCAGTGCAATCAGTGACATCCGCAGCAGGGCCCGACAGCATAGCTGGTTTACCCTGCCACATCATAATAGACCCATCCCCTTACCCACACCTGACCTGACTAGCTGATCAGACCAAATGCGGGAGAATATCCCCTCAGGGCTGCGTCATATTTATCCGTTCACAATTTCTCTCCATTTATTTCTGTCACGCACAGCCACTTTTCCTTGCTCAACAGACATCCCTCTCGCATCCAGCACTCTCTTCACACTGTCCATCCATCCTATTCGTGGTCTCCCTCTCAGCCTTACACCTGTCACATCAGATCTAGTTATCTTTTTCACCAATTGCTCATTATCCATTCTCTCCATATGCCCAAACCATCGCAACACCCTCTGCTCAACTCTACCAGCCATCTCCCAAACAACTCCAGTTCTCCTTCGCACTTCATCATTTCGCACTCGATCCATAGGCGTCACACCACACATACTCCTCAGACACTACATCTCCATTACATTCACACTTTTCCTCTCTGCTACACACATATACCATGTTTCAGCCCCAAATAACGCAGTCGGTACCACAACACCCTCACACAGCCTTCTCTTTACATCCATTCTAAATGAACGACATCTAAACACTTTTTTCATTCCTCCCAGCACCTTACCTACTTCATTCATTCTAAACTTCACTTCTGCATCTATTCTTCCATCCACAGCAACATGTGACCCTAAATATTTAAAACACTCTACCTCCTCAAGCAACTCACCATTCAAAACTATATTCATCCCCTTACCATCTACCAACCTCGTACACTTCATCGCTTTACTCTTATTCTCATTTTCTTTCAATTTTCTCCTTTCACACACCCTTCCAAACTCCTCTACCAACTGTCTCAAAATCTCCTCTGAATCAGCCACCAGTGCAGTATCATCTGCAAACAGCAGCTGCTTCAGATTCCACTCTCCACCATCAACATTCACCAGACTCAGACCTCCACCTAGAACTCTTGCATTCACCTCCCTTACAACACCATCCATATAAATTTAAACAACCAAGGCGACATCACACATCTCTGTCGCAGCCCCACTCTCACGGAAAACCAATCACTCACAGCATTTCCCACTCTTACACATGCTCTACTATTTACATAAAAACTTTACACCCCTTTTAGTAACCTACCATCAAGTCCATACAGTCTTAAAACAGTCCACAAAGCCTCCCTATCAATTCTACTATATGTTTTCTCTAACTCCATGAATGCCCCAAACACATCCTTGCCTTTCGCTAATTACTTTTCACACACTTGTCTCACCGCAAACACCTGATCCACGCATCCCCTCCCTCTCCTAAAGCCAATCTGCTCATCACCAATCACTCCCTCTGTACCCTCTCTCTCATAATTAACACTCTACAATACACATTACCTACAACGCTCAACAGACTTATACCCCTAAAGCTACTTATCACCCTTGCTTTTATACAATGGGACCACACAAGCACTTGTCCAGTCAATTGGCACCATACCTTTCACAAAGCACACATTCAACAGCCTTACTAACCAGTCAACAAATAGTCACTCCACCACCCTTCAGGCATTCCACAGCACATCCATCTATACCTGCAGCTTTCCCTGTTTTCATCTCCTTTACTGCCTTCTGCACTTGCTCCTTCGTGATCAGAGAATCATTTAACTCTCCCAACACATTTATTCATTGCACCCTTCCATCCACCACAATCTCAGCCACCCTTTCCTCCTCAACATTTAACAATCTTTCAAAATACTCTGCCCATCTCTTTCTTACTGCATCCATCTCAGTTAACATCCTTCCATCCTCTGCTTTTACTCGCTCTTCCTTCCCAGACTCTCCCTTTCACACTCTTTTAACCTCCTTCCAGAACATTTTCTTATTCTGTTGAAAATTCTCAGTCAGCCGCCTACCCCACCTCTCATCTGCTGCCACTTTAGCATCACGCACAGCCCTTCTCGCCCTATTCCTGTTTTCCTTATACCTCTCATATAACACCTCATCCTTCCTCTGCAGCCACACTTCATATGCACGTCTCTTCTCAGCCACAGCCATACTTACTTCCTCGCACCACCATTCACTTTCTTTACTTATACCACCACCCACACGTCTCACACCAAACACCTCTTCTGCATGCCCCACCACAGCACTCTTAAACAACTGCCATTCCTCCTCCACACTGCCATTTTCCTGATCTTTCACTGCGTTCCACTCATCTTTCAATTTCTCCTGATACTCTATCTTTTTCTCTCTTTTATCCAACTCGCTTACTTTCAAAACCTCTCTGCCACACCTAACCCTCCTAGTTCTCACCGATCTCTTACCTACTCTTAACTTTCCCTCCACCAGGTAGTGGTCAGACATACCTCCACCCTCCCCTCCCAGAACTCTCACATCCAACAATCTTCCTATTACAATCCTAGACACAATCACATATTCCATCAACGCTTTATCCACAACCATTCCACCCTCCTCTCTCACCCATGTATACTTATAAATATCTTTCTTCTCGAACAGCGTATTTCCAATCACCATCTCTCGCTCAGCACACATCCCTATCATTCGTTCTCCATTTTAATTTCTTCCAGACACACCATGCATACCAACTACACTTCAACTGCTACATTTCCCACTCTAGCATTCAGATCTCCCATCATTACCACATTCACATTTGCTCCAAAACTCTGCAGACACTCATCAACATCATTCATAGAAGAAATATGTGCAGCATGTGATGTGGTGTGTGGGATGAAGAGAAGACTGAGGGGGGTGCAAGGAACAGCGTGGTAGAATGAAGAGGTGATACAGGCTGTGGCACAAAAGAAGAAAGCATACAATGAATGGATGAGTAACAGGGGCGTGGAAGAAGTTGAGAGGCGGAAGAGAGAGTTATACGTAGAAAGGAAGAGAGAGGTGAAAAGATTAGTAACAGAGAGTAAGAAGAGAGTGGATGAGGAATTTGGAAGGAATTTTTGTGTAAAGTGGAGGGACTGAAAGAAAATGTTCTGGAAAGAGGTCAAGAGAGTAAGACAGGGTGGAATTGAAGTTAGAAGGGAAGTGAAAGATAAAAATAGTAGATTACTAGTGGAAAAGGAAGAAAAAGTGAGCAGATGGAGAGAACGCTTTATGGAATTGTTGAGCACAGAGGATGGATGTAATGCAAGAATAAGTGGCTGGGGCATGGCTGGGAGAAGGAGGGAGGTGAGAAGACAGGAAGAAATCAGTAGGATAGAAGTTGTGGAAGACACGAAGAAAGTCAAATTGGGGAAAGTCCTAGGAATTGATGAAGTGTGTGGTGAAATGCTGAAGCACGGGGCAGAGATAGTAGTAAAATGAATGTGGAAGATGTGCAGATTGGCCTGGGAGGAAGGTAGAGTCCCGGAGGATTGGAAGTCAGGTATAATTATTCCCTTGTACAAAGGAATATGGGAAAAAGAAGTGTGTGGTAATCATAGGGGCATTTGTCTTCTTAATATAATAGGAATAGTGTATGGTAGGATACTCATTGATGGAGAAAGAACAGAGGAATTAGTTGGAGAAGAACAGGGAGGCTTTAGGAAGTGAAGAGGTTGTGTAGATCAGATATTCATTCTTAGATCTTTAGTGGAAAAGTTTCTAGAGAAGGGAAAGAAGTTGTATGCGGCTTTCATGGATGTGGAGAAAGCATATGACTGTGTTGATAGACAAGGATTGTGGAAAGTATTAAGAATGTATGGAGTAGATGGGAAGTTGTTGAATGTTGTGAAGAGTATGTATGATTGTGCAGTGCTTGTGGATGGTGAACTGAATGAATTTTTTTCTTTGAAGGTTGGGTTGAAACAGGGATGTGTCATGTCTCCATGGTTGTTCAATCTGTACATGGATGGGGTAATAAAAGAGGTACAAGGTAGGGTAATGGATGTTGGAGTGACCCTGGTGAGAGAGGGTAATGCTTGGAAACTCCCTGTACTGTTGTTCGCAGATGATACTGTGTTGTTGCGTGAAGACGAAGGGGAGTTGCAAGGCTTGGTGGATGAGTTTGAGAGAGTTTGTAAGAAATGGAATCTAAAGGTGAATGTAGGGAAGAGTAAAGTGATGGTCTTTGAGCGAGGTGAAGTCAGTGAATGTACAGTGAGGTTGGATGGTGAGGAATTGGAAAATGTGAGTACTTTTAAGTACTTGGGTCATGTGATGAGTAAGGATGAAGGTTTGGAGGGTGAAGTGCTTGAAAGGATACAGCATAGAAGAAAGGTTGCTGGTTCCTTGAAAACAGTGATAAGAAACAGGGAAGTGAGCATGGAAGTGATAAAGTTACTACATGATAGTATTGTGATACCAACTCTAACGCATGGAAGTGAAGCTTGGACGTTGTTGGAAGGACACAAGTCAAGAGTGAGAGCAGTGGAATTGAGTTATTTAAGCGGAGCCTGTAGAGTCACATGAAGAGACAGGCTGACAAATTAGGATATAAAGGAGCGTTGTGGTGTGGATGTGGATGTGATTGGATGAGTTAGGAGGAATACACTGAGGTGGTTTGGCCATGTTCAGAGTATGGAGGGTGAAAGACTGTCGAGGAGAGTGTATGTTAGTGAGGTGGAGGGAGGAGAGAGAGGGGGAGACCGAGGATGAGATGGAGGGATTGGGTGGAGAGGTATATGAGACGTGGAGGCGATTTGTTTGTGGCCACCCCGAACGGGATTGGGGCGTTTGGCAATATATATATATATATATATATATATATATACACATATATATATATATATATATATATATATACACATATATATACACACACACACACACACACACACAAGCTTATACGCTGCTCCAAGTTACGGCTTGGTGTCCGTGTTCCACAGTCATAAAGTAAAGCAGGGCATAAGCAGTGTTTATTTGGGGAAAGGACTTACAGCGGAGATTCTTCAGCGCTTGACGTGAAGGTCGAAGACCATTTGCACAAGTGACACCCTCAGCCTCCTAATCAATTCGCCTGACATACCTCTTCTTGTCCTTTTTTATCCAACTCATTCCTGACGAGACAGAACTTTGCGTCACTCTTGATCCCCAGCCAGTGAGGCAACTTGACTCATTAACTGTCGTCAGTGACTTTGATGAGCTGTACCGTCTCCTCGATCTCGAGCGCTCTTCTACGCTTTCATAGGCTACTGTCACAGTATCACTCTTGTGCGTATCTTCAACAGGGTTCTATAGACAGCCGGTATCGTTCTAGGTGGCATCTTGAAATTCTGCAATGCACCCCCCACATCAAAACATACTTATCATGCACGTCACTCACAACAGAATGTCTTTCAGTATTACCTCAACTATTTACGTCTAGCAGCATCCTGCTGAGGTTGCCTGCTCACCGCTGCTCACAGGGTGGGTTCACATCAAGATGAGCGTGGGATTGCGGCACCAAAAGCAGTTTTTGCTTTTCAAGGAGAGAAGTTTACTGTAAAACGATTTACATCGTCACAAGAAAGGACATGATCGGAGTGAAGGAATTAATTTCACACTATTATCCCATTACTGTTGTTTGCAGATGATACTGTATAGATAAGTGTGGACGAAAGGGAATTGCAAGGCTTGGTGAATGAGTTTGAAAAAGTGTGTAAGAAGCGAAATCTAAAGGTGAATGTAGGGAAGAATAAAGTTATAGTCTTCGAGAGAAACAAAGCCACTGAATGTACTGTACAGTGAGGCTGGATGAGGAGGAAATGGAAAATGTGAGCGCGTTTAAGTACTGTACTTGGGTAGTGTGATGAGTAAGGATGAAAGTATAGAAGGTCAAGTGCTTGAAAAGGTACAACAGGGAACAAAGGTTGCTGGTTCTTTGAAAGCAGTGATAAGGAACAGAGATGTGAGCATAGAAGTATATGAGTCACTGCATGGCAGTATTGTGATACCAAACCTTAAATTATAGAAGTGAAGCTTGGACCTTCTTGGAAGGACGCAAGTCAAGAGTGAAAGCAGTGAAAATGAGTTATCTGAGAGGAGCATGTGGAGTTCCGTGGAGAGACAGACTGACAAGTGAGGAAGTGAAGGAGCGTCGTGGTTTGAATGTGGATGTGTTAAAAAGCGTTAGGAGAAATATATTGAAGTGGACTGGCTATTTGGAGAGAATGGAGATCAAGAGACTAACAAGGAAAGTGTATGCGAGAGAGGTGGAGGGGAGAGAGGGAAGGCGAGGCATAGAATGAGATGAAGAGATGGAGTGGAAAGGCAAATGAGATGGGGGTGTGTGAGCTGGGAGCAGGGCAGTGAAATGGCGTTGGACAGGACGACATGGAGCCGATTTGACTGTGGCCATCCCTTAGAGACTGAGGCGTCTGACAGTAGATATATAGATGTTATATTTAGGGAAAATGTTTCGCGTTATGGTCACTCATATAATTTAAACCGATTTTATGTAAAACTTTTTTATTACATATTTGTCTCCTTCAGGTTGTAAACGTTTTTCATGTTTTGTCCTGGCCATGTCCTGGTGATTATTCTAAAACCTCAGGAGAACCCTAGTAAAGAAGAAATTAACGCATGCTGCATGTAACACCCGCCGTTTCGAAAACTGTAAGGTCAATAAATTCGTCTGATAGTAGCAAAAATTGAACTAAAAACAGGTCCTCTGGGAAAAATTTTGACAGTTTATGAAATGTTTATTATTCGCAGATGAAATTTTATATATATATACCTTCTCTCGACCAAGTAACAAATACTCCTTTTACTTCCAGGTCTGACCATGTTCATATCTTGCGTCACGAGTCTCCCAGTCACCTTCTTTGCTGATAAGATCATCAATAGGTTGGGCAGCCTCACAATATTTGGCATCGCGTTTTTCATATACTCCATCAGAGAATTTACCCTCTCTTTCCTCAGGTAAAATATATCTGGTTTGTTGATGTGAAATGAATGTATGCAGAATATATTATATATATATATATATATATATATATATATATATATATATATATATATATATATATATATATATATATATATCCCATTGGAGCCCAGTGTCCGGAATACTGGACAGAACTGGGATTCTTCAGGTCTCTATAAAGTAGGGAACCCCCGGGTAGGGACCGATGAGCTTCGCAACTACGAGCCGATAGGCGGGAGGTGGTAGACTTTGTACCCAAACCAGTGCCATGCCTTGCCCAGCACCCCTGGGATCCATTGGGTTATTTATATATATATATATATATATATATATATATATATATATATATATATATATATATATATATATATATATATATGCAAACTAACCACAGGAGAAATGAAAGGAGCGACAGTAAGTACTTTCGTATATTACATCTTCAGAGAGAGTGAGACAGAAACGTAAAGGGTAGAGGTGTTTTATGCACACTCGCAGCAGGTAGTGGCACATAGAACAATGGATGACCTGAATTTTTACCTGCGGCTTAACTTAGGGTCACCTGCAGCAGGGAGTGGAACACAACAAAGGATGACCTGAATCTAAAAAAGGCACGTGACAATGGAGGAGGGAGTAGGAGGGGAGGAAAGGGGAGTGGGGGGGAGGAAAGGGGAGTGGGGGGGAGGGGGAAGGGGAGACGGGGGAGGGAGGAGGGGATAAATACTGCTGCTTAACTTAAGACCTAGAGAATTAATGCTTGGTGTGTCCCACACAGGTGTGACTACACCACCAGGAGATGACAGGGAACAATCACGTGTTAGTCTGGGGGATACTGCTTGAAAGTTATTTCAGTTAACAATTTATCACACTTAAAATGACCATAGCTCATGTTTACATTCTTTTCATATGTGCCAGAAATTAGACAAGATTCTATTACATTTCTTTCATCTAAGCTTTTTGATCTTGCTAGAATCTAGGAGCCTGTCCAGTCAGTATGGTGATCACTGGATGCTTTGTGCTGAAATAAACCACTACTCTGTTGGGCTGTTCCTACACTGTGTTTATGTTGTGAGATTCTAGTTTCCAAATCTTTTCCAGATTGTCGTATGTAAAATTTGTTACAGCTTTTACACGGGATTTTGTAAACAACGCCTGAATTACTGAAAGGGCTGTTCTTGATGAGGGTTTTTTTGATGGTGTTCTCATATCATCAAGTTTTTTTTGATGGTGTTCTCATATCATCAGGGACCAAAATGTTTTGAAGACTAAGGTATATAGAAAACCTACAAATATTATGTAATATGTTCATTACTACTCAAACCATCATATTAATGTAAAAAGATCTGTGTTCATATCCATGTACCTAAGAGCATATAAAATTTCAGACCAAGAATTTTTAGATGATGAACTAAAAAGGATTCAGAGTATTGGAAAGAAGCTAAAATATCCACAAAGCATACTAACTCAGTGCCATAGTACAGCCAAGAAACGATTCCTTGAAGGGAAAACTAATATGCCAGATCGCCAGAACATTCAAAGAACTCTTGTCCTCCCCATCCATGAAATTTTTCTTGATGTTGTTCACATACTGAGGAAACTCAATGTACAAGTAGTATTCAAATATGAGAACACCATAAAAAAAAAACTCATCAAGAACAGCCCTTTCAGTAATTCAGGCGTTGTTTACAAAATCCCGTGTAAAAGCTGTAACAAATTTTACATAGGACAATCTGGAAAAGATTTGGAAACTAGAATCTCACAACATAAATACAGTGTAAGAACAGCCCAACAGAGTAGTGGTTTATTTCAGCACAAAGCATCCAGTGATCACAATATTGGCTGGACAGGCTCCAAGATTCCAGGAAGATCAAAAAGCTTAGATGAAAGAAATGTAATAGAATCTTGTCTAATTTCTGGCACATATGAAAAGAATGTAAACATGAGCTATGGTCATTTTAAGTGTGATAAATTGTTAACTGAAATAACTTTCAAGCAGTATCCCCCAGACTAACACGTGATTGTTCCCTGTCATCTCCTGGTGGTGCTGTCACACCTGTGTGGGACACACCAAGCATTAATCCTCTAGGTCTTAAGTTAAGCAGCAGTATATATATATATATATATATATATATATATATATATATATATATATATATATATATATATATATATATATATATATATATATATATTGTTACGGAACAGAGAAAGATAATGTACACTTTAAGTGAGAATACTAAAAATCACTACTGTCCCGTAAAGTTCCAGGTTCAAAAACAAAAGAGTTAGGTAAAATTACAAGTTAAAGTTTAATGCTCAAACTAACAACAAAACATTCAGGACTCATAAGGATAATGTAATGGCAAAAAACAGGTTAAATATATGGATAACTGCAATAGCCTCTATTAACACGAAATTAGCAAGTGTAAATTTATCTAAGTCAGCCCTGATAAAATGAGAATACTAAATAATACTGAGTGAATGCAAGATATATTATTACAGATACAAAATATTATTAACAATGACTGACATCCAAACTTTACATTAATCACAAAAACCTTACTAGGCCTAAGAATTAACACCTTATGCTATACAGTACAAGAAAAAATGCAATAACAGTTATACTCAAATTACACAGCTGCTAGATGGTTGGAGACTTCCTGAGCACTCACAATAATAATAACAACTGTACAGGGGAGGACAGAGATGTGAGCAAAATGAGGAGTAGATCTAAGTGGCAATAATGCAGAGACAGAGCTCATTATATAGGGGCCGGCAGAGCTTGATACAACTTGTAAGAAGGACGCGCAAATGAAGCCAGAGGGGACAAAGAGTTGACACTCCTGCTCTGAACAACAGAAAGAACGACTTACTCTACTATAAGGGAGGACGGGGGGAGTGAGGTAGAACACGCTCGTGATCAAACATGCAGCACACTGTACGTTAGAATTACACAAAGGATGATGAAATCATAGGCTATGTAACACCTCCGCACAAAGAAAAAGAAATTTACAAAGGAAATTTCTTATTATTCTAAAACAATCTTTCTAAAGTCTAGATAAGCAATCTACAATAACATTTTCTTTCCCCTTGACATGTTGTATGTCTAATGAATACTCCTGAAGAAGTAGACTCCATCTTGTCAATCTCTGATTTTTATCTTTAAACTTACTAAGGAATTTCAGTGGGTTATGATCGGTATAAATGACTATGGGGTCAAAACCAGAACACAAATAAAATGAAAAATGCTGTAAACCCAAAATCAAAGCCAAAAGCTCTTTCTCAATAGTTGAGTAGTTCTTTTGAGGTGGAGTGAACTTCTTACTGTAATAAGATACAGGGTGTTCAATACCCTGATCATCCTCTTGCAGCAAAACAGCCCCAGCTCCTGTATCACTTGCATCAACAGCCATCTTAAAAGGCTTAGCAAAATTTGGAGTAGCGAGCACTGGCTGACTTAATAGGATAGCTTTAAGTTTGCTTAAAGAGGATTCACAGTTATCGGTCCAGACAAATTTAACTCCCTTTTTCAGTAGGTCTGTAAGTGGTGATACAAGAATTGAAAAGTTAAGAACAAATCTCCTGTAATAACCCACCATTCCCAAAAATCTTTGTAGCTCTTTCCTACTTTTAGGTCTGGGAAGATCACTTATAACCTGAACCTTAGCTCCTGGTGGTGCAATATGTCCATCACCAATTACGTACCCAAGGTACTGAACTTTATCTTGACCAAATTCACACTTTGATAAATTAGCTACAAGATTAGCCTGAACTAAACGCTCAAGAAATTTACTGACATGGCATAGGTGATCTTTCCAGTTGTCACTGAAGATTAATACATCATCAATATAAACAACACACCCTGCCAAACCCTCTGTTACAACATTCATGAGCTTCTGAAATGTGGCTGGTGCATTCTTCATACCATATGGCATTACAGAACATGCAAAAGTCTTTCCTAGTGTTACAAAACATGAGATCTCCCTAGCACGTTCAGTCATAGGTACTTGCCAGTATCCCTTTAACAAATCAAACTTACTTATGTACCTAGCCTTTCCAATCTTGTCTATGCAATCTTCCACGTGAGGGAGAGGGTAAGTGTCTGTTTTGGTTATCTGATTAACACGTCTGTAGTCGATGCAAAGCCGCTGTGACCCACCTGGCTTAGGGACTAGAGTGACAGGAGAACTCCACTCGCTCTGACAGGGCTCAATCATCTTGTGGTCCAACAGGTAGCCAAGCTCCTTCTGGATGAGAGGAACTTTGACTGGGTTCACACGGTAAGGAGGCAGTTTAATTGGCTTTGCATCTCCAACATCAACATCATGCATCAACACAGTGGTTCTTCCTGGAGTGGCACGGAAAACTTGCGGGTACTCCTGCAGTAATGCCGAAAACTCCTGCCTTTCCTCGGGAGGTAGATGAGAAAGCTTAGTCTGGAGATCATTCATGATATCAGGATTCTTCCCCAAACTATTACTCAGGCTCATGCTGCATGGGAGAACTTCACTTGCAGACTCGGGTGGAACAGCTACAGTGCAGACTGGGTTATTTTCATCCCGCCTGTGATATAACTTTAGCATGTTGATGTGACAAAGTCGCTTGTTCTTTCTACGATCTGGTGTGGCGATGACATAGTTGACATCACTGAGTTTCTTCTCCACGAAATAAGGACCACTAAACTTGGCTTGAAGAGGTTGCCCATGCACCGGTAGCAGAATCAAAACCTGATCTGGCTGAAAGTGGCGTAACCTGGACTTCTTATCATACCAAGTTTTCATCTTCTCCTGAGCAGCTCCTAAATTCTATCTCGCCAGCTGTAAAGCAGTGGACAGCCGTTCTTTGAACTTCATCACATACTCAAGCAGGTTGACGTCATCTTCCTCCGACAGCCGACATTCCTTGAGTAGCTTAAGCGGTCCTCTTACTTCATGGCCAAACAGTAGTTCAAAAGGTGAGAAGCCCAGTGATTCATTTGGAGATTCTCTTGCGGCAAATACAACGAATGGAAGACCTTTATCCCAGTCTTTCTGATGTTCCAAACAGTATTTCTTGAGCATTGATTTGAGTGTTTGATGATATCTCTCCAACGCTCCTTGGGTCTGGGGATGGTAAGCTGAAGACGTGATCTGGGTGATGCCCAACTCTTTCAGAGACTGCTTGAAAACATTTGACATGAAATTACTTCCCTGGTCTGACTGTACCTCCTTGGGCAGACCAAACTTTGTGAAGAACCCTAGCATTTCCTTAACCACGTTCTTTGCTGAGATATTTCTAAGTGGAATGGCTTCAGGATAACGAGTAGCCATATCAATCAGGGTCAACACATAAGAAAATCCTGAAGAAGTCTTAGGAAGAAGTCCCACAATATCCACCAACACACGGGTGAATGGCGCCTCAAAAGGAGGAATGGGAACTAGAGGTGCAACCTTTTCGGTCTGGTTATACTTCCCCACAACTTGACAGGTGTGACAAGACTTATAATACCAGGAAACATCTCTGAAGATACCTGGCCAGTAGAAGTGTTTCAAAGTGCGTGCCACAGTCTTCCTCACTCCAAGGTGTCCTACCAAACTGGAATCATGAGCCACTCTAATGATATCCTGCCTACAAACACGAGGGATGACAACTTGATGTACAACCTCCCACTCACAGTCGGCTGATGCTGTTGGGGGTCTCCACTTTCTCATAAGTACTCCTGACTTTATATAATAACAAGTAGAAGCACCGGCTGACTCTTCCTCACTGCAAGCAGAGTTAGCTAGACCTTTCAACTCGGGGTCAGCAACCTGCAACTCAACCAACTCTTAACGAGACAAATTATCAACACTACGGGGTTCTCCCTCATCTGGTGAGTGGTCCAAATTAGCAAGAAAAGTGTCAGCTAGGATAACATCATCATCATCATTATCCTCTAAGTCACCAGTAACTTTAGACTTAGCTCTAGTGACAGCACATGCAGGAAACACATCAGGGACATCACAATCCTGGGTCGCAGGCACTGGCTCACTAGACAACTGACGAGTTGGACACACTTGACTTCCACCAATATCATTTCCAAGTAAGAAAGTTACACCTGACATTGGGAGTGTGTCAACCAACCCAACCATAACGGAACCATGAACTAAACCAGACTCTAAATTCACTCTGCACAGAGGGACAGAGAAGTAATTATTCCCTACACCTTGTAAGATTACAGTTTCATCAGAGGAATTAACATTAGAGCCTAGAACACTGGTCAGCATAAGGGATTGGCAAGCACCTGTTTCACGATATATTTTAACTGATTTCCTGTCATTACTGTCCAGAGGACTGACAAAACCATCAGACAGGAAATTAGCACATGAACTCTTGAGAGTGTCACCCACGTTACTGCTCAAAAGAGGAGCTCCATCATGAGAATTTAATTTACCCCTCAAAGCAGGTTCAGTTAACTCAGTTAAAGAATTCTGAGAACTCTCAAGGGTGGACACTAGACCAATTGACTGAATATTTAAAGACTCCTTTTTGTTCACATCACGCTGTCTCCTGAAACATTTCTCCATAGTATGACCAAGCTTACTACAATAAGTACATTTAGTTTTCTGAAATCTAGAGGTGAAGCTGGTATTTACTTCCTGAGAAACATCATCTTTATTCTCTTTCCTGTTACCTGTACTCTGAGTAGAGGCAACGTACTTACTCTCAGCTTTCCTTTTTTTTCTAGAATATCTATTGTGAGTGAGAACATATTCATCAGCTAAAACTGCAGCATCAGACAAATTATCTATTCTCTCATCAAGGTATAGGCTTACATCTTTATTAATACACCTTTTAAAGTCCTCCAGCAAAACCACCTGCTTAAATTTACCAAAATCAGAATCCACATTCTTAGAATTTAACCACTGCTCTAACAGATCTTCTTTGATTTTTGCATACTCAACATGGGATTGCTTATCTTGCTTATAAGTTGTCCTAAATTTTACTCTATAGGCTTCAGGAACAAGCTCATAGGCCTTAAGAATCAAGCTCTTAACTACATCATAATAATGAGATTGATCCTGAGGCAAAGATGCATAAGTTACTTGAGCTTTACCGGTGAGAACAGTTTGAAGGAGTACTGGCCAATACTGTTTGGGCCAATTAAAACCTGTAGCTACCCTCTCAAACAACTGAAAATACTTTGTTAAATCAGATTCATTAAAAGGAGGGACAAGTTTAACATTTTTAGCCACATCAAAATCATCAGAGCTAGATGATCCAGTTCCACCTTGTTTCATGCGATACTCATGGTCTGCCTGAATCCTAGCAAGTTCAACTTGTGCCTGAAACTCAGCCTCCTGAATACGAGCCTGAGACTCCGCCTCCTTAGCCTGAGACTCAGCCTCCTAAGCACGAGCCTGAAACTCAGCTTCCTTAACACGAGCCTCCTGCAGAGCTAGCTGTAACTTAGCTATTTCAATCTGCGTTTGCTCATTTGGAGGAGTTACATTAAAGAAGCTTTTATTAATCATGCCAACAATTTGATCTTTAGAATGATGAGAGTGAACTGCAATTCCCAATTGTTGAGCAACAAGCTTAAGTTCATTCTTTGTTCTGTTTTCTACATCACACACTGTTTGCACATTTGACAAAAAATCTTTGGCTTCATCAAGTGTAGTAATAGTAGACATCATGAATAAATCACAGTCACAAAATATGAAGCAATATCCTTACGATAATATCCTGAATATCCTGATAAGAGGTCGCCAAATTTATGTTACGGAACAGAGAAAGATAATGTACACTTTAAGTGAGAATACTAAAAATCACTACTGTCCCGTAAAGTTCCAGGTTCAAAAACAAAAGAGTTAGGTAAAATTACAAGTTAAAGTTTAATGCTCAAACTAACAACAAAACATTCAGGACTCATAAGGATAATGTAATGGCAAAAAACAGGTTAAATATATGGATAACTGCAATAGCCTCTATTAACACGAAATTAGCAAGTGTAAATTTATCTAAGTCAGCCCTGATAAAATGAGAATACTAAATAATACTCAGTGAATGCAAGATATATTATTACAGATACAAAATATTATTAACAATGACTGACATCCAAACTTTACATTAATCACAAAAACCTTACTAGGCCTAAGAATTAACACCTTATGCTATACAGTACAAGAAAAAATGCAATAACAGTTATACTCAAATTACACAGCTGCTAGATGGTTGGAGACTTCCTGAGCACTCACAATAATAATAACAACTGTACAGGGGAGGACAGAGATGTGAGCAAAATGAGGAGTAGATCTAAGTGGCAATAATGCAGAGACAGAGCTCATTATATAGGGGCCGGCAGAGCTTGATACAACTTGTAAGAAGGATGCGCAAATGAAGCCAGAGGGGACAAAGAGTTGACACTCCTGTTCTGAACAACAGAAAGAACGACTTACTCTACTATAAGGGAGGACGGGGGGAATGAGGTAGAACATGCTCGTGATCAAACATGCAGCACACTGTACGTTAGAATTACACAAAGGATGAAATCATAGGCTATGTAACAATATATATATATATATATATATATATATATATATATATATATATATTATATATCTCTCTCTATATATCTATCTATCTACATATATATATATATATATATATATATATATATATATATATATATATATAATAATCGGCCATTACAAGTCCACTGCGCTGAACAAAGGCCTTCCCCAACCTTTTCCACGAATTCCTTGACTTAGCCAATCTTTGCCATGTTTTCCCTGCAAATTTCTCTATTCATCTCTCCATCTCCTGTCTGGCCTTTTTCTGCTACGCTTACAATCTCTTGGCGTCCAGTCAGTCAGCCTCTTGCTCCATCGGTTATCCCTTATTCTTGCAGTATGGCCTGCCCACCTCCATTTCTGTTCTTTTATAAAATCTATAATATCATTGACTTTAGTCTGCTCTCTTACCCAAGTTGATCTTTTCCTGTTTCTTAAAGATATTCCCAACATTGACCTTTCCATTGCTCTCTGAGAACGGATTATTTTAGATTCCATCGATTGTGTCAGCGTCCAGGTCTCACAACCATACGTTGTAGCTTTTTTTTTTTTTATGTGTCCGGCTCTGGGCATAGGCTTCACAGCCTGGAATTATACATTCGTTATATACTTTTCGTTCCATACAAACTGGCAAGCTACTTTTCATAATGTCTCTATGTTTACCGAAAGCTTTCCATCCAATTGTAATGCGTCTTTTTATTTTGCTATCATGATCTTTCGTTAATTTTCGTATTTGCCCCAAGTACTTGTCTCCTCAACTTCTTCAAAAATTTCTTTGCTTATTCTGATGACACTAGTTGGTGTTTGTGAATTAAACATTACTTTAGTTTTGCTCCGGTTCATCTTTAGCCCTACTTTCAGACTTTCTCTGTTCAGGTTATTTAACATTTCTTGCAATGTGTCTCTTGTTTCTGAGATTAGGACAATGTCATCTGCAAATCTTAAATGGCTTAGCTTTTCTCCATCTATGTTAACTTCTTTGTTTTCCCAGTCTAGCTTTCTTAAAACACTTTCTGGGCATGTTGTAAATAATTTTGGTGAAACTATCTCCCTGACGAACACCCTTCTCAATCTTAATTTTTTCCGAGTCCTTTTGTAATTTAACTGTAGCAGTTCCCTCTTTATATATGTTTTCAAGCAGTTTTTCAATGTTCTCATTCACTCCTTGTTCTCGCAATGAATTTTTAATTGCTTTGTGTTCCACTGAATCGAATGCCTTTTCGTAATCAACAAAACCTAAGCACAGTGGTTAATTATATTCTGTAGTTTTCTCAATTAGCTGATTCATTGTGTGTAGATGATCAGTAGTTGAATACCCGCTTTGGAGTCCTGCCTGTTCACGAGGTTGGTTTTCATCCAAATTTTATATCCTGTTCGTAAGGACTTAAGTGAGGAGTTTGTAAATAATGGATAATAAGCTAATGGGTCTATAGTTACTAAGATCTTTTGAGTCACCTTTTTTGTAGAGTAAAATAACTATTGGATTACACCATGTTTTGGGAATTTTCTTCTGTTTTATACATTGGGTAAATAAGTGAGCAAGCCTATTTTGTACTTCTGCATCCAACAGTAAATCAATTACTATTCCATCTTCTCCCGCAGCCTTCCCTCTTTTCATATTATTAAGAGAAATATTTACTTCATCTGGTATTACCTCAGGTGTTTCACTCGTGTCAACTGAAAAGTTAGCTATTGGTACTGCTGTCTTTGATGCATACAATTCTTAGTATAATTCTTCAACTCTCTTCACCATGTTATCTCTGCATTTAATGATTTTTTTTTTTCTGTCAGTGTTGTCATTTGTTGCTTTCCTAGTGCCATTTTACTTCGGATGATTTCTTTGATCTGATCCATGTTTCTGATTCTTTTTTCTTCTCTTTTTCTCTTGTTGATAAGCACATTCCACTTGTTCTGTTTCATCTTTATTTGTTTTTACTTTCATTTCATTTCGTTTTTTCATTGGCTCGAGTGTCTTTTCTGAATATTTCTTGGCTTTGGTTGTATTAGGTTTTCCTACTACCTCCGCTGATGCTCTTATATATATATATATATATATATATATATATATATATATATATATATATATATATATATATATATATATATATATATGAAGGAATGTCGAAGTTATCGAGTCTAGGGGAAGCTGTTGAACGTTATGAAGAGTATGTATGAAGCGCTAGGGATGCAGTGCGTGTGAAAATTGCATTCAGTTTTTCTGATTTAAATGTTAGATTGAAACTGCGATGTGTCATGTGTCCGTGATTGTACCGTTTATACATAAATGGAGTTACGAGGTATAATAAGGCAGTGATGTTGAAGTCTCTCTAATTAGAGAGGGTTGAATATGGAAACTTTCTGTAATGTTGTTTTCTGATAATAAAAGAACTGTCATGTGAGGATGAATGCAAGGCGTGGTAGATAAGTTTGAGAGTATATGAAAGAAACCAAATATTAAAGTCAGTGTAGATAAGGGTAAAGTTATGGTCCTTGAGAGAAATGGAGTCACAGGATGCACAATGAGATTGGGTGTTGAGGAAGTGGAGCATGTGAGTGCATTCACGTACTTGAATAATGTTATGAGTAAGGATTAGAGTTTAACTAGAATATGAAGTGCCTGAAAGGGTACAGAAGGGAAGAAAGGTTGCTAGTTCAATGAAAACTGTAATTAGGAAGAGGGAAGTGCGCATGGAAGCAAAAAATTCGCTGCATGAAACTACTGTGATCCCTCACTTCAATGTACGGAAGAGAAGCGTAGGCCCTGTTGGAAAGATACAAGTCAAGAGCAGTGAAAATGAGTTACCTGAGATTAGCATGGAATTACGTGGAGATACAGACACACAAAGGAAGAAGTAATGAGCGTTGTAGTACTGACGTGGATGTGACTGAAAGCATTAAGATCAATCCTCTGAGTTAGTCTCGCCATGTAAATAGGATGGAGAATGAGAGACTGACTGGGAATGTATATGAGTGAGGTAGAAGGGGAGAGGGAGAGGGGGAGACCGAAAATGAGATGAAAAGATTGAATGGAGAGATGTATGAGGGAGGAAGGTGTGAGCTGGAGGGATGGAAGCCAGATGTCAGGGGATAAGGCGACGTGAAGGTAATTTGTTTGTGGTCACGCTTCAAGGGCTTAAGGCGTCTGGCTATAGATAGAGGGAGAGATATTTTTGATAGATCTGCTCTCACGTTTTGTCTTTCCTTGTTTACTGGTTTTCTCACACTGCAACTCAATGTGAGAGAGAAGGTTAATAATAATAATGATGATGATGATGATGATGATGATAATAATAATAATAATAATAATAATAATAATAATAATGAGTAATAATAATAATAATAATAATAATAATGATGATGATGATTATTATTGATAGGATAAGAACATGCAAAATGAACACATTACTTTATTGAAATATGCTTAAATGTTGAATCCCTCAGTACAAAGACTATATTCTCTTGTTGTTATACTCTTGCCGTTTACAGGTGGTTTTATTCAGCTTAGGCCAGCCCACTGGAAGTGAAGGAGGTTACTGAAGGCTATATTTAACTTTTCTATTTCGAAATGTCTTCTCTGCACACTTGCCTCTCTCGGTAGGGTAAGAATTATAAAGTACATTTTTTCGTGCTGAAGGGACTGATGGCATTTGCACAAAGAGTTACGTGTAATAGTGCAGTATGTTAAAATATAGTCATCTCTGACCATTTCGGCCAGGTGCTGTTTTTTTTGTTATCCCAGTTACCTTCAGGCAACTTCATTCATGTAGAGACCTGTGTAAGATCCCCCTCAGTCAGAGGAAGCCTCCATAATTTTGTTCAGTCTAACGCCAAACGATGCAAAGCACTGTAACGAGAGATATTTCATACAGATTAACATGATTAATTGGGGGCATTATGTTAGCGGTAGGTGGGGGCGCTCACCATTCACTCACTCTATGTAGTGCTGCTCTCGGGTGACTGCCCTTAACTCTCTTCCTTCCTTCTTTCTTACCGTCCTCTTCTGTCTTTCTTTCATTCACTATTTCCTCTTCCTTATGCCTGCGGGTGACTCTGCACTCCCTCTTCTGTCTTTTTTTCCTTAATTCTTCTCTTCCCTCTGTCTACGGGTGACTATACACTGAGTGACAAGCCACATGGCTCCTGTACACCAGGAAACTATTTACTGCGCTAGGTGGTAACCACATAACCAAATTATGGCGCCTGGTTGTTTAGTGGGTAATTAAGGCGCTCCAATCAGATTGAGCCTGTGCAGTTTTCCATATCCAAGGAGTTGTTGGGGTTTATTGCTCACGTAATGCCACTCAGGGATGAGTGAGGCTGATCACTCTCATCTTAAATGTCAGAACCAGCTTGCCTAGCCCCGGGCTCCTACGCTTCTCATGGGGCAACACAGGATTAGCTGATGGTGATAATGATGACAATGTTAGGGCAGGGTAGGTCGGAGTTACCAGTAAAAAAGGCCAAGGTGGTCGTCCTTGGAAGAGTCAAGATCTTGGTGAATGGCTCACAAAGTGGTTGTATACGTCGTTGCTAATGCGGTGATTTTTCGTTTTTCTTCCTTTTTTTTTTTTTTTTCCAGAGATCCCTGGCTGGTATTGCCCTTGGAAATGCTTAAGGTGCTGTGCTACGACCTGCCATGGGTAACCATGGTACGACTGTGCCCTGTCCTGGCGCCTAAAGGACTGCTTGCCACTCTGTCAGGCGTACTCAGCCCTGTACATCATGCCTTTGGTAGGATTATTCAAATTTTCTAAACAGCACACAAATCATGATTGTAATCACCTTGTAGACAAAGCAATCATAAACTAGAGCAAAGTGACCCGAGGTCACAACACGCCGCCCACGCCCCAAATTTAGGACCCCCTACTGCCACCTTTACCCCTGGTGGATTCCCACTCTCACCCTTACTCCTGGTGAGTTTTCACCAAAATTTAGCCCCTTCCTCAGTTCCACATAGCCAACTTAACACCTGTGCAAAGTTTGAAGGTGATCCTTTCATTGGTTGAAGAGTTAATCGATGCACAGACTCAAATAAATAAACGCCAACAATCACATACACCCCTTCTGCAATGAATTGGCGGGAGGAGTGAGTAAATAAATGTACACACACACACACACACACACACACACACACACACACACACACACACACACACACACACACACACACACACACACAAGACTTGCATCCTTAACAGTGGGTATTTTAAGAATCAAGGATTACCTTTAAAGTGGATTTAGCTCAGAGTTACAGTTTATCTCAGCACACCTTAAGACAAGAGACATATTTTTATTCAGTCTTATTCCAGAGCCTCGGTTCATCTTGGAGTTTTCCATCAGGCATTGCTAGTAAAGACTTATACTGAACTCTAGACTGTATTCACCACACAGTCACCGTCACACCATTCCTACTTGTGTATCATCGGGCAGTTCCATTCCTTTTATGACCTTTCATCATTTGAAAACAGTCGACTTGTGAGAACCATTTTCTTCTCTGAAATCCAGCTCTTAGGTTTAACAGTGAGTAGGCTGCCTTTGTCGTTGTTATCCCCTAAGAGAAAAGGGAATGCCACTGAGGTCAGCTTCAGTTGACACAAACTTACTCCCAAACAGAGGCACCCCTAATGAGGTGCTTACACCTTGCCCTAAGAAGAACTGACAAAAGTGAGATTTAGGATGCATTTATCGTTGCTCTAAGTAATTTTTACATCCCACCCATTTCTTGTTGCAGCTGTTCAAAGAAGCAGCTAAACACAAATGAGCCAGTTACGGCTGGAAAATGTGAATGAAAAAAAAAATGCTTGATTGTTTGTATTCCTCTCATCATATATGTAAATATTAGATTCTTGATCGTACAATGATGCTCGAAAGCAGGGATTCCCGTCCTGTAGCTCAAGAGCAGCTATGCATTTTGAGAGTGTGTTAGTGCTCAATTGCTTTTCTTAACATCTTGGCCGTGAGCACCAGCAGATTTATACATGTATAGTTATGGAACCTCATTTAACTAAATTTAGTACGTATTCATTGAAACATCTTCAGATTTCCAGCTTAATCAAGAGTATCTGAAACAGTCTCGTGTTCATAATACCTGAAATATAAACTTTCTATTTCAAAATCGATTTTTCTTTTGCTGTAAACTTGCTTAACACACAGAAAACATTCGAATTTGGAATTACGTGGAATAAACAGTTAATAATTGATTTATCTGACAATTTTAAAAATATTGTATTTTTCAAGGTATTCTGTTATTCTCTGAACATTTAGTTAAATGCTTGCTTGGTTTGGCATCCAAACCAACATACCTATCCTATGTTATAATGGCCAGTATTGTAACCTTCAGTGAGGAATTTCGGAATAAGAAAAAAAAATGGAACTTTATACTGGCATTTTTCGACGTTATGTAGCCTAATGTCTATTTATTTTGATGTAAAGAGGAAAAATATATGCTCAATTAGAATGACCCACTAGCTGCTCCTCAAATGAAAGTGAATGCACCTTACTCATCCATAGTGCTAAAGTTTTTACACAACTCATGCTACAATAATTTTTGGAAAGCTCCAAATCCAGTGAAATTCCCCGTCAGTCATGCTAGTGTAAGTTTTGAACTTATGTAGGAACACTAATGTACGAGTATATGAGGCAGCATTTTCATTAATGGATACATTGAAGAATAAGAAGAAAGTTAGACTTAGGATCGGTTAGAGCAATGTTTCAATATTGTTTATCAGATCATATAGATGGGTGTTTGGAAAAAGTTTGCCAGAACAGTTCAGAATCAAGGTTTTCATTGAAATGCTTGACTAGAGAAAAAGGCTAGGACACAATTAAGAGGGAGAAAAAAAAAAGCAGTTTGTAGTGAATGTGTGAGATTTCTATGTACATATGGAAGATAGTGTTTCCTGATTTGTGTGTGTGTGTGTGTGTGTGTGTGTGTGTGTGTGTGTGTGTGTGTGTTCATGTACTTAAAAAAATGTATGCAATGAGAAATATATTACAAGGGACGTAGGAGCTGTAATTAAAATATTATGTATATTTATGCTTACATTCTGTTAATGAATTGTGCAGATATTTTTGACTGATTATTCCATATTGTTAAATCCCCTTCCCACACTGCCACAGGCTGCAACAGCAGTACTACAGTACAGGAAGGACATTGCCCAGTGAGTTGTTCTTCTTATGGTTAGCCTTTCTGTGTACAGCACACAAGATCAGCTCAGGAGGTGTAAATAAACACTGGCTTCTTAAGTTCACAGTCTTTATTTTCTGAATAATTACACTTAATGCTTTCCAACTTTACTATTTTCATAAGCACCGAAGATACACAAACTGCAGTAATATTTCACTGTCTGTGAACAACACTTCACTATTTTTACAAGTACTGAAAATATACACACTACACTGACACAGAACTATACTCAAACTGAACTGAAGACTGAAACTGCTCTAGTCTCTTCCTCATCCTTATAAAATCTTCCTATATTCTAGAGTGTTCTACACTTTTCCACAATCCTCGTGTATTCTCGAGGGAGAAATGGTTATAACACTTACCAACTCGGAGACATCCAAAACATGCCAGAGTTTTCTTACACTGCATAACACTTTAAATTATTTAGTATACAAACTTAAATTACATAATTTAACGAGCAATCACATAAATAAAACGTGATATAGAAGAAGAGCACAAAAATTAATGCATAACTTACAAAATAACTACACTCACAAACAACAGGCTAACTGGCAACTCTGACTCGTAACGGAACTACGGTACGAGAAACATCGAGAAACAGCGAGAAACTTCTGGACTACCTAACTAGATAATCTTGCCTCTCAACAATATATTTTCAAGTCTGAAGCAGTGTTTGCTAAATTATCTGGAACAGGGCAGGAGCTCATCCAGGTCAAAAGGTTGGGCACCCTTGCTCTAAAGTAAGTTTAATTAGCAAGATTTATACTGACTTACCATCCTCATCTAGCTTTCCAATTATGTGTAAGCAGGATCACAGAAACCCTTCCGTACTGTATATAAGTGCCTCATCAGGTATGTGAATATTAAGGAAAAGTCCGTCATCACAAAAACAAAAACTGCAAAATGGAAAACGAGCATTTGCTTTTGTCTGGATCAGAAATAGTACTCTGTGGTTCAATGAAAATATTTCCTGTTTTGATTTCCCCTAGTGTTCGGCCAGGCTATTTGGTTTAACCATATCAGTTTCGAGTTTTGTAGGCGTCGGCAGTACGAAACGGCATTGCATCATAGATATTCACCCAATGATATAAAATTTTCACACACGAACACCCTATAGTTCCCCCAATGTACAACGATCATCATTTTACCTTGTCATTTGTAAATAATGAATAACACACACGCCTGATGAGGGACAGAACCTTCTTTGGATAGTCAATATACATCAGCCTCCTTTCCAGTGCATGTATCCTCCCAAGTGTCACTTACATACTGTAGAATTATAACTGTACCTATCCAGCATCCCTATACCTAGGTGTTATGTAGTATAACCATTCTGACCTTTGCCTCCCCATCACTGGGAGATGAGGAGGAGGGAAAAAGCAGCTTAAGTTCTTTATTTCCTTAATGTTTTGCACTAAATCGGGTCCATTTTCGGACATAATACAGTAGACTGGCTCCTTAAAGTCAGAAGTGTCAGAGAAAGAAATACCTTCAGCTGTCTCTTGTGCTATCTCTCCCACTCTCCCGGGCACTGTATTCACTTGTCTCCATTAACTGGTTGTATCCTCATCACTTCCTTAGGGCGAGCTGCTGGGGCCTTCATTGGTGGGTACCTGGTCACAGCCCAGGGCCTAGCTGGAGCGTACAGGTCTCTCTCATACTTTAACCTGGTCTGTGGTTGTATCTATGTCATCATCTACTGCGTCTTCCTGAGGGGTCGAACAAACAGGAAACGTAAAGTATACTTTCCACATGTCTTAATGTCACGGTAGTCAGTATCTGCTATAATTACTTTATACCTGTCTATATTTCAAACTAACAATGAACAATGTGTTTTATTCTCTTTTGTCTTGAATTTACAACACAAAATATATTTTACTCCGCAAATGTCATTTATCACAAAAAACACAATCATTCATACTCTCCACCTGTGTCCTGATACAACAAACACATTTTAATCTCTAATCATCAATCTCTTTATTTCAAAGTCTAAAAGAAGTATGGAAAAGAAAAAAAAAACTAATCGAACGACATCAGTGTGCTGAAGATCTACGTATCTGTCCATCTATTGCCAGATACTTTAATGCTGGAAGGGGTGGCCACAAACAAATAGCCTCCATTTCGCTCTGTCCCCCACCATTTCACTGCCCTGCTCCCAGCTCACACACCCCTCTCTGATATACCTCTCAACTTCATCTCTCCATCTCATCCTTGGCTTCCTCCTGCCTCTCCCCCCCTCCACCTCACTCATATACACTCTCCTTGTCAGTCTCTCACTCTCCATCCTCTCCACATGGGCAAACCACCTCAGTGTGTTTCTCCTAACGCTTCCCATCACATCCACATCCTCACCACAATGCTCCTTCACATCCTCATTTGTCAGTCTGTCTCTCCATGTGACTCCACATGCTCGTCGCAAATAACTCATTTCCACTGCTCTCACTCTTGACTTCTGTCCCTCCAACAAGGTCCAAGCTTCACTTCCATACGTTAGAGTTGGTATCACAATACTGTCATGTAGCAACTTTTTCACTTCCGTTTTTACTTCCCTGTTTCTTATCAAATCTGAAAGGCTTTCGATCGAGTCTGGCATAAATCTTTAACATCCAAACTGCCCTCTTATGGTTTCTATCCTTCTATATGTGCCTTCAACTTTAGCTTCCTTTCTGGTCGTTCATTAGCTGCTGTTGTAGACGGTCATCGTTCTTCTCCTAGATCTATGAACAGTGGTGTTCCTCAGGGCTCTACCCTATCACCAACTCACTTCCTTTTATTCATCAATGACTTTCTAAGCTGTACAGTACATCTAACCCTATCCACTTGTATGCTGATGTTTCCACCCTTCACCTTTCCATTCGGTTCCCACAACGTCCATTTCAGCAGTTACTTCAACAAACGAAGGATGAGGCTATGGCACACCGAATGTCTGACTTGGTTGGTATCTCTGACTGGGGTAAAAATAATCTTGTTTTTATTGCATCAAAAACTCAGTTCTTACACCTATCAACCCGACATAATCTTCCACAGGATTACCCACTAATGTTTAATAATATCCAGCTCAATCCTGCATCATCCTTGAACATGCTTGGGGTTTCATTCACTCGGGACTTATCTTGGAAAGATCATATTGCATCTCTTGTAAAATCTGCTTGCAAGAGATTGGGTGTGCTAAGCTGACTCTGTACCTTCGTTACCCATGCACAGTTGTTGACTTTATACACGGATTTTATTCGCCCCTGTTTAGAGTACAACTCTCATGTGTGGGGAGGCTCCCCACATACAGCACTTCTCAATGGGGTGGAGTCAAAGGATTTTCGTCTCATCAACTCTTCTCCTCTTACTGGCTTGCTTCAACCTCTGTCTCTTCACCGCACTGTTGCATCTTTATCTCTTTTCTATCGCTACTTCAGTGGTCACTGCTCCTCTGAACTGTCTGCTTGCATCCCTCCACCTCTATGACCGGTGCGTAGCACCCGTCTACCAACAAACTCTCATCTCTTTTCTGTCCAACTCTCTAATGCAAGCATTAACCGTTACTCCCTGTCCTTCATTTATGCTTCAGGTCAACTGTGGAACTGTCTCCCTCCGTATTTCCTTCTTCCTATGATCTCCAGTCTTTCAAACGCAGTGTGTCCAGGCATCTCGAAATGAACGGATCTTGAATTTTGCTTTTATTTTGTATTGTTTGTTTTTTTTCCTTGTAAGGAACGGTTTGTGGGTGCCGGCCTTTGGTTCCTTCTTTCTTGGATAAAAAAAAAATTGCTCTCAAGGAACCAGCAACTTTTCTTCCTTGTTGTACCCTTTCAAGCATTTTACCTTCAAAACTTCCATCCTTACTCATCACACTACCCAAGTACTTAAACGCACTCACACTTTCCATTTCCTCCTCATCCAATCTCAGTGTACATTCACTGACTTCACTTCTCTCGAAGACCATAACTTTACTCTTCCCTGCATTCACCTGTAGATTCCAATTCTTACACACTTTCCCAAACTCATCCACTGAACTTTGCAGCTCCCCTTCGTCTTCTCATAACGACAGTATCATCTGCAAACAACAGTACAGGGAGTTTCCAGACACTGTCCTCTATCATAAGGGCCGCTCGAACATCCACTGCCCTACCTTGTATCTCTTTTATAACCACATTCATATACAGACTGAATAACCATGGGGACAACACACATCCCTGTTTCAATCCAACATTCAAACAGAAAAATTCACTCAGTTCACTATCCACACTCTTCACGGCATTCAGCAGCCTCCCTTCTGCTCCATATATTCTTAATACTTTCCACAATCCTTGTCTATCCACCCCATCATATGCTTTCTGTAAATCCATGAAGGCGGCATACAATTACTTTCCTTTCTCTAGAAACTTTTCCATTAAAATTTTAAGAATAGATATGTGATCTACACAACCTCTTCCCTTCCTAAACCCGCCCTGTTTTTTTCCAACTAATTCCTCTGTTATTTCCCTAACTCTGTCAATAAGTATCCTACCATATACTTTTCCATTACACTAGGAAGACAAATGCCCCTATGATTACTACGCACTTCTTTTTCCCCTTTTCCTTTGTACAGGGGAATAATTAACCTGACTTCCAGTCCTCCGGGACTCTGCCTTCCTCCCAGTCCACTCTGCACATTTTCCACATCCATTCTTCTATTATCTCTCCCCAATGCTTTAGCATTTCACTACACACTCCACCAATTCCTGGGGCTTTCCCCATTTTGACTTTCTTCATTGCTACCACAACTTCCATCCTACTTATTTCTTCCTCTCTTCTCACATCCCTCCGTCTCCCAGCCACTTATACCCATATTACTTTCATTCTGTATGTTCTGAAGGTACTAAATATAAATTATTCGTAATTACAAGACCCATAAGTCAGACTAACATTATCTCTTTCTTATTCCTAGTCACTGATGAAGTGGCGGCATGAAATCTCAACTCGGGGTCTACAGACGACAAGACTGTGGTGTTCCACCCTTTCCTGTCCTGTCACTTCACTTAGAAGCTAAAGACAACTCAAGAATCTGATGTCTCAAGCACAATCGTTCCCACTTCTGGCAGTGTTCAAGAATGGAATACAGAGATGATTATAGACCTAATCCATGATACGTTGTCTTTACCTAAATAACCCAATTTATACATCAAAACTGCAAATAATGCTGGAAGAATGTAAGAAATCAATGAGGAATGCAAACAGGAATGAAAAACCACGATCTCTAGTTCATCGATGTTGATAGACGAACATCTACCGATAACAAGCTTTTATAGGCATCGTACTATCAGGAAAAGTATGACAAATCTTTGTTGGTGCTGTACAATACCATTACTGGCCTGTACCACAAGGTGTTTTCGTAAGAACTGGCTGCATTTCTGCATACTCAGGACATGTTTTATGTTCCGCAGAGGGCATTCAAAATAGGATAGACTTGTCGGAATAGAGAGGTTGGAAATAACGTTTGTTAGCTCATCTCTACAAGCCGCTTCTCCAGCTCTGAATAAGAATCTTCTGGTAGCATCAAGAATTAACTCCTGTATCTAACCGTTTACTCTTTTCACATTTTACACTAAAATTCTTTGTAGTCCTAGCACACTACAGAATGTACACCACAAACATTCCGTTCCTTGGACCAGAAGTGGACAATGTTCTTGAATATAATTAATTATAAAATACTCATTTTCTTAGACCATTGTTCTTCACATTCTCTGGCAAAGTTAATGAGGCCACATAGGAATAAAAAAACCCAAAGTCCCTTACACCCTAAAATCTCTCGTAAATATAACTTTAAAAAATACCATAAGAGTAAAGAAAATCTAGTTAAGAATAATCCTATATTCTTTGTCAGAAAGTTCGCTTCTGCATCACAGTTTTATATTACATATCTTGCATACTTCAGGCTAAACAGCAACACAAACTACCATCATCCTTTACCTCACATCCTCCTTTAATGTAATATAAACTACGAGATTAGAGCAGTTATGAGAGAAAATACTGGTTGTCATTTCACAGCGTCAGATTCATGCACTACATCTCTTATCATTACTAGCAACTATAACATACTTTAGTGGTTTAAAGACTACCATCATCTCTTGCCTCACCCTAAGAGAACATTTTTTAACTGCATCGTTATAACTGAATCATGTCGTCCTTGGTATCGATGTTGTAACACATCTTCTTCAGGGATTTATTCCTCGTCTTATTAACCCCTTTAATGAGTTAGCCCAAACCGGTCACTCACCTTAAAGTCCACAAACATGGAAAGCTTCAACAAACACAAAATAAGGCCTTAAGAATAATAACAGGATGTGCAAAGACAACAAAGACCACCTGCATTACGAATAAAAAATACCTTCAATCAATGATCCCATTAGTGCGCGTCCACACGTGTGCTCGAACAAGTGTTGGCAACATGTAAGTAACACAGTAACGAACACGCTGCAAACATGTTGGGAACAGTAGCGTCCAGATCAAATGGGCAACATCATGATGAAGTCTTAGCTGCCTGGTATGGACACTCTAATTCCTTCGCCTGTGCTGCCAGTGTTCGAAGCTGCACTGAAACATGTTTGCATACATCTGTCCAAATACTGCTGCATACATGTATCGAAACATGTTGCCAGCTATGTTGCCAACACATGTTCTAGAACACGTGTGGACGCACACTCAAGCCCTGTTCACATGAGGCATTTTCAAACGTACCTTAGAAAACACAATGGTAATGTATTGGACTGTACACACGCTACCGCGCGTTTTTCTCAACCGCTGGTCCAAACGTGCGATCCGACATTTCCCTTCCTACTACACGTTTATTCAGCGGTTTGAGGTTTCCATATGGTTGACTATTTCCGCCAGGGAAATGCGGAGTCTACCACCACGTTTCCCTGGCGGTAGACTCCGCATTAAAAAACGCTTCGTGTGAACAGGGCCTCAGTATGAAAGGCACACTGGTTGACGGGTTAATGAATACAATGCGTAAATTCTTAAAATATATATATATATATATATATATATATATATATATATATATATATATATATATATATATATATATATATATATATATATATATATATTGTTACGGAACAGAGAAAGATAATGTACACTTTAAGTGAGAATACTAAAAATCACTACTGTCCCGTAAAGTTCCAGGTTCAAAACAAAAGAGTCAGGTAAAATTACAAGTTAAAGTTTAATGCTCAAACTAACAACAAAACATTCAGGACTCATAAGGATAATGTAATGGCAAAAACAGGCTAAATATATGGTTAACTGCAATAGCCTCTATTAACATGAAATTAGCAAGAGTAAATTTACCTAAGTCAGCCCTGATAAAATGAAAATACACTGGGTAATGCTCAGTTAATGCAAGATAAATTATTACAGATACAAAATAGTATTAAAACTGGCTGACAAAATGAATCCTACACAAATTACAAAAAACGTTACTAGGCCTACAAATTAAACTTATGCTACACAGTACAAGAACAAAATGCAACAACACTTATACTCAAATTACACAGCTGCTAGATGGTTGGAGACTTCCTGAGCACTCAGTAATAATAATATCTGTAAAGGGGAGGACAGAGATGTGAACAAAATGAGGAGTAGATCTAAGTGGCAATAATGCAGAGACTGAGCTCATTATATAGGGGCCAGCAAAGCTTGATACAACTTGTAAGAAGGACGCGCAAATGAAGCCATGGGGACAAAGAGTTGACAATCCCGCTTTGAACAACAGAGAGGACGACTTACTCTACTATAACGGTAGAAGGGGGGGACTGAGGCAGAACACGCTCGTGATCAAACATGCAGCATACTGTGCGTTAAAATTACACAAAGGATGATGAAATCATAGGCTATGTAACACCTCCCCACAAAGAAAAAAGAAATTTACAAAGGAAATTTCTTATTACTCTAAAACAATCTGTATATGGCATTACAGAACATGCAAAAGTCTTTCCTAATGTTACAAAACATGAGATCTCCCTAGCACGTTCAGTCATAGGTACTTGCCAGTATCCCTTTAACAAATCAAACTTACTTATGTACCTAGCCTTTCCGATCTTGTCTATGCAATCTTCCACACAAGGGAGAGGGTAAGTGTCTGTTTTGGTTATCTGATTAACACGTCTGTAGTCGATGCAAAGCCGCTGTGACCCACCTGGCTTAGGGACTAGAGTGACAGGAGAACTCCACTTGCTCTGACAGGGCTCAATCATCTTGTGGTCCAACAAGTAGCCAAGCTCCTTCTGGATGAGAGGAACTTTCACCGGGTTCACACAGTAAGGAGGCAATTTAATTGGCTTTGCATCTCCAACATCGACATCATGCATTAACACAGTGGTTCTTCCTGGAGTGGCACGGAACACTTGCGGGTACTCCTGCAGTAATGCCGAAAACTCCTGCCTTTCCTCGGGAGGTAGGTGAGAAAGTTTAGTCTGGAGATCATTCATGATATCAGGATTCTTCCCCAAACTATCACTCAGGCTCATACTGTATGGGAGAACTTCACTTGCAGACTCGGGTGGAACAGCTACAGAGCAGACTGGACTATTTTCGTCCCGCCTGTGATATAACTTTAGCATGTTGATGTGACAAAGTTGCTTGTTCTTTCTACGATCTGGTGTGGCGATGACATAGTTGACATCACTGAGTTTCTTCTCCACGAAATAAGGACCACTAAACTTGGCTTGAAGAGGTTGCCCATGCACTGGTAGCAGAATCAAAACCTGATCTCCTGGCTGAAAGTGGCGTAACCTGGACTTCTTATCATACCAGGTCTTCATCTTCTCCTGAGCAGCTCCTAAATTCTCTCTCGCCAGTTGTAAAGCAGTGGACAGCCGTTCTTTGAACTTCATCACACTCCAGCAGGTTGACGTCATCTTCCTCCGACAGCCAGCATTCCTTGAGTAACTTAAGGGGTCCTCTTACTTCATGGCCAAACAGTAGTTCAAAAGGTGAGAAGCCCAGTGATTCATTTGGAGATTCTCTTGCGGCAAACACAACGAATGGAAGACCTTTATCCCAGTCTTTCTGATGTTCCAAACAGTATTTCTTGAGCATCGATTTGAATGTTTGATGATATCTCTCCAACGCTCCTTGGGTCTGGGGATGGTAAGCTGAAGACATGATCTGGGAGATGCCCAACTCTTGCAGAGACTGCTTGAAAACATTTGACATGAAATTACTTCCCCGGTCTGACTGTACCTCCTTGGGCAGACCAAACTTTGTGAAGAACCCTAGCATTTCCTTAACCATGTTCTTTGCTGAGATATTTCTAAGTGGAATGGCTTCAGGATAACGAGTAGCCATATCAATCAGGGTCAACACATAAGAAAATCCTGAAGAAGTCTTAGGAAGAGGGCCCACAATATCCACCAACACACGAGTGAAAGGCGCCTCAAAAGGAGGAATGGGAACTACAGGTGCAACCTTTTCGGTCTGATTACACTTCCCCACAACTTGACAGGTGTGACAAGACTTACAATACCAGGAAACATCCCTGAAGATACCTGGCCAGTAGAAGTGTTTCAAAATGCGTGCCACAGTCTTCCTCACTCCAAGGTGTCCTGCCAAACTGAAATCATGAGCCACTCTAATGATATCCTGCCTACAAACACGAGGGATGACAACTTGATGTACAACCTCCCATTCACAGTCGGCTGATGCTGTTGGGGGTCTCCACTTCCTCATAAGTACTCCTGACTTTATATAATAACAAGTAGAAGCACCAGTTGACTCTTCCTCACTGCAAGCAGAGTTAGCAAGACCTTTCAACTCAGGGTCAGCAACCTGCAACTCAACCAACTCTTGACGAGACAAATTATCAACACTACGGGGTACTGCCTCATCTGGTGAGTGGTCCAAATTAGCAAGAAAAGTGTCAGCTAGGATAACATGATCATCATCATTATCCTCTAAATCACCAGTAACTTTAGACTTAGCCCTAGGGACAGCACATTCAGGGAACACATCAGGGACATCACAATCCCGGGTTGCAGCCACTGGCTCACTAGACAACTGAGGAGCTGGACACACTTGACTTCCACCAATATCATTTCCAAGTAAGAAAGTTACACCTGACATTGGGAGTGTCTCAACCAACCCAACCATAACGGAACCATTAACAAAACCAGACTCTAAATTCACACTGCACAGAGGGACAGAGAAGTAATTATTCCCTACACCTTGTAAGATTACAGTTTCATCAGAGGAATTAACATTAGAGCCTAGAACACTGGTCAGCATAAGGGATTGGCAAGCACCTGTATCACGATATATTTTAACTGATTTCCTGTCATTACTGTCCAGAGGACTGACAAAACCTTCAGACAGGAAATTAGCACATGAACTCTTGAGAGTGTCACCCACATTACTGCTCAAAAGAGGAGCTCCATCATGAGAATTTAAGTTACCCCTCAAAGCAGGTTAAGTTAACTCAGTTAAAGAATTCTGGGAACTCTCAAGAGTGGACACTAGACCAATTGACTGAATATTTAAAGACTCCTTTTTGTTCACATCACGCTGTCTCCTGAAACATTTCTCCGTAGTATGACCAAGCTTACTACAATAAGTACATTTAGTTTTCTGAAATCTAGAGGTGAAGCTGGTGTTTACTTCCTGAGAAACATCATCTTTATTCTCTTTCCTGTTACCTGTACTCTGAGTAGAGGCAACGTACTTACTCTCAGCTTTCCCTTTTTCTCTAGAATATCTATTGTGAGTGAGAACATATTCATCAGCTAAAATTGCAGCATCAGACAAATTATCTATTCTTCTCTCATCAAGATATAGGCTTACATCTTTACTAATACACCTTTTGAAATCCTCCAGCAAAATCATCTGCTTAAATTTACCAAAATCAGAATCCACATTCTTAGAATTTAACCACTGCTCTAACAGATCTTCTTTGATTTTTGCATACTCAACATGGGATTGCTTATCTTGCTTGTAAGTTGTCCTAAATTTTACTCTATAAGCTTCAGGAACAAGCTCATAGGCCTTAAGAATCAAGCTCTTAACTACATCATAATTATCAGATTGATCCTGAGGCAAAGATGCATAAGTTACTTGAGCTTTACCGGTGAGAACAGTTTGAAGGCGTACTGGCCAATACTGTTTGGGCCAATTAAAACCTGTAGCTACCCTCTCAAACAACTGAAAATACTTTGTTAAATCAGATTCATTAAAAGGAGGGACAAGTTTAACATTTTTAGCCACATCAAAATCATCAGAGCTACTCGTAGATGATCCAGTTCCACCTTGTTTCATGCGATACTCATGGTCTGCCTGAATCCTAGCAATTTCAACTTATGCCTCAGCCTCCTTAGAACGGGCCTGAAATTCAGCCTCCTTAGCACTTGCTTGAAATTCAGCCTCCTGAATACGAGCCTGAGACTCCGCCTGCTTAGCCTGAGACTCCGCCTCCTTAGCCTGAGACTCAGCCTCCTTAGCACGTGCTTGAAGTTCAGCCTCCTTAACACGAGCCTCCTGCAGGGCTAGCTGTAACTTAGCTAATTCAATCTGCGTTTGCTCATTTGGAGGAGTTACATTAAACAAGCTTTCATTAATCATGCCAACAATTTGATCTTTAGAATGATGAGAGTGAACTGCAATTCCCAATTGTTGAGCAACAAGCTTAAGTTCATTCTTTGTTCTGTTTTCTACATCACACACTGTTTGCACATTTGACAAAAAATCTTTGGCTTCATCAAGTGTAGTAATAGTAGACATCATGAATAAGTAACAGTCACAAAATATCAAGCAATATCCTTATGATAATATCCTGAATATCCTGATATGAGGTCGCCAAATTTATGTTACGGAACAGAGAAAGATAATGTACACTTTAAGTGAGAATACTAAAAATCACTACTGTCCCGTAAAGTTCCAGGTTCAAAACAAAAGAGTCAGGTAAAATTACAAGTTAAAGTTTAATGCTCAAACTAACAACAAAACATTCAGGACTCATAAGGATAATGTAATGGCAAAAACAGGCTAAATATATGGTTAACTGCAATAGCCTCTATTAACATGAAATTAGCAAGAGTAAATTTACCTAAGTCTGCCCTGATAAAATGAAAATACACTGGGTAATGCTCAGTTAATGCAAGATAAATTATTACAGATACAAAACAGTACTGACAAAATGAATCCTACACAAATTACAAAAAACGTTACTAGGCCTACAAATTAAACTTATGCTACACAGTACAAGAACAAAATGCAACAACACTTATACTCAAATTACACAGCTGCTAGATGGTTGGAGACTTCCTGAGCACTCAATAATAATAATAACTGTACAGGGGAGGACAGAGATGTGAACAAAATGAGGAGTAGATCTAAGTGGCAATAATGCAGAGACTGAGCTCATTATATGGGGGCCAGCAAAGCTTGATACAACTTGTAAGAAGGACGCGCAAATGAAGCCATGGGGACAAAGAGTTGACAATCCCGCTTTGAACAACAGACAAGACGACTTACTCTACTATAACGGTAGAAGGGGGGGACTGAGGCAGAACACGCTCGTGATCAAACATGCAGTATACTGTGCGTTAAAATTACACAAAGGATGATGAAATCATAGGCTATGTAACAATATATATATATATATATATATATATATATATATATATATATATATATATTAAAATGCCAGGTTTGGCTCTGGAAACAACACAACACTCCTAGAAAGAGCCCATGGAGAGGTGGACAGTGCGCTGTCCAGTTCCGTGCAAGAGGGACGTAAGTCTGCCTGGGCCGTGTGCCCCTATGACCCTCAACTCGCCTGCCGCCACCATAGCAGGAAACCGCAACTACCTTGTGGGCGACCTGACCCTCAACAACAGTGGGGTGGAGCTATTTCTCCAGCTTCTGCCAGCACCCCTGAGACGGCCTGTAGCCGCTCAACCCTGCTGAAGGAGACGGCCTGTAGCTGATCTGGGGGAAATAAGGAGACGGCCTGTAGCCACTCTGAGAGAAATCAGGAGATAGCCTGCAGCCGCTCCCGCCTTCGTCAGGAGATGGCCTATAACCGCTCTGAAGGTGCCCTTCCCGAGACGGCCTGTAGCCACTCAACCCTCCTGAAGGAGACGGCCTGCAGCTGCTCTGAGGAAAATCAGGAGATGGCCTGCAGCCACTCCCACCTTCATCAGGAGACGGCCTGTAGTCACTCCGAAGGTGCCTTTGGATCTGCTGGTAGCTGCTCCCTTCCCCAGGCCACGGCCAGTAGCCGGGCCTTGGTGACAGCCTGTAGCCGCGCCCCTAGTAAGCCACAACCAGTTGCTGGGCCCTACGGCAGGAGACGGCCTGTAGCTGCTCCTCCGTCAGGA
Organism: Coenobita brevimanus; assembly: GCF_032717465.1. Classification (NCBI taxonomy): domain Eukaryota; kingdom Metazoa; phylum Arthropoda; class Malacostraca; order Decapoda; family Coenobitidae; genus Coenobita; species Coenobita brevimanus. The sequence goes on from NC_137047.1 coordinate 36,897,080, forward strand.
GCTGACCCCTGTTCTCCCACCCACGACTCAGAGGGAGTCCCCAGCCTGAAGGAGTACTGGAGAGGCCCTGTTACTTCCCCCGGCCTCTTCTCCCTGGAACCAGTTCTGGAGAAGACCCACCTGACGGACCCCGAAATAGGCCAGTGCTGCAGCCCCTTCCTGATGGCGCCGCTGAGCACCGGGGACCGCAGCCCTCGGAAACCCCAGACTGCCCCCAGGACCCTCGGGCGGGATCTCCCCACACCCCGACGCCAGAGATCTTCGTCCTCCATCACGTGCCTGAGCGAGAAGTTCAGGCAGTTGTTCGGCCTCAGCCCTGAGGGTCGTACTCATGCCCCCAGCCCTGAAAGCGTGGGGCCCTTTGCCACCCGCAGCCCCAGACGAGAGAGGACGCCCCTGCGTGTGATCCCGTGGCCTCTGGATGCAAAGGCTCCCGGCGGAACCCAGCCCCAACAGTAGTAAGGCTGTGACACCTCCGCTGCCCTTGTACCTGACTGCCACGATGCCCAGATCAAAAAGGAGTAAGAGTGATAGCACAGTGTCCGTGACTCAGTGACATGAAGGCAGAGCAGTGAACTAACCACATAATGGAAGTCAGTAAGAAAGCACCAATGATAATATCAAAGTCCTGGAATGCGTAAAAATGACAGTGGAACTGTGAACGCGGCCACGCGGTCTATTATAGTGATTTAAGCTACCATCTGATAACACTTCCTAATAGTAAAATTGTACACAGACCCTAGTGCTAAAGTAACACTTACCAGCAGTGAAACAGTACCAGCTAGTCCACGAATATATAAAACTTAGACTTCCTATAACTAATAATACAGAAACCTTTGCCCCAGTTGCTTTTCATTTTGACCCGAGCAGTATCCTGCGTAATACTGATAACCCATATCTAGACGTAAGGGTTGTAATTGTCCAGTGTATCTGTATCAGTGACATCTACCCGTTCCACTGTACAACTTAGTAATACATGTGTAAGGTTGTTGCCTTGAGTTTTTGTGTCCTGCCTGTCTCTTATTTGTCTAAACTCCGGTCTAGAAAGGGAGCCCAGCTACACACTATGCGTTTAAGGGACGGGAAGCCGACCCCTAAAACACCTAACATTACATATATATATATATATGCTAAATAACCACAGGAGAAATGAAAGGAGCGACAGTGAGCACTTTCGTATATTACATCTGTCCAATGTAAAATACGTAAGTACTCACTGTCGCTCCTTTCATTTCTCCTGTGGTTATTTTACATACATATCTTCACGGCGAGGTGAAGGCTCTGAAAATATATATATATATATATATATATATATATATATATATATATATATATATATATATATGTGTGTGTGTGTGTGTGTGTACCTAGGCTACTTCCCCCAAGGAAAGGGAGGTAGCCGCGACAGGACGACACACTCCCCATTTAATATATATATATATATATATATATATATATATATATATATCTACAAGTAACAAACTCAGCGGTCACGCGATTCCAGTGGTTAACCGTCTTCTAGTCGGTATAGCTGACTCTGTATCGGTTTTTCCTTACAGAGTTATTTTTATACATTGATCACAACATCCTCCTGTATGTTATTCATGTGAATTAATTGATACTAAAATCAGACACAAAGAAATTACAAGATAATAGTGATCCTTTCAGTACGATGGCCTCTTTAGCATACTTTCTTGTTATCTCCAGACGATTTTATTCAACACGACGATACTTTTTCGAAGAAGAATTAGTTACAGCTTTCATTAACTTTCTCATACTATAGCTCTTTCTTTAATGTAAACGATATGATCTCATGTTAGAAAAAACATTACAAAAATTACGGCCAAGAACTGAAGGGGGTTAATATTCTCCTTCAAGTTATTGCTGCAAACCATGCCAGTAGCAGAACGACACACATATCACACAAATGAAAGTTTACCCCTGCACCGCGATGAAATGTTTGGGTTACGTTAGTTTTAACGTTCGGCATTCAGCCCTGAAACCCTTTGATACGGGGGGGATTAATGAGAACGTCTAACCCCTTAGTTCAAAAGTTTTCCCTAAGCTGAATGAAATCGTAAAAGGTGAATTAAACAGCAAATTTACAAGTACTAAATAGACAGAAGATAATGAAGGTCATAATATAGTAAATCGTTAAAACCCACAGGGATGAAGCACCTTCTGTGTGAAGCAGCTGGTGTGGCTGACTGAATGGACCGCCGGAAGAACGGTCCTCGTGTTTGAAGATCATGTCACTAAGCTGATGTGGTTCTAGTGCAATAAGCAATGTAAATCGAATCACTGAGAAAGCGGTGCACTGAAACTTCTCAAGTCATAATCACTTTCAGTGATACATTCACTACCACAAGCCTTTCTAAAATTAAAGCAAATTGTCTGACGATACAATTATTAAAGTATGAAACGTATTATCGGGCTAATGAAGTTTATTCAATTATACAACACTGTTTACTTGGTCACAGCTCACGGATAAATGGTCTTACAATCCAGTGTATATTGTGTACTAATTGGTGGGGAGAGATGAGTGAAGTGGCTGTTAGATATAAGTAAGAAAGCATGGATGAGTGGAACTATAGGCTGCCAGTTGAGTGGAAAATGGCTGTGATTGTACCCCTGTACAAGAATGAGGCTGAGCGAAATGAGTGCAAAAACTGTCATGGCATAAGTCTGTTCACTCTTGTTGGAAAAGTACATAGATGAATTACTGAAAGGAATGTATGGGATATATCAGAAAGCTAGGCGAATGATGAACAAGGTGGCTTTAGGAATGGTAACAGATAGGAATACATAGAGTTTATAATGAACAGGAGGTCTATTAACCCATAACGAGGTTACCTGCTGGTGTTTCTACTAAGGATCTAACCAATCTGTGTGAGAAAAGGATAGAAAAGATGGAGCCTCTCCCCCATCCACCACACCCTTCGGTAAATGAGTAGGGAGAATGCAGAATAAACACCTTGATTGTTGGAAAGAACAACCAGGGAAATTTTATAGGAAAGACAGCAAAGGAAATACTCTGCACTATGCAATCTGTAATGAACAGTTCTGAAAGTAAAGGTGCATAATATATAATAGTAGGATGTCTTCATAATTTAGTACTCGTTTCAGTGTCCGTGGGATACATGTTCACCTGGAAATAAACAAACTCAGTTATTGTCTGTAGTCTGGAAATATTTATCAGAGTTATAAATAGTTATCGTTGCCAAACTAACGACTGTTGCCGGCAGCTTAATACTTTATTGCACTACGTGAATAATAAAGTAACTTTTCCTACATTAGTGTTGCATCTCTTTCCTTTGAGTTTCATCCCGATATTTCTTGTCATGGTACTATTTCGTATTTGAAAAAAAAAAAAAAAAAAATCGAATTATCGTCGAATCTGTTTGGTATTTTAGTTATTGAAATTAATTCACCTCAAAGAATTAACGCTTTTTCAGTGAAAACATGCTTTCTTTTTTAACCGTTCTTTGCAGGGCATGTTTCGTTGTGGTGGGCTTTCACGCAATATCTCAAGTCTGTCTTTAATAAGGCTCGAAGATCAGTACTGTACACAGTATTCTAAGTGTGGTTTAACTAGTGACATATTATGGTTATAGACTATTTTGGGTGTTTTGTAATTAAACATTCTGGCAATGAAATTGAGCAATGTTTGTATTCTTATCCGCTGCTATACATTGAATAAAGTTTTTCAAGTCGTTGCTAATAATAACTTCAAGAGCATTTTCATCATTTACTTCTATTATACCCTACTGTATTTGATTGACTCATGCGCCTAGGATGTATGGGGAAAGTAGAGTGTGCTTGATTCACGGCTGCTGATTGGTTGCTGATGATGTCAGCGCTACAGACGCCAGATGATCCATGTTTATTTTTAAATACTTTCCTCTTGTGTTCTTGGGAATAAAAAACTCAGGTGTTCATCCTAAACATGAAGTATATATTTAATATGTTCTTTGCTTTAAAAAAAAAAAAAAAAAACTACAGCAACACCCATTGCGAATCGTTCAATATTTTATTTTGTTAATCTATTAATATTAAATGATTTTTTTTGTCAGTTTGGTTTATTCTTGAGGTGGTGCATGTAAACACTGCAATGACTGATATAGCCCAACACTGAACTAAATGAAATGAGTGACTACCTCATGTTCAAAAGTGTTTGTGCAACAGTGGAAATAACTCAGTATGTTAGCTTAGTAAAATCAAAGGTAGTTTGCAGGATTTTCTTTTTTCCAGTGTACTGATCACCATTATGTACTAATGGAGAAAAAACACACTTGAACCACTTACAAATAATATAAGTGATCAGTACATTAAAATTTAAGAGGGTTTAAGAATATAAGATGTATTGAGGAACTTGTTAGAAATACATTTTACAGCAGAATAATAAATGGACCTAACATAAAGGGTTGTCCACTCTCAGACTTATATCAAGACTTTCATCAAGACTTGCTCCATGACTTGCTCCTAGACTTGCTCCCCTGAAAGTGTTAGAACTTTCAGGTAGTTTCAAGCAAAGTAATAAGATAAAACTATCATACTTTAATGTGAAAAAATAAAACATTTCATGGGAATATTTTCAAGGAATTAGATAATGCAGCCGCCCTGTAACCACCCTAACCATAGGTGTTAGGATGATACTGCATAGGATAAGAATTCGTCACCTTATTTCATAACTACAGAACAGTTTTTAGTATCACGGTGGTGTACGCGACTGGCTGGCCTTATCCCAGGGTGTTAAACAGCAGACAATAGCTGTTTCTGCCTCTCCTCACACCCAGCAACCCTGTACTCTTCTAATATCTAACAATTTCCAGGGCAGATATCTCTTTCCAAACAGTCTTAACATAGGTACAATACAGTCAGAATACCTTTTATGGGAATAGGAGTCAGTGCACTGACTCATAATCGGGAGTAGGAAAAGGAAAGCTCAAGGCAGGAGGCCGTGACCTTGCTCCCGACAAATCAAGGCACAGAAGAGACCAGGCATTTCCTTGTCTTCCCTCTCCAGTGTTGCTAACTCTCCCCTTAGGGACCCTTATGATAAAAAAAAAAAAAAAAACTCTTAAACTACCTATGATATTTTCCTTCAGAAATGTGGATAAATATCACATAATATACAGGAACTATATTAGCCTCAAGCATCATCGTTCAACTAAAAAAAAAAAAAAAAAAAGAATCGATGTAAAGAATACACATCATGGTAAAAATGTATAAAATCATGGGATATTACAGTGCAAGGAGCAAAAATATTACTAGCATTTATTTTCAACCTGTACATCAGGAACAAACATAAACTCTCTTCATTTTATTGTATGAAAGGCAAAATTGCAGTGGACAGCAGAGATTATAAGTACTAGAGATTATATTAACTGGATGAAACGGACAGCTTTGGTTACAGATACAAAAGTAATGGCAAAGAAACACCTTATTGAAGATCTAATAGCGAAAATGAACAGCAGTGATGCAGTATTGAAGTTGTAACAACTACCAGTAAAGTGCACTTTGTGAGCACGTGATGAGCAAGCGAGTATTAGTTTATATGCCTATCACCACAACTTACCTTGGTGCAAATTTCAACATTTCTGGTGAGGTAGTTGAACAATAACAGAAAAATAAATGAGCTAAAATATTTGCTTTCTCATGTTTTCTCGCTGTCATGTTTTCTCACTGGATGTGCATATAACGAGGTGCAGTAGCATTTAGTGCAATGTTCAGTTCTCTTCTCCCTACTTGACGTGTCAACGAATTGCGTCAATAAATGCTTGGCTCTTGGTCGAATGATAAAACCCAGAAATGGGGCGATAACCCTTGCTGATTTCACCCCTTAACACTTTCCTGGGCCAGCCTTGCAAAACTTTTCTATCCCATTCCCGGGCCGGGGGTGAGTGTCCAATGAAATGAAGCTGTGTTGACTGTGTTCACCAAATTGCATTGCCACGTATTAGAGCCTTGAAGAATAGCTCCAATAAATGAAGCACCGGGTCATCAACAGTCCGGAATTGGTTGGCCAACAAATGACATGTTGGTGAGTCATCAGCCCGGAATTGGTTGGCCAGCAAATGACGCTTGCCATCGGCCCATAATAGTGTTAAACGGAAAAGAACCCTCATGTAATATTATGCTTAACCCATTTGCGCCCAGTGTCCTCAATATATGACGGCGGCGGGCATATTCAGAGTTTAATAAAGAAGGGAACCCCAGGGTAGGGACCTATGAGCATTGCAACTATGCTCGCACAACAACTCTGGAAGCTAATGGGTTAAACAGTGCAAATCTATCAGTGTTCTTAACCCATTTGCACCCAGTGTCCTCATTATAGGACAGAGGCGGGCACTTTCAAAGTTTAACAATGAAGAGAATCCCGCGGTAGAGACCTATGAGCTTCACTACTATGAGCTGATAGGTGGGGGGCAATACGCTTAGTACCCTTCCAGCAAAAGCCCTCACACAGTGACTCTAGGAGCTAATGGGTTGATATCCAATATTTAACTGTTTGAATTCATCCAAGAAAACTTAGTACTACAACAGGAAATTTCTAAAATTCGATTTCATAGTATAGCATGTCAATTAAAGCCCTCAGCACATTCCCTTGGAAAGGTGGTAGTCCAAGGGGCTTCTTTGGTCTCATGAGTAAATAAATAGTAAAAAAACAAAATTTATTGACTGTATCTACTGCCTGCTGAAAGTACCTCCTCTCTATCTCACATAGTATTAAAGTTATTAGCCTCTCAAAACCATCGTGGCCTGGCGGTGTCATGTCAGGCCGCTTATTTATCAGCGAGTGTAAGCATCACTTATCTTGCTGCACTCGCTGGTAACAATAATGGAAAGACTGATAATACGTCTTGTATATAGCCTACTCTTAATTTTGTGACACTTTCTGCCAAGTTCAATAGAAACTATTTCTCTGCTAATTGACCTTACTATAGTGATCATCTCATTTCATTTGTTTCCCACACCCTGGGGATTCTTCTCTGATTATTTCCTTAATCATCTTGCTGCAATATCAAATGCTTCGGGAAGAGGGAGTGAGAAAGAGAGAGAAGGGGGAGGGGAGGGGGGAAGTAAATATCTAGAGCAGGGGTGAAGAACGTCCGGCCTCCGGGCCGTATAAGGCCCGCAAGACCATTTGATCAGGCCCGCGAGCCAGTTCATGAAAGAAATTTCATAAACTTATGAACGAATATTTGGTATGACCCGCGAATGATGCTAAAAATATCCTAATGGCCCTTAATAGGAGAAAGATTCCCCATCCCTGATCTAGAGCAAGACAACGAGGATCCTATGGACGTGCCATTTAATCTATAAAAAACAACAAAAAATACAGTATATAAAACACAGCACGAGAGAGAGAGAGAGAGAGAGAGAGAGAGGAGTCGTATTCATAGCTTCCCACACTGGCCATTTGAATGTTGCCATTGACACTGATGTGAGCTTTTATTCGTGATGGAAAGTATTCGTATAGTGATTAAAGCATACATACCATTATCTTGTTTAACAGAAGACTAGATTAAAAGTATTCATCGTGTTTTTGATGAACAGCTGAGTATTTTATTCCTAGGACCACAAGAAGAACGTATTTAAAAATAAATATCATGGATCATCTGCCGTATGTTGCGATGACATCATCGGCGGCCGATCAGCAGCTGCGAATCAAGCGGTTTCTATCCTTCTGTCTGTGCCTTCATCACTAGCTTCCTTTCTGGAAGCCGCTGTTGTAGACAGCCATCGTTCTTCTCCTAGATCTGTCAAAAGTGGTGTTCCTCAGGTCTCTGTCCTGTCACCAACTCTCTCCCTTTTATTCATCAATGACCTTGTAAGCTGTACATCCAACCCTATCCACTCATTCGCTGATGACTCCACCCCTCACCTTTCCATTAGGTTCCCGCAATGCCTACCTCAGCAGTTACTTTAACAAACAAGGGATGAGGCTATGGCACATCTAATGTCTGACTTGGCACGTATCTCTGACTGGGTTAAAAAGAATCTGGTTGTTTTTAATGCATCTAAGACAGTTCTTACACCTATCAACCTGACAAAATCTTCCAGAGGTGTACCCAATAATGTTTAATAATATTCAGCTTAATCCTGCATCATCCTTGAACATGCTAGGGGTTTCATTTGCTCGGGACTTGTCTTGGAAAGATCATATTACATCTCTTGTAAAATCTGCTTCCAAGAGATTAGGTGTGCTAAGCCGACTCTCTTCCTTCTTTACCTCTGCACAATTGTTGACTCTATACAGGGGTTTTATCCGCCCCTGTGTGGAGTACAACTCTCATGTGTGGGGAGGCTCCCGACATACAGCTCTTCTCAGTAGGGTGAAGTCAAAGGCTTTTTGTCTCATTAACTCTCCTCCTCTTACTGACTCCCTTCAACCTCTGTCTCTTTGCCGCACTGTTGCATCTTTATCTCTTTTCTATCGCTCCTTTAATGGTCACTGCTCCTCTGAAGTGTCTGCATGCATTCCTCCACCTCTACGACGGGCGTGTAGCACCCGTCTAGCAGCAAACTCTCACCCCTTTTCTGTCCAACTCTCTAATGCAAGAGTTAACCGTTACTCCCAGTCCTTCAGTTACTCTACAGGTCAACTCTGGAACTGTCTCCCTCTGTCTGTATTTCCTGCTGCCTATCTGCAGTCTTTCAAACGCAGTGTATCCAAGCATCTCAAAATGATCGGATCTTGAATTTGGCTCTCTCTGGTATTTTGTTTTTCTCATGGAGGGAACTGTTATTGCGGGCTCATGGCCTTTGGTTCTTTCTTCCTCGCATAAAAAAAAAGCACACCCTACTCGCCCCATACATCTCAAGTGCATAAGTCAATTAAATAGGGCATAGTCTCTAGTGGATCATCCAGATTTCTGTATATATATATTTAATGGTTATAGTTGTTGTTGTTGATCATTAACCACAGTGTGTTTGGTGAGCAGACCTATCAACCACAAGAAAGTAACTGCCTTTCTGTGGCAGACAGTGCCTAGGCAGGGTCAGAGCAGAGTCTTTCCACATGGCGAGAATCAGGGATAATAAAGGAGGCATAGTCCCAAGAGAATGAGCTGTGTAAAGGAGATATGTATGAGCAGTTTTCTCAGCACAGACTCTGACTACTTAGCAAATGTGCTTGAGTTCCCTGCCTGGAAGTGTAGTGCAATGTTAACTTCCAAGCCTTGGCCTCGTGACACTCTCATGGTAATACTTACCTGAATGATGGTAACCTTCCACCCACTACTTTTTGGCAGATTGCCGGGTGTTGCATATTGCCTAAGGGTAACCCGGTAACGGGCGTCCATCTTCCCTAAGCTGAACATGTCCTTTGGACGTGTACCGCATATTTAAATGTTTTGTTACCAAAGTGTATCTCTGCATTAAATATCATCTTCCCCTTTGAATTCCAAATTATTAACTTACCCAGGTTGTTTTGCATAATAATTACTGTCTGTTTTCATAATTACCCTGCCTCTAGTTTTCGTATCATCTGCAAATTTCCCTGCCTTAAATACCAATCCATTTCTAGATCACTGATATAAAAAGTGAACACAATTGGTTCAAGAACTGAACCTTGGGGAAGTTCACCAGTTAAATCTAACCGGTTTCATGATTCACCATTGACCACTACTCACTGTTTGTGGTTCAAAAACCAGGCACTGATCCACGAATACAATTTACTGGAGACCAGCGTCTTAAATGGGAGATTTTCTCAAACAATTTTTGTTAACCTTGATAGATGATGTTTGACGGTGTTTGGGGGGGTCCCCTTTATCGTATATACTTTTTTCAGTTCAGTGAAATCTGTGCTGATCATCGGTAATAAGAGTATGTAAAGCTTCGAATACTTTTAACTCTACCTTATTCTTTTAATTATGTTTAAGAAAATACCGAAGTTCAGGTAATTTGGCTTTAACTTGTAGTGCGTTTTCTATCTCCTTTTTGAAAATAGGTGATATATTAGCAACTCTGTATTCATTACGTACTTCAGCAATCAATCTTTTATTTAAAATTTTACGTATAACGAAGGCACATTGGCGTTATCATTCTCACAGCACTCAGGGCAAGAATTAGTCAGGTCCAGCTGAGTAAACAGAGTAGATTATCTGAAGATATTTTGTAATTTGCCTTGTCACTTCGTTCACTGATAATTTATCGTCCTCTGATCCTATAAGGGCGGACTGTAGAATGATATATTTACGGCGTTTAGTGTTGCAAATCCCTTGTTAAAGGGTTCATTCAGTATTTTTGCTTCTGTAAGATTATCGTGAATTGCATGTTAAGTTTAATAAAAGACTTTTTTTTTTTTTTTTTTTTTACAATTTTTTCACTTACTTCTTATGTATGGAAACAGTTTATCAGGGCATGAAGTAGCTTTGTGTGCATTATGTACCCTGAATTCTCGTTTCGTTTTTTTTTTTTCTAATAATTTTCATGCAATGCAAGTGTTATTTAAAATGCTCGCTAGTGTCACTGGTACATTACATTATTTCCTGTCAGTTTATGTTTTTGTATGGTTTTCTGTTTTGACCGATACTGTATCTTGCCTTTTAAAATAATCTGGGTCATTCAGCCGTCCCTATTATTGTGACTGCTTTTATGGGTAGTTCCCAGAGTGTGGGTGTTTTTTTTTTTTTTTTTTTTTTTCCGCTCGATTGAACCTGTCGAAACTTGTTCACTTAGTTTTGTCAGTTTTGTCTTTCATGTTATGAAAGGTATTTCCTTTGAAGTTAAGAACTGAGATGTTATTTATGCTGGTCTAACAGTCTGCCTTAATCTTAAGTCTGATGATGTCATGGTTGCTACTACAAAAATTTTTAATATCTGACATATAAATCACTGGCTGTTGGTAAGACAAGGTAAATTATTACCAAGAGTTGATGGATTCACTGTTTATAGCAGTCTTTTCTCGTCTCTGCCTCTGCATGAATGTTTCCAGTCAATATTATGAGTATTTACATCACCTGTAATGGCAGCATCTTCGTTATGTGTGAGGTATTTAACCATGTTCTACAGGAATGTATTATTTTTCCCAGTCTATATTGGGTGGTTTGTATACTTCACTAAAGAGAATAGAGCATTTACTTTCCATGAAAATTTTAACAGACAAGGTACTGTGAGCTGCCATATTAAGTGTATTGACTTGAAATTAATTAATGTATATTTTTGCATGTATTACAGCCCCCTCTTTGGCTTTAAGTAAACGAGATATTTCAACATTTGAATAATTATGTAACGGTACTTCTGTTATGATTTTTTTTTTTTACGATTGTTTACCAGGAGTCTGAATCATGATTACAGTATAACTGGTATTTTTGGCAGTTGCATAAGCTGTGAACTGCAGCAGAGCTGTTGTAAGGTTTTGTGTTTCTGTGGTGCATTAATCTTGCCAATTTAACGACCATTGCACAATAACTTCAAATGTACATCATTGTCTTGGAAATGGTATGACACACCTTACCCATGAAACATTTTTGCTCAACTCAGCATAGTTACAGTGTTATTGTGGTCGAACACTTCGCAGGTGATGGGAAAACGGCAAATAAGAGTATACGAGCGGGAGTCACTCCTGTCGAAACCTAAGTGAGTTGCCAGTTAATTTTAATAAGCTATAGCTTAAGCGTGACTTGCAACATTCCAAAATTTAATTTCATCTTTCCCTCCATTCCCTTTGTGACTGTTCGCCTTGCATTCGACTTTATCATAATTAAAAACACTTTTTCAAGACAGGATTGAGCCCAACACGGATGCTTACGAGGGGGTAAATGGTTCACAAATTTCATTAATTTCATTCACAGTAGCTGCCTTTACTTTGCTTCTGAGCTCAATCTAGAGGGTTGGAGTGACAGATGATAAAAACCCTAATGTGAAAACTGTGTGACACTGCTCTTCCGAGAAACTCAGTAGTACGTTGTTAAAAATCCCGCTCATATGAAGTAGGTCGCATCCCGGAGGGGTTGACTTGTATAGGGTAAGCCGCATGTGGCGGGTTAAGTAATTAACTCACCTCTTTGAAATAATGCTTCTAGCAGTAATACATGCAACGGACATATTATAGCTAGATTTTGTGGGGCCATGGAATACACCTAACTATACCTAGTTTGCTCGTTTAAATCCTGGGAAGGAATTTGACTTCATTCTCCTCTTCCAGAAAACCATTGACTTACTGTAACTCTGGTGGGGTCAGGTCTAACTGTATCTGACTAACCTTGTAATGCGACCTCACCTACCATTAAATGCATCTTTTTACTGTTATATAATGAATGTATAACACTCATCTAGAAACGTACTTAACCTTGCTATCGGTAACCTGTTGTGGTGAAGGTTGCCTCTTCCATACAGAGTCCTGTCTTAGCTAAAGTTGTCAGTAGTATAAAAAACGGTGGTCCGAACCCACCTCGCCCTCGGGTTAGGGCATGCTCATTCCCTTGTTTTACGTACTACTCTCATGTAAAATTCTAGTGGTATGGTGAACGTCATGAATTTTATTGTGTGCCTTTTGTAAGTGTGAAATGCAGTTATTGAAATATGTTTTGAGCAATGTGAGCCCACCTGCCGATGTCAAAAGTTTTTAGAGAGGCAAAAGGTTCTGTATAACGCCGTCAATGGACAACGTTACTGAGTAATAATCAGTAGATCGTGTAAGTCTAAGCCTAGGTGGTGAGGTCGGAAGAATTTAGGTCGGTGTGGTGCTGAGTGTCGATGGACTGTGCGGTATCATGTTACTGGATGATGCTCCTCTTTCTGCCATTCGATTCTAATTTCACTACATGGTCAGGAAGGATGAAAGCATAAGTCCTCGCTTGTGCTAAGATACTGTTTTTGAATTTTGCCTTCATCCTCATGTCGGTGACGGCATTCCTAATCTTCTCTGACTGTCTATTAACATCAAAGATTTAAAGTGGATACTACTGTCTATCTACAGCCAAACGCCATAATCCCATGAGGGATGGCCATTTGTCATTTAGTTGTTTTACGGGGAGGAGCACTAACCCTCCGCCAACCCACTTGTTGACACGTAGGAAACACGAATGGGTTGGTTACATGGTTGCCACCCAGAGTTGCAAATGGTTTCCCGGCTTATAGGAAACTATTTGGCTTTTCACTCAATGTATAGCCACCTGAGAAGGGATATAAAGTGACAGGAAAGATGGGAGAAATGGCAAGAGACGAGGGCAGTCAAAGAAAATGAATGATAGAGGTGAAGGATGACGTAGGCTGCACTGCAATTTCTTAAATTCGACAGGTGAGCAGGGACAACCCTCTTTGTTGATAACATGGTTATAGTAATCGATTTGCAATTAATGTACGTTAGTGAACATATTCTGCTGGAAATCGAGTCTAGATCCCTTTCGGAGTATCTCTCACTGTGTAAATAAACACTGGCGTGGGTGGTACTACAGGGATTGAATGTAGCGGTATTTTGCTTCTGATCGTCCTTCTTATTCGTGTTAAATCCTAGGTTGACGTAACTCGTTTTATCACAGTCTATATTTAACCACTCGTCATACTGTTTGTCCACCACTAATCTCAGTGCTTTCTCATTGTCTGTCGAGGAAGCTAACGTCAATTACACTTGTATTTATGACTAGTAATGGTACCTGGCGTTGCCGAGCCAAAAAGGAGAACACTCTAATCCTATTTATTCTAGTTCAGTCTTTCCTTCTACTCCAGAAAGACCATGTACCTCTTCTGCCTTTGAAGAGGGATTATAATAGGTCCAGGATCTTTCTATTTCAGCCTTCGCAGACTGCCGCACAGTAATTGTGTGCACTTGTTTACTATTACTGTTGACCTCAATGTCCGAACTGGAGGTCATGTGAGTCTCAATGCCAACAATTTAGCTGCAGGGGTACCCGGCGTTGCCCAGGCCACAAAGGCGAACACTCTACCGTTAACCTCAAATGACCCAGATCTGAATTTCGATCCCCTGAATGCCATCCTTGGGTTGCCCTTATTCACAATATATATGGATTTGGGGGTCTCTGACCCTTGGTGTGGGCGTGATTGAAGGACAAACAAACAAACAAACAACAAGGCTCTTCAGAGAGAGAAAGAGAGAGAGAGAGAGAGAGAGAGAGAGAGAGAGAGAGAGAGAGAGAGAGAGAGAGAGAGAGAGTCTTTAATCAGCTGAATCTCATACTTACCCACTGCCTTTACTTCTGAAATTCTCCAACTCGCTTCCGATGGACTTATTTTTCCATTTGGAACATTCTTTGGGCCACCCTTCTGAACGTTAGATTCGACCATGACATCGTGATGGCTGCTCTCCCTTCGTAGCGTTAACTGGTGCTGGATTCCATACAGCACCTTATCATAGTTTTCACAAAATTCAAAAAGGTGAGTATGGGTAATAGCACAGCTGAAATTGCCCATGTTGGGATAGGCATGCTTTATCAGATAGTTGTATCGCTCAGCAAACCCACTTTCTTTCACCCTTTGTCAAACCGTTGTTTGTGTCATCAGGCCACATAACTCTCATTCCCTCAGGATACTCCCGTGAATAGGTTATGAGTGACTTCATGGTGGATGCCTGGCCAGGACAGGAAGAGCCTTCAATAGTTTTGTTTATGGAATTTGTACTCGATCCGGCTGAAGAGATACATAAGATCGTTATTGGTAAAGGAGATTTCATCATTATTTAGCTAAAACTACGTTTCATCGTCTTTCATTTACTTACCAACAGTATACTGGTAACTGCTTGAAGTCTTGGTTTTGGAAAACAATGTGAATGTCTCTTGATTTATTCTAATCTGCACCCGTGTAGGGGTCATTTTGGTACTTGAGTCTTTTGACTGAGTCATCTACTTCCAGTCCTTGACGGTACTTAAGATACATCATTTATTTAAGCAGAAAATGTTGATTTCAAATGCAGTCGAAGGGTTATATTTTAACTACGAAGACTGAGAAGTTTGTGATTCTGATCCGTTAACCACACATAAATGGAGTAAATCACAGGAAGGGTAATAGGTAGGTAAATCGTGGAGATTGGCTTTCCATTGAGTTTATAGCCAGGTGGGACAACTGGGAAGAAACTGTAGGGAATATGATACAGTGATGCATTCACACAGGACCCATCAATGCCGACACAGTTGACTAGGGCGGAGTTTGCAGGTAAGATGTCCACCAAGTTAGAAAAAACTAAATTAAAACTCCAAGGCCTCTCTAATAAATTAAGTTCATGGACTGGTGACTGGTTAATGAATCGCAAGCGTCTTGTAATGATAAATGGCGATTCATCAGGTTGACTTGAAGTAATAAGCGGAGATCTCTGTTCTAGGAGCAGTTCATTTCACTATTATCGGCAATCCAAAAAGTCGACTCATTTCTGAGAAAGTGAAATTTGAGACTGACACGAAGATTGGAGTCAAAGTAACTACGAAGACAGACTGTGAATCTATATAAAACGACCTGCAGAAATGAATAAACTGGAGTGAAAAATGGCAGATGAAACTTAGCATAGACTATGTAAGGTAATACACTTTAGCAACAAAAACATTAAACATGAATATTGCATGTTTAATACCCCACTAACAGAAGTAAGAGATGAGAAGAATTTAGGAGTTATTGATCAGTATCAACGTCGAAAACTCCAAGCAGTGTATAGGAGTCAGTAACAAGGCAAACAAAATTCTCAGCTTCGTCGCAAGGATCTTTGATTGTAAAACGCCCGCTGTAATATCTAAGCTTTATATGTTATTAGCTAGACCACATCTAGAGTACTGTGTGCAGCAATGGTCTCGGAATCATATTATGGACGAAGACAGACTCGGGACAGTGCAACTCAAAGCCACGAAAATGATCCAATTGCAGCGAAATTTATCCTCTGAAAAGCAACTAAAGAAACTGAATATGTATTCTCTCTCTCTCTCTCTCTCTCTCTCTCTCTCTCTCTCTGAAGGGCGCGGTAGCACAGTGGTAGCGCGCTGAGCTTGTGATCGGGAGGTCGCAAGTTCGAGGCTCGCCCGGGCTACCGTTGCCGGAAGGGGTAGCTCCCTCCTGTAACCCCAGCGGGGCTATATGGCCTTAGTTGCCTAGCTCGGGGAATTCATTTCTCCATTTCTCTCTCTCTCTCTCTCTCTCCCTCTCTCCAAAAAAGACTCAAGGGGGATCTAAAACAAGTATTTAAAATTCTTTAAAAATTTGACATGGTTAAGTGTGATAATTTGTTGGAAATACAGAATGATACTCTGACTAGAAACAATGGAATGAAACTCAAAAGCAAAAGATGCAACAGTAATATGGGGAAAAATTGCTTTAATATCGCGTAGTAGAGCAACAGAATAGGCTACCAGCAACAGCATTTAGTGCAAAGACTATTGATCAGTTTAGAATTCGGTTAGACGAATATTATAAGACTCTAGGCTATAACTGAGTCTTGTATATTTCCAGGTTGAAGTGTATGCTGATGACTGTGAGAAGTTTTCTTATTACCAAGAACATTCGACGATTGTGTTTACTTTTCTTTTACAGATCTGTAGAATAGATAATACATATTTCATCGTTGTTCCTTTTTTTGTTCCTCCTATAAAATTTCCATTTTGGGGAGTAGGGCAGTACTCCCGAAGGGGGTGGAAATGCTAGTGATACGGAGAGCTGAAGCTCCTGTTTCACTAGCCATAAGGATATCTTGACCATCCTCCATTCACTGATCTTTTTTTTCAGTGTGACACTAACACGAAGAGTAAGCCAACATACTCTCCCAACCACTTTTCTTTAACAATCTCATGCACTACATTACATGTGCTTTACATACCACACAACCGACTCCACTATGGCACGGGTTTACACCAGCATGGGCGTTTGGCCTGAAAACTTTGTCTTCACTTCCTAGTGGCAGACCTGAGGGGATTCGTGGCACAGGCTCTGCCAGCGTAGTTTTTGGGACCGGGACTGGATTGGGCTTAGTTCTGTGCCAGAGGGTACAGGGCATTCCAGTTCCCAGGCTGCCACATCAACCCAATAGAGAGGGTCCCGAACCTGTGAGCAGCACCCCAGTAAGCTACCCTATCAGTGGGTGTACAATGGCGGGGCAGTTACAGTGAGAAGGCATGCTTGAAGGGTGTCCTATTAGATGTCCTGGCAGGGTGCCCTGAGGCAACTTCCACAGTCACTGGCCACGGGTAGTGGGCTGTTGAAGCCAGGTCCCATGCCTGAACACAATTTTTTTCCTAATTGGTCATCCAGTCATATTGGCAACGTCGGATCGAGAGTCCTACCCTACACTCCTTCATTAATAATTTTTCACACTCATCTTTAATGAGGGCAATGTATGACAGCTATTTATTTAGATAACGTGAGAACAATGGCAGTGTGGAGTACAGAGACAAGTCCAGAGAGAGTCTGTATCATTAAAGTTAGGACAGTATGACACTGTGTATCCCTCTCTCTTTCAGTTCCCTCCCGGGCTACAATGAAAGCTAGTCCATGCATTGAGGTTCCGAAACGCAGACACATTTTCTTTTTTTCCTATTACTAACATAGTACAAAGAAGTTACATTACTTTAGCAACACAAATGGAAACGAGTCATTCAATACATGGACGTTTAACTCAATTACATATAATTACAAACCTTTAATGTATCATAATGATTCATTTATGAGTATCGTATGTTTACTTGCGTTCTTACTTACTACAAGAATAACCACTATAATTATCCGCATGACCAGGGACTAGCATTGGCTATTGCTGGATATCGAGCGGAAGTTAACTGGCGTTTTTAATAAATGCTTAAACATGTGAAATTCCCATATCTTGTACACTCACAATCTCCCCATCTTAGCTACTTCCACTCAGCAGATTCCATTTGTCGTCCATGGTCGTGTGAGTATCTGCACCTCTCAGCAGAACTGATGACCCGAGAGACTTCCAAATACAGTGAACTTCCGATGATCTGGCATCCGATGGTTCGGAATTTTCAGCCCAGCGTCATTTTTAGCTTTTTTGGGTAAAAAATCTAGAAAATCTAGAATAAAAAAAACTATGACACTACTGTACCACCCCAACACTACTAGCGCTAGTATGACCTCAAACAGCCTACATCTGCACTACACTACAAAGGTAAGTAAAGAAAACTATCATTTTTTAATTATTATAATTTATTATCTTTTGTGTGAGTTTGGAACATTTCATGGTACCTGTTTGATAGTCCGGAAATCTGATAATCCGGAAGGTCCGTGGGCTACTGCATTCCTGATTAAAGGATTATTACTGTACTGTATGTCCCATCTGCCAGCCACCTAAACCTGTACTCTTTCGTTCACCCTTATGCCTCTGCTTATATGTGGTTCCTGGAGTAGGCTACTGTCTTGCCCCTCACTCGAGCTCTCTAGCTCCACACCTAAATCACTTGTATTATATCAGTGATGCTTTTATGGGTACCTTCTCATGGCCTTTTACTAAAATTAATTATTTACTTGAGCAGTACACTCTTTCATAATGCCTGATCGTTCACTTCATGCCCCACAAAACATCTTGGTACTTCACAAGAGTCAGGCTTATGCTAAAGGGTCTCAAGAACCTTCACATACTTCTGTGTCATCACCCATATTCACCCCTTATTTCTTCCCTTTTCTGCAATTTGTTTGTCTCATCGTCTCTAAGTCTTCACTGCAGCTGGTCATGCTGTCTGTGCTTTTGTTCTAATTTTCTAATGAAGCCGAGTTTTAACAGCTTTATATGCCACTTTCAACAACTTGTGACACTCAATGCATAGCAGTTTTTTCCTCCTTTTCCTTTTCTCCTCCATCTTTCACTTCACTGAAGCCAGCCGATCCTAAGTGAAGATTAATGGGTGTGTCAGGTGGACAAAGGGATTGAGGGGAAGACTGCCTTCCATGTTTATCTGTTTTATAAACACTTGCCCCACACATGTTGGCTTCGGCATGGTCAGGATCGGTGACATTATCCAGTGTTTGACTGTCCCGACATTCCTCTCCCCGCATTCTCGCCCCATGTCCCACAGGTGGTGCAGAGTAGTCCCGGGCCCCGTGGATAGGACCCTGTAGTGGTGAGAATGTAGAGAGGTCCACCCGAGACTGTGAATGCTTGAATGATAGTGATTGGCGACGACAGCAGCATTTGTATAACCAGCACTTTTAACCTAGGTAGGAAGTAAGGCACTTAACTATAACACTTGAGAGAACATACACATAAACCCTCAGTGTGACTGGCTGGGTTAATTCGTGTGGGGGCTCGAGGATGAGGAGTTTGGATTGGAAATGTAGCAACTCATTCAAGAATAAAGGTATAGAATCGTTCTGGTGAAAAATCTCAGGGAGTGAATATATTGCATCCAACTCAACACCAGAGGGTTACATGCTAAACTGTAATGTCTGTGGAGGAACAGTTTGGTGACCTTGGTGAGGGTGGCATAAGTTATAGGTGTGAGTGATTCACTATAGGCATTACAACCGTCACCCAGGACCAAATGCCCTAGACTCTGAACACTCTCAATTGTCTTAACAATATCACTGACAGCACAGTTAGGAGTAAACTGCATAGGTTTATTCGTTAAGAAATACAATTGATCATGATCTCTAAGAAATACTGTGAGAAAACCTTATATATATATATATATATATATATATATATATATATATATATATATATATATATATATATATATATATATAGTACATACAGTCATGGCCATAAATAATCACCTATCCTCCTGTACCCCGTGCCTCAGACTGGCTCGTTTATGCTCGGTAAGTCACAGTGGAGTAAGAGGGACTGAGAGGAAGGGGCCAGAGAGAGAAGGGAAGGTGGGATGGGGGGACGAGGAATGTTGCTGGGTGGAGTGAGAGAGGGGAGAGAGGGGAGGTAGGGGAGAGAGAATGAAATGCGAAGTTCTGGCCACATAATTTGTCTATTTTCTTTCATTCAGGGAATCATTTTAAAGAGTTACTGTTCTGTGGATAAAGCTGCATTACACCTTGTATAGCAGCGTCAGAAAACAAGCTTTAGATAGGTGGTGATATCAAGGATTGGCTCGTGAGAAAAATATACTGAAGTTACAGATTAAACAATAGTGTGTTTATCTGTGTACTTTGACTTCAGACCCAGAATGGAGTCTGGATGGCTTTGACTTCCGTATTGTTTTTGTAAGAAACGTTCTCTACCCTTACACGTAATTATTTTTTGGAACTAGATATTATATGCATCTTTTGACATGGCTGTGTCCACAGTAAATAATATCACCCTCGCAGTAGCCTGTACACTCCCTCTATACAGTCACCATCATGTCAATTCAGTAATTATTTAATGACATCTCTATATGAAAAGACTATTAAAAATAACTGTGCATAAAAGGTAAATAAATTTGATGTCTGTGCTCATGGGTGGATATCATAACGGTATTTCTCATAATGTCAGAGGGAAAATTAAACAAAAGCCTACCCAAACTCCCAAAATATATCTATGTCAGTGTTTACCGACACTGGTCAAGCCAAAGCAACCAAGAACGCCTTAGTAAGTAGTCCAGTGGCCTCATACCTTAAAAACCTCATGCAGGCTTCGCGGCACCGGGGAAGCAATGTTGTTGATGGTTTGCTGGTTTCGTCTGAACAGCTCCCACTCGTCCTTGGCGTGCTGGAGGAGGTGGGCCCGTGACATCTCGTTCTCTGGCTTCCACGCGTTCACAATCTGGGCCCACACAATCTCGATGGCTCTGCACTAATATTTGATCTGTGATGTCAGTATATTTCTCTCACGAGCCAGTCCTTGAAATCACCAACTATCTAAAGTTTGTTTTCCGACATCGCCATACAAAGTGTAATGCAGATTTATCTACCGAATAGTAACTCCTTTATGTGATGCCCTTGATGAAAGAAAATAGACAAATTATGTGGCCACAACTTGGCATTTCATTCTCCCTCCCTCTACCTACTCTCCCTCCCCTCCCTCACTCCTCATAAGTGCCATCTCTCGTCCCCCCACTCACCTTCCGTTCTCTCTCTGGCCCCTCCCTCTCAGCCCCTCTTACTCCAGTGTGACTTGCCGCGCATTAAGGAGCCAGCCTGAGGCACGGGGTAAAGGTGGAGTAGGTGATTATATATGGTCACGACTGTACACATATATATACCGTATATATATATATATATATACCGTACATATATATATATATATATATATATATATATATATATATATACCGTACATATATATATATATATATATATATATATATATATACAGGAGTGGATTAGAAAAGCCACCGCGGCCAATATGGAGTTAGGTATACCATTCTCTTTCTCAGTCCTTCCTTTATCCCAGGAGAACAGATTTACGGCCATGTTATCATAGCAATATGGTTGAAAATCCTCCTTTGATAGCCCTTATAGATTTTGTGTGACACTTCTCTAACTTTGGGGTTGATTTTCTAATTTTTTTAAAAATGGCATTTATGGCCTTATGCTATATATATATATATATATATATATATATATATATATATATATATATATATATATATATATATATATATATATATATATATATATATATATATATATATATATATATATATATATATATATATATATATATATATATATATATATATATATATATATATATATATATATATATATATATATACAAGTTGCCTCAGCTGTCTGAGGAAACTGACAGCAAACCCTTCTCTGTATGCTCCTACTTTCTCTATACTCATTTCAAAACCAAAGGTGGATGTTGCAGATATGTACGCGACAACCTATTTTGCTCTCGTGTTCATGAACTTGATTCTTCTGATTTCTCTACTCTCTGGCTTCGGCTCTCTTGTAATTCTCTGACTAAATATATCTGCGCTGTTTACTTATCTCCTAATTCTACTATCAAAAATTCTTCGACTATTTTACTTCTACGATGGAACACATTCTATCCATTTCTCCTTTCTCTGAAATCTCCATTCTAGAAGATTTCAATGTTCACCACCACCTTTGGCTCTCTTCTCCTTTCACTAATCCACCTGGTGAAGAAGCCTTCATCTTTTCTATCCTTAATGACCTAGAGCAGCTTGTACAGCACCCTACCCGTATCCCTGATCGCCTTGGAGAGAGCTCCAACATACTTGACCTCTTCCTTACAACTAATCCTTCTGCTTACACTGTTTATCTTTTCTCTCCGTTGGGCTCCTCCAATCATAACCTTGTTACTTTAACCTGTCCTATGGCTCCGGTACGGCCTGTGGCTCTCCAAAGAAACGTCGTCTGTGACACTTTGGATCTGTGGATTGGGAGGACCTCATGCAGTTCTTTGATTTTCCATGGAATGATTACTGCTTCCTTGGCCAGGAGCCATCTAGGTGTGCCTTGCGCATTACGGAGGTTATTCTCTCGGGCATGGAAGCGTACATTCCTTTCTCATATCCTCTGACTAATGCAAGAAAGCCTTGGTTTAATCATGCTTGTTCTTATGCTGTCTGCAACAAGGAGAGGGCCTATAAAAGGTACCGGAGCTAACCTACCACCGAATCACATCTTTTTTATGTTTCTGCCCAGAATCGTGCTAAGTCTGTTTTTTCGTTCTGCTAAAAATAATTTCATCCGTTCTAAATGCTCTCAACTCTACAACTTAACTCTCACTCCTTCTGGCACCTTGCCAAAAATCTTTCTAACAACTTTACCTCATCATCCTTCCCTCCTCTTTTGTTCTCTGATGGCTCTGTAGCTATTGCTTCTACTGATAATGCAGATCTCTTCGCTCAGACTTTCTCCTCCAATTCCACCTTAGACGATTCCGGTGCTGTTCCTCCCTCACTACCCCTCTCTGACCTCCTCATGGCTGACATTAAAATTTCTTCAGCTGATGTATTTTCTGCCATCACTGGCCTCAATACTAATAAGGCATATGGGCCTGATGGGGTCCCTCCTGTTGTTCTCAAGAACTGTGCTTCTGTGCTTACACCCTGCCTAGGTAAACTCTTTCACCTTTGTCTTTCTACTTGTACCTTTCCTTCTTGCTGGAAATTTGCTCTCATTCAGCCGGTCCCAAAGAATGGTGACCGTTCCCTACCCTTTAACTATCGTCCAATTGCTTTAACATCCTGTGTTTCAAAAGTTTTTGAGTCCATTCTTAACTGAAAAATTTTAAAGCATGTTTCCTATTACAATCTTCTTTCTTATCGTCAGTATGGGTTCCGTCAGGCACACTCCACTGGAGATCTTCTCACCTACCTTTCAGACTCCTGGTCATCCTCCTTCCGGGACTTTGGCGATAGCTTTGCCATTGCACTTGACATCTCAAAGGCTTTCGATCGAGTCTGGCATAAATCTTAAATTTCCAAACTGCCCTCTTACGGTTTCTATCCTTCAACCTGTGCCATCAACTATAGCTTCCTTTCCAGTCGTTCTATAGCTGCTGTTGTAGACGGCCATTGTTCTACTAGATCTGTTAACAGTGGTGTTCCTTAGGGCTCTGTCCTATCATCAACTCTCTTCCTTTTATTCATAAATGAATTTCTAAGCTGTATAAATAAATAAATAAATAAATATATATATATATATATATATATATATATATATATATATATATATATATATATATATATATATATATATATATATATATATATATATATATATATATATATATATATATATATATAGATGAGGCCTGTTGGAGAAAGGTGCTCAGTATGTGGGTCACTGTGTTTGATATTTCCCGACACAACGGCTGCAAGCAGCAAAATCTTAAACAAACTAAAATAACTTCTATGACTTAATCTTAATTCCTTGCTAGTACTGTGTTTAGTCTTCCTATCAATGTGTTTTAAAGGTCTATCCATAACCTGAGGTAAGTAGTCTATTGTCGTATGTGATCTCAAGCTATCCCTGGGAGCTGTGATTGCCTTCTCAAGGTCATTAGCAGAGGACGAACGACTAAAGCCTATGTCCCACTGTCAGGAACTTTCCCTCGACACGCCATGATCTTCATGTCTTCGTGTGTCGCCGCATGTTGTCATGAGTAACGTGGAGTGACTTAACGATGACGTAGCGCTGAATGGAGAACTTCGTCATTCTTCGCAGTTCTTGGCAAGCTACTGTATGACAATATTTATAATGTTCAAAAATTGTCGGCGTGGATGCCGGCAAGGAAGAGAACGTGACATGTCGTGATGGTAACGTCATTTGTCTTAGCTGTGACCTAATGTCTTAGCTTGTCGTAGGTTGTCGTTGCTTGTTGTAGCAGTGACTTAGCAGTAACTAAGCAGTTCCGTAGCGTGTCGTAGTGTGTCGTGGCGATGTCTTGCCGTGACGTGGAATCAAAGTGACCATTATTTTTGAACTGACGAATGATAGCCGTGTGTCATCAGGATAACGTGACACTTCTGTAGGGTGTCATGGGATGTCGTAACAATGTCTTTGTCTGTCTTAGCACTAACGTGACTGTGTCGTGAAATGACCATTTAGGCCTACCGTTTGAGGTATGATCATGGCATTTCACCAAGATTGTGGTGATCAGGGCCACTGTCGAAGATGAACTTGAATGTAGGACACGGGCTTAAGTGTCGGGGAGCCTGCCTCATCTGGGGATTCCCCGACTTTATTCACCTTACTCGTTGTTTCGTTATCATCCTGCTGGTTCATGTGATTTTTTTCCACTTCACTTTCATTTGTGTCTCTTGCATATCTTGCTCCTCCTACCTATATTGCATTTCTTTTTCACCCACAGAACTTCGAGTATCTCACAAGTTATCCTCAGATGAACGTCCTGCACCGCGGGTATATACCGGTAAGGCAGAGAAATAATATAAACCATTCTTACCAACATTATCATTATCATCGGCCTCATGTACTGGGTATGCACGACGAAAATTTTTGGTATCTTAGTGGCAGAGAATCTTCAGGGATCACCTGCACATGATCAGTGTGTAGGGTGAAGCCAGCTCCAATCTTCACTCAGCATACCTTATTACTACGTCAATGATGCGCTCTGTGACCCAGTAAGGTTCTGCATAAAGTGGCTCTAGACTCCTAGCAACTCCTCACTTAGGAATCATACACACATACACTCCATCTCCTAAACAATGAAGTTTGAAAGCAGCCTTCTTCTGTAATTTTCATTCTGTGTACTAGCTCGATCCAAGTACAGTTAGCATTTCTGAAAAACTATAGCTGCCATGGCTGTGATTCATTTATTGCTTGATATGGTACCTGCTGGGCTCTCAGGTACAAATTGAAACATGGAGAGTCCCTAATTGATTTATTAAATCTTGAGTTCTAGGCCATGCAAGACAAATGTATCATTCGGTGCAAATTATTTGCATTGCTTTCGATCACCAAACATAAGATCTAAATCATGGTTCCATTCAACCGTTCCACTAACCCATTAGCAGAAAGGAGGCAAGGCGTAGTTGTGATGTGCCGTGTCAGTAATAGCTGAGGGGGTGTTCTTTATGGCTATCATCTGATCCAGACACAGAGGAAATAGGAAGACACCAAGAAATATACCCATATTTATTTACATGGCAAAAAAAGAACACACAGAAATTTAATACACTGGATATAAATCCTACCTAACCCTTTTTTTTTTTTTTAATAAGCCTAAAGGGACAGGCCTAGCAGTCTTCAAGATCTTGGATGTAGGCACAAATAAAATTAATGTTCACTGCAGATGAAGTTCACACAAAAAAAACAGAGAGTAGTCACACATTACATATTACTTACGTTCGAGATTCTGTACTTCACTGGAGCACTCCATTTCACGAACTTGACATTGACATCCTGGATTCACTGATGTGACTGAGGTACAAGGAGTGTCTTTGGCATGTTCAGCTGGAGAATGTAGTTCTTTAAATACAAAAATTAATGAACAAGCCAAAAATTGATGATGTCCCCACCAACTGGCCTTGCTGGTGATTGAGTCCTACCGAGGGGACAAGCAATCACGAAGTCAATCCCCTTGTACTATTAATTATATGGCACTTCATATCATTTTTACTATTGCCTCTGAGCACTTTCACTCTTGTAGCAAACTCCTAAACACAATGGCAAAAACTTAGTAAATGCATAAATATGGTATAACCAGTCATTGTAACCTCACCTTGACCAAGTGGTGTCTGAAGTCGGAGTGGTCATGTATCCAAACAAATCCCACTGAATAAGGCTAAGCAAAGCCGCATTCACAAGTGAATGAAACAAACCCGAACTTCTGATATGCACAATGTCATAGGAAAAGATGCACCAAAAATATATATACAGTACCATACAAATGTAATAACCCAAACAAAATATTAACATTTTACAGAAAATATTAACAGTAAACCCTTTCGCTCACGGTAAGTTTCAATAAGTTTCTCGTTCCACAACGCCGAGGCTTTCTCCCCTCTCCAGCCACGTGCTCCAAAAAAGTGTATTCTCGGCTTATTTTCCCCATCCAAACATATTTATTTTGCCACAAAACCTACATGTTCCTACTCGTCGATGTTTGTTCCACACGATAAGCAAAAAAAAAAAAAAACTATACATACTGTATATTAGGGCGGTGTGAATAAACATTTGGGAACATTCATCTCACTTCCCACCATCATACCTCGAATGTTTACCAACATATTTCTACGTGTTATACATCATTTGAAGGAGACTTTTATTAGCTTTCGAATGATGCAGTTGGCATTTTGATGCGAGATATGATTTTCTAATAATAAGCGATAAAGTAAAAGCTTTTTCCAACAGACAACGGTTTTTATTCGGAAAGCTCTAGCGAAAAACTTTTCTCAGCAGTTTATGTTTTTATTTCATCTTATGCAGAATTTCATGGGCTTTCTCATGATGTAATCAGATTTCTCCTATGTCTCATACTTTTCGAGAAAAATACAAAAAAACTATGGTGTACCCATCAGTGCACTGAACCGTTATTTCACACAAGCATACGATACATATAACACAATAATACTCATATGTATTTATTTCACACTACAAGCATGCGAAATTAATATAATAATGATAATAATGAATATCCCTAAATCTCCTCTGTTTCATTCCCTTCATGACAATGGCGTGCCGTGCCTGTAGGGTGTATGTGACACATGCCCTAGCCAATATTTTAGTGCATACACTCGTTGCACTGTAATCCTATTTACTGCACTATAACACTATCCATGATATATCACTATAAAACATTGATTTCATCAACACCTCGGCAAATATTCTGTTCAAGACAATGCCGTGCCATGGCCGTAGGGCAGTTTCTGGCCTCCCCCTAAGCTGTTGCACGTGTTTCACTATTTCCTTGTACACTAGGTATTGCACACTATTTTCACATGATTCACTGTCACTATTTTTAAAGCTGAATACTCACATTTGGTGCAGGGTAGAGGCAGTGCACTTTTGGGGCCAGGGTTAGAAACAGTAGCACAATTTTCATTGGCCCAATGGCTGATAATGGCCACAAATGCTTCACAAACACCTAATTTCCTATTGCAAACACCAAATCTAATCACAATAGTGCCCAAAAACACTGGTAAGCACTACTGGTATAGTGAAATATGTCACGCGGCTGACCAGGAATAATAGAGGAATTTAAAGGGACAAGGGACTGCACGCTACCTTTCCTGCTGACACCTCATGTGGTAGTGAAAAACCTGTATGCACTGTCGTGGGTATCATGGCCTGCTATGATGCCTCAAAAAATGATGCAAATCGACCAAAAACTTTTTTTGGCGAATTTTTTAATGATTTTATGACGCAAAAGTCATCATCGTGCATTTACGAGGAAAGACCCTAATGACGACAAACGCATCACTGTGAACGAAAGGGTATATATATCTTGAACCTTAACAGCCCCATGTGGAGTATGTCTGCTACCCCACGTGGTGTGACATTCACGAATTCTGCTCCTTGGTCAGTGAAAAGTTGTTGTGGAATTCTCTGAATGTATATAGCCCTTTCAATGAATACATGAGCTCCCTCCCCCACTGATTTAGTTTTTAATGACCAATCAACAAGAAATCTGGTCAGTGTTTCTACCACTGTGAGGACATACATGTGTCCTGCCTCAGACATATTCAACGGTCCTATAATATCCATATGGACCCGATACCATGGCACCAGCACATCCAGGTACATTATAAGTGGGGTGAGAGCATCTCACGACCTCTTAGAGGTAATGCACTGTGTTCAGTGCTGACACGGAGTGGTAATATCCTTGACCATAGTTGGCCAATAAGCAAATCTCTTGATGCACAAAAGTGACCATGGTCCCACTTTACTCTGACAGTGGCAGGCAATGGGCAAATGAGGGGCCCTGCATCTAAACCCAGCTAAGCGCCAAAAAAGAAAGTTTGCCGTAAATCGCGCGCAAAGTTTGACGACATTCGGACTCATGTCACTCCGTTATTAATGACGTTATGGTGTTCATTTTTTGTCAGATTATACATCAAAGTGTCTATTTTTATTATGTTATGGTATCTTGGTGTTAACCTACAAAATAATACCATTATAATGCATTAATTTAAATTTTACTGTATTTTTTAATAAATGTCACCAAACTTTGAAAGCGATTTGCAGCAGAAACTCAAATGTCACGTATTATTTACCAACCCAATAGTATTATCATTTATAATACTAAGTACTGACATAAAGAATAGAATGCCAGATCTATCTATCTATTTATCTATCTATCTATATACCTTGGTATCTTCCCCCAGAACGGGAGGTGTCCACCAAGACAGGACGAAACACACACTCTCTCATCCTTCCACACACACACACACACACACACACACACACACACACACACACACACACACACACACACACACACACACACACACACACACACACACACACACACACACACACACACACACACAAACACACACACACACACATCTTAGCTTCAAGGAGATAGATAGATAAAAAGATAAAAAGGATATAGAATGTCAGATGAAAGAGATAGCAGTTACTGTCAGCATGAAAACCAACATTACCTTACAATAGTTTCTAGGTGTACAGAATGCTGTTATACTGTCAATAAGATTATTATTATTATTATTATTATTATTATTATTATTATTGAATGAACTGTGACAAAGTAGATAGAATGTTTGGAATAGATACTGGAAAAAAACAACACTCACCACCCAGTTTTGTAGTGTTGCTGATCCATTATTAGTGTTGCCATACTCGTAGTCCTGTAAACGGTCCATAGTTGTCAGCGTGAGGGCAGCCGGGCAGGTGGCACAGGTGCATGTTAGTGTGCCGTGCGCGGTTGCACTGGCACTGGAACATCCACGTATTCCCACGTAGTGTTGTCAGGATCATCACCGTCATCTTCCTTGCTCACATGGGCTCTGTTGGTCTCCCAAAGGTGATCTTGATGGGCAACCAGGTTGTCCACCCACGCCTGCCCCTTGAGGTCAAGAAGACTGCACAGGCTCTTGAGGTCGGCTAATTTCTCAGGTTTCAGGGGGCGGTCAGCAGTGTACTTCGGCAGGAGGTCTACGTCATTGAGGTTGAACTTACGATGGGAGTACTTCTCCCTCCCCTTCATCAGATGAACTCTCTGCACGCCTTCATGTTCGTCGAAGTCGTAGTTGCTCTTGATGATGTAACCTTCTTTGTAGGAAATGTCCACAACAAGCTGACAGGCCTTGGCAAAACCAGCAGCTGGACGCTTGGTTATGTAGTCGAGGAGTTGTATGACGTTGAGGAAATCGGGTCGTTGCATGGCAATGACAGGGTTCTTCTTGCTGATGGCGTTTGCATTACCATCCATGTAGGTTTCTGGGCATGAGATGATCGTGTACGTTGCCAGTTTCTGCTCAATACTCCCAAATGAACGGTCTCACAGGTGGTACACACATCAGTTTTAGGGGCCTGACACACGATATTATAGTCCTGGGTGAAAACAGTCTGGTAGAACCGCTGTGACACAGTTTTTTCATTCGAGTGGTTCTTAAACATCCACTGCAGATACTCAAAATGTAAGATGGGGATACTTGAGCCAGCCTCGAGGTACCATCGATGTGGGGTGTGTGCCCTCGTGTAGTGGCTTGCAATGACAGGCAGGGTTGCAATGTGAGCGTGCATGAGCTCAAGCTGCCTGCCCACAATGGCTCGTGGACTAGGTTTTTTTACCACGTTCATCAGTGACAGGTGTTCCGTTGCCTGACTCCTTCTTTTTCTGAAGAAGCACTTCTAGTTTTGTCTTTGTGATGCCATGGATGGCAAGGAATGCACTGCGACACATGCGAATGTTTTTATCGCTCACTTTAACAAAATACTCGTAGGTCACTTTCCTCCGGCTTACCTCGGATAATGTACGTTTTCTCTTAATCGGCTAGGTATGAATCAGGGACTGCAGGTATGCATTTTGGCTGTCATAATTTCCGATAGGCCAGAAACAAGTGAAAATGTCATTAATATTGTCCATGCCGACCTTCTCAAAACACCCAGTATTACAGTTAGGCCCGATTTTCCTAGCAGGCATTTCTTTCTTTGATGCATAAGCCACAAACTCCTTCCCAAGGTTACGCTTTTTCTTAGCAATGTTCTTCTCCCACTTCTCTGGCTGCTGTTCGCAAGCCCGCCCTTGCTTTTCAACCCGCTTGGGGGCCTTGCACACACTAGCCCCACCACTAGCCCGTACATCAGCCTCACTATTCTCATTATTATTATCACTATCACTATCATTAGTCACAGCATAATCAGGATCATCCACACTATCGTCACTATCGATGCGATCCACTTCACCATCATCAGTGCCTCTTTTACCACCATAAAACTGCCTCACAGGTAAAGCACTTGACTCACCTGAATCGCTAGACATTGTGCTCACTATAAAATATTAGATTACACTGTTCAGACAAGGAAAAAGCTTGCAAAATCCACGGAAAAGGTGCACAACACGAGGTTGATGTGACGAGGACAGGCACCACGCGTTTACTAACGCTTGTTGTGATGCAGGATGTCTGGGTACTCAGAGAGTGGGAAGCAGCCAGCCAATCACAAAGCACAGCGTGTGAAGCTCCTGAGTTCTGATTGGCCCGTGGTGTCTCGCCCGCAACGCACCAAGAGAATGTGAGTTAGCTGGGTTTGGACGTGGGATGTCTACGGGGGACACTTGCTATGTCGTGGGTAAGGTTGAAAATAGTGCCTCTCTTTGAGAGAGTTTCAACCATGTGTCCAGTGCCTAAATGCGGATATTTCCGCCACCGACCACTAGAGGAAGGGTGAAAATAGTGCTATCCATCATAAAATGCATTTGGCAGGAAATGGCGCTTACCCGGGTTTGGATTTGCAGCCCCTCAAATGTAGTGCTGCTGGTACACACCATTCAGGTACAAGCACTTGTGGTAAGTCATTGTCCTCATAAGCTCTTGCTTCTTTTCGGCAAAGCACTCCTCTCCTTTCACTGATCCACCTGGTGAATAAGCCTACATCTTTTCTATCCTTAATGACCTAGAGCAGCTTGTACAGCACCCTACCCGTATCCCTGACCGCCTTAGAGAGAGCTCCAACATACTTGACTTCTTCCTCACAACTAATCGTTCTGCTTACTCTGTTAATCTTTTCTCTCCGTTGGGCTCCTCCGATCACAACCTTATTACCTTAACCTGTCCTATCACTCCGGTATGGCCTGTGGACCCTCCATGGAAACGTCGTCTGTGGCATTTTGGAGCCATGGACTGGGAGGCCCTCAGGCAGTACTTCTTTGATTTTCCCTGGAATGATTATTGCTTCCATGGCCGTGAGCCATCTGAGTTTGCCTTGCGCATTACGGAAGTTATTCTCTCGGGCATAGAAGCATACATTCCTTTCTCATATCCTTTGACTAACTCAAGAAAGCCTTGGTTTAATCACGCTTGTTCTAATGCTGTCCGCAACAAGGAAAGGGCCTACAAAAGGTACCGGAGCCAACCCACCCCTGAATCACATCATCTTTACGTTTCTGCCCGGAATCGTACTAAGTCTTTTCTTCGCTCTACTAAAAATAATTTCATCTGTACTAAATGCTCTCAACTCTCCAACTCGAATTCTTCCCGCTCCTTCTGGCACCTTGCCAAAAAACTTTCTAACAACTTTACCTCATCATCATTCCCTCCTCTTTTCTACTCTGATGGTTCTGTAGCTATTTCTTCTACTGATAAGGCAGATCTCTTCGCACAGACTTTCTCCTCCAATTCAACCTTAGACGATTCCAGTGCTGTTCCTCCATCACTTCCTCCCTCTGACTTCCTCATGGCTGACATTAAAATGTCTTCAGCTGATGTATTTTCTGCCATCACTGGCCTCAGTACTAACAAGGCATATGGGCCTGATGGGGTCCCTCCTGTTGTTCTCAAGAACTGTGCTTCTGTGCTTACACCCTGCCTAGGCAAATTCTTTCGCCTTTGTCTGTCAACTTGTACCTTTCCTTCTTGCTGGAAGTTTGCTCTCATTCAGTCAGTCCCAAAGAAGGGTGACCACTCCCAACCCTCCAACTATCGTCCAATTGCTTTAACGTCCTGTATTTCAAAAGTTTTCGAGTCAATTCTCAATAGAAAAATATTAAGGCATCTTTCCTATCACAACCTTCTTTCCGATCGTCAGTACGGGTTCCGTCAGGGACGCTCCACTGGCGATCTTCTCACCTACCTTTCAGACTCCTGGTCATCCTCCTTTCGGGACTTTGGCGAAAGCTTTGCCATTGCACTTGACATCTCAAAGGCTTTCGATCGAGTCTGACATAAATCTTTAATTTCCAAACTGCCCTCCTACGGTTTCTATCCTTCTATCTGTGCCTTCATCTCTAGCTTCCTTTCTGGTCGTTCTATAGCCGCTGTTGTAGACGGCCATCGTTCTTCTCCTAGATCTATCAACAGTGTTGTTCCTCAGGGCTCTGTCCTATCACCAACTCTTCCTTTTATTCATCAATGATCTAAGCTGTACATCTAACCCTATCCACTCATACGCTGACGACTCCACCCTTCACCTTTCCATTCGGTTCCCGCAACGCCCATCCCAACAGTTACTTCAACAAACAAGGGATGAGGCTATGGCACACCAAATGTCTGACTTCTCTTGTATCTCTGACTGGGGTAAAAATAATATGGTTGTTTTTAATGCATCTAAGACTCAGTTCTTACACCTATCAACCCAACAAAATCTTCCACAGGTATACCCACTAATGTTTAATAATATTCAGCTTAATCCTGCATCATCCTTGAACATGCTTGGGGTTTCATTTACTCGGGACTTATCTTGGAAAGATCATATTACATCTCTTGTAAAATCTGCTTCCAAGAGATTGGGTGTGCTAAGCCGACTCCACTCTTTCTTTACCCCTGCACAATTGTTGACTCTATACAGGGGTTTTATCCGCCCCTGTGTGGAGTACAACTCTCATGTGTTGGGAGGCTCCCCACATACAGCTCTTCTCAATAGGGTGGAGTCAAAGGCTTTTCATCTCATTAACTCTCCTCCTCTTACTGACTCCCTTCAACCTCTGTCTCTTCGCCGCACTGTTGCATCTTTATCTCTTTTCTATTGCTTCTTTAATGGTCACTGCTCCTCTGAACTGTCTGCTTGTATTCCTCCACCTCTACGACGGGCGCATAGCACCCGTCTGGCAGCAAACTCTCATCCCTTTTCTGTCCAACTCTCTAATGCAAGAGTTAACCGTTACTCCCAGTCTTTCATTTATGCAACAGGTCAACTCTGGAACTGTCTCCCTCTGTCTGTATTTCCTGCTGCCTATGATCTCCAGTCTTTCAAACGCAGTGTGTCCAGGCATCTCAAAATGATCGATTCTTGAATTTGGCTCTCTATTGTATTTTTTTTTCTCTTGGAAGGAACTGTTACTGTGGGCTCATGGCCTTTGGTTCCTTCTTCCTCGCATAAAAAAAAAAAATTCTTGGTGGAGACAAAACTATTCAGCTGGGACAGCCAGTTCTGGGGCCTGAGGATCTTCTTTGCTAAGGTACTGCTTTAGTGATCCCCCAGTTGTATGTGGAGCTTGCTGCTTCCACAGTTCATCAAGGCTCCAGCTGACAGTGTCAGGGTTGGTCACAGTTCTTTCAACAGCCAATAAATCCTCTGCATCATCGCCCTGTGGCTTGGTACAAAGATGGGACAAGGCATCAGCTACTTTATTCTGATGTCCAGGTATATGAGACACTTCAATATTATATTCTGCAACCTGGATTTGCCATGAGGAAGTCAGAGGGGGAAAGTGATGGAAGAACAGCACCGAAATCGTCTATGGTAGAATTGGAGGAGGAAACCTGAACAAGGAGTTCTGCTTTATAAGTAGAAGAAATAGCTACAGAGCCATGAGAGCAGAAAAGAGAAGGGAAGGATGATGAGGTAAAGTTGTTAGAAAGGCTCATCACAATGTGCCAGAAGAAGCGGGAAGAATTTGAGTTGGAGAGTTCACACAATTTAATACGAATGAAATTTTTTTTAGCAGGGCGTTGAACAGACTTAGCACAATTCCGGGCAGAAATATAAAAAGAGATTCACGGATGGGTTGGCTCATAGACCTTTTGTAGTCCTTCTTGCTTTCGACAGCATTAGAACATGCGTGATTAAACCAAACATTTTGTTTGCATTAGTCACAGGATATGAGAAACGAATGTATGCTTACATACCCAAGGGAATAACATCCCTAAAGCACAAGGCACACTCAGATGGCTCTCGGCCATGGATGCAATAACGATTTCAGGAAAAATAAAAGAAATACTGCCTGAGGGTCTCCCAACCAGCAGCTCCAAAGTGTCACAGCCACTGTTTCTTGGGAGGGTCTGCAGGCATTACTGGAGCAATAGAGCAGGGTAAGGTGATAAGTTGAAGATTGGAGGAGCCCAATGAAGAGAAAAGATTAAGAGTGAAAGCAGAAGGATTAATTGTAAAGAAGACGTCAAGTATGTTGGAACTCTCCTAGGCAGTCAGTGATACCAGTAGTTTGCTGTACATGCTGCTCTAAGTAATTAAAGATTGAAAAGATGTAGGCATGTTCACCAGGTGGATTAGTGAAAGAAGAGTAGAGCCAAAGGTGGTTGGGGACATTGAAACCACCTATAATGGAGATTTCAGAGAAAGGAGAAATTGATGGGATGTGTTCCGTCTTAGAAGTAAGGTAGTCAAAGAATTTACAGATGTTACAGGGAGTAGACTGTAGGACCAGTCAAACAGGATGGTACTCTCAAGATGGATGGAAAGCTGATGGCAGGGAGAGCTCGACTCCCATTTCATCAGCCTTCGGGACTAGTTTCTGACCATCCCTCTGCGATAAACTTTTTCAGTATTTCAGTAACACAGAGAGTATGCCGGCATACTCTCCAATACAAGTTCCTCCAACTGTCAACAACAAACTACATGCACATTACACACAACACATACTGTTCAAAATTATGTTAAAATTGGCAACTCAACACCAAGCCTCACAGTCCTTTGGGTGGAGACCATAAAAACCCCCACCATCCGCCCCTCCCAGTGACAACTAAACGGGATGGCTGGAACACTGTCTGATTCACTTCTTCATTTCTGTAACGTTTTCGGCCATTCCTTTAACTTTCTCTCTGTTGAACACCACCTCTCCTCCTCTAAACCTCACCTTCTCTTCTTCACAGAGACTCAACTGTCTGAGACTTATGTTAGCAAATCCTTCTCTGTATCCTCCTACTCTCTCTATACTCATTTCAAAACCGAAGATGGCTGTTGTGCTTATGTACAGTACACAACAACATATCATGCTTTCGTGTTCCTGAACTTGAATTTTCTGAATTCTCTACTCTCAGGCTTCAGCCATCCTGTCATTCTCTGACTAAATATACCTGTGCTGTTTATTTATTCCCTAATTCTACTGACTATGAAAACTTCTTCGATTGTCTTACTTATAAGATGGAACAGATCTTATCAATTTATTTTATCCCTGAAATCTCCATTCTAAGTGATTTAAATATTCACTACCACCTTCGGCTCCCATCTCCTTTTACTGATCCACCTGGTGAACAAGCCTACATATTTTCTATCCTTAATGACCTAGAGCAGCCTGTACAGCAACCCAGTAGTGCAGCTAGGGGGGGCCACGGGGGCCTCCCTCCCCCCCGAAATTTCTACGTGTGTTCGAGAATAGACTGCGAATCTTAAATATCAAATACTTGTTTAATCTAGGGTGTAATACTCGGTATGTCACATATTTAGAGAACTGAAAAAATATCCAATTCTGAGTAAAAAGTCTTGTATACACATATACCTTTTAGGACTTACTTTACTTTAGGTTTGAGACAGATATTTGAATTTATGCACAGGGAGCTGTTGGCACCCGGACGGGTGAGGAGGCAGGAAATGAAGCAAGAAACGTGCGCTGCTCTGTGAAATTTTCATTTTTTTATGTACCTTATGACATATTATCTTCAAAACGGAAAACTTCGCTACTAATAAGTTTATGTAATTAACTAGTCTGCAAATACAAGTGTTTTCCATGTAGGTATATTGGTAAGGTAGAACGAAAAACAAGTAGTAATGCCACTGGGATCCATTTTTTCTCTGCAGGAGTTGACTGCGAGGCGAGGTGAAACGGAGGGGAGGGGGAACAGGAGGTGGGGGCAAATGTATCGAAACTTTGTCGTGTTTTGGTAAGAAAGATGCAGGCTGTTATTATACAGATGTTCTGAGGTGATCTGTAACTCCGTATGCAGTAACGTGTATTGGATGAATGGTGGAGCCTTAATGTTCGTCATACAATGTGTTGAACGACTGTAGTTGAGCATAAATGTCAGAAAGTGAGATGTTTGGTGTCTCGAAACGTGGTTCACCTGAGTCTAGTGTGTGTGAGACTCCACTGCTGTAACATTTTTGTGGCCGAATAAGGGTGGCCACAAATGATTCATGATCATGCACTTTAGAAAAAGTAAATGCCATGTTGTGCATTGTCTAGTCTGTTTTATTGTGAGGATAACCATGATTATATTCGCAAACCATGGTATACGTTGATATCCTGTTGCATAGGATAATAGCTACGTTGAGTCCCGGACAGCTATGGGCTTGTTGTGCAAAAATGTTGTGCAGTCATCATACTGATGGATCACGCAAAGATAATGAGATACTGTATTTGCATAATGAACACAAATCTGGTATTATAATAATTGAAATAACGGTGTTACGGGTGTCCAGTCCACAAATGACGTCGCGTACTTCGAGGTGCTGTAAGCAACATTGGTGCACTAGAACCTGGATGGTAAAACATACCAAGAGAGCAGCCATTTATGCTCAACTACAGTCGTTCAACACATTGTATGACGAACATTATGACTCCACCATTCATCCAATACACATTACTGCATACGGAGTTACGGATCACCTCAGAACATTTGTATAATCACAGCCTGCATCTTTCTTAACAAAACGCGACAAAGTTTCGATACATTTGCCCCCACCACCTTTCCCCCAATCCCCTCAGTTCCACATCGCCTCACAGTCACCTCCTGTCAGAGAGAAATGGATGCCAGTGGCATTACTATTTGTTTTTCTCTCTACCTTCCAATATACCTATGTGGCAAACACTTGTATTTGCAGACTGAGTATAACTTGATGGAACATTGCTTCTGCGGGTACTAGATCCTGTAGCGGAGGGGAAGCTCTGCCGGGTCTGTCCATTCATTTACTATTACTACGATGTAAACAAACACAGTGGTGCCACATTTCACCAGACACACCACCCTCTGTACTCGTTACAAGTGGAGGTAACTGTACATGTGTTCCATCTGTTCGTATAACTTTTCTTAATTAAGGCCGACAGTGTAAGTAACTGGAACAGCTCTAGACCCCTCTGGTTCTCTGCCATATATTGGTGTCCCCTGTAATAACCCACCCTGTCACAATCGATTTTCCACCACTGACTCCCCCCAATCCCGACCAATTTTGGAAAAAAATTTTTTTGGCTCAAACCTCCACTTTTGGTGAGAAATATCAAAAATTCATAGAGAAATCGCTCACCTGAGGTTTAAAATACTCGATACAGGTAACAGTACCTCTTACCTTACTGGGTTTTCTATCAAGCTGGCTCCAAAGAAAACGAGTTCTATGGGAGGGTAACTATTCCACACCAATCATAAACGATATTTATTTATTTATTTGGTACGAATTTATATGCAGTACGAGAGTATATTGGTTTTCACACAGTAACATAGGCAATAGAAGCATTGTTTCACTCACCAAACACATCACCATACCTGAACTTTTTTGGCAACATTACCTGATCATCATTTCTGACTCTTTCTTCCTCTAATGCTACTTAAACTTTGTCCTCCACATTGTCATCGATTGGGGAATCACTCTGGACCTGAATTTTGTACCATGGCACGACATGTCTTTACTGGCCAGGTCACTGGTAACAAGTGAATTGCCGAGACAATGGCGTGTGGGGGGAGGGAGGTTATGCGGGGTAAGGCATTGTCCCTGCCTGGTATCTTGTACAGGAAGGTGTCCTGTGTATACATATAAAAAATCACATGCGAAAATTGAAAATTGTGCAAATTAGGGACCTTGCAATTGATGCGCATTTATATACATCAACAGGACTGACAGTGACAAAACGTGTGGACATATATATACGTCAATGGGATGCAGCGAGTTAAACCATGTGTCTCGACTGACAGTCACCAAATGACAAGTACAGGGATGTAATGTAGAAAGAAATTACATATATGCAATCGAGGTGTTCTGTTGGTCCATGTATTTTTCCCATCAGTGTAGGTTTAGCTATTTGTATCTTTAGGATTTAGTAAAGATTACCGATTTGGCAGTTGGGTTTATATGCTATAGGATATTAAATTCGATTTATTTTTTTCCCCTCTCTCTCTCTCTCTCTCTCTCTCTCTCTCTCTCTCTCCTTACAATGTTTTGAAATATTAAGAGAAAGAATAAAGGAAAAAATACAAAAGCAAAAACATAAACATATATATATATATATATATATATATATATATATATATATATATATATATATATATATATATATATATATATATATATATATATATATATATATATATATATATATATATATATATATATATATATATATATATATATATATATATATATATATATATATATATATATCATCAGCCATTTCAGTGTGCACTGCAGGACCGGCCTATCCCGACTGAAGAAGGGATGATACAGCCTTTGTATCTCTACCAAGTGGCTTAGGGTGTCTGGTAGAGATTGTACGTAGGGTCAGAAGTGCTTGTATGTGTTACTATAATGCTGAAGTGGCTTTGGATGTGTGTGTGGTCTGTGAACCAAGTATAATCGGCCCGTGCAAACCGACTGGGTGCAAGCATACTCTATAGTAAACGACTCTGGTTCAACCACAGTACCACTTATATCTGCCAAAGCAGTACATGGCCAGAAGAATGCTCCATATATATATATATATATATATATATATATATATATATATATATAGATGTATATATATATATATATATATATATATATATATATATATATATATATATATAGATGTATATATGTGTGTGTTTGTGTGTGGACGTATACTTTTGACTTAATAACCAGGCCTCGCCCTCAATGGTCGATAGGCAAAAAAATAATAATAATTATCTGACTGGACTTCGATGCCTGGTTGTGGAAAGGACGGACTTGTGTTGGGTGCCCTCCCATAACTGTAAGCTGCCCCACAGACAATAGCTTTTTGATCGCCACTAGGGCGTTTTTAAAGTCATGTTAGCTAGCAGTCATTATCCTCCATTCCCTGTTTAGAGGTAAAATATGTGTTTGTACCTATTCCTCAGATTACCTGTCCTTACTTTCCTCTGGCGTGCTCCCACTGATTGCTCTGGTCTGTGAATAAATACAGACACGACCTTCCGGGAGTAGTTTGAAAAGGTAATCTCAGCCTTAGCTGGTTTTCCCTTGGTGTCTTGTCCATTGCTCGTTTTCTCTTTCTTCCCATTTCCCCAGCAAGGGGGAGGTGGTTACTATGTCGGACACCCTAGCCTCCTTCCCCCAAGGGCCTGAGCAACCCCCAACTGACCCAGGGACTGATTTACCGTATGCCCACCCCCGGACTAGAGCACAACTTCACATACCTTTAAATAATGCTGCCTATGTCTTGCTACACAATGTTGGTTTAGTTTCACAGGCTAGTCTCAATCCTTTTCTTATCAAGAAAGAAGTTGATGGTTCTACTGGTGAAGATGAACAGGTGAAAAAAAAAAATTGCTTCTGGGGATCTCATAAAGACATTAATTCAATCCAGGTTAAAGATTTGCTCAAGCTACATAAGTTTCATTATGACGATGTTGAGCAAAGGATCCCTCATTCCATGAATTTCTGCAAGGGAGTGATCACCTGTAGGGACCTCATGGTTATGAAAGAGAATGATATTGTACGTAAACTTACTGAACGAGGTGTTACTGATGCTCAATTTATTACCAGATTTTAGGAAGGCATCAGCAAAAAAAAAAAAATGCTAAAACTGTCTTAACTTTCGGCAGGTTCGCACACCCCTCGAAAGCTAAAGTTGGAAATGAAATTTTAAATGTCAGACCTTATATCCCCAATCCCCTTTGCTGTTCTAAATGAACATATGGACAAAGCTTCTCGGGCTTCTTAGTCAGGGTGTGGCAGGTATGCAGCTCGGGGTCATGATGCTGAACACTGCACGTCCGAGTCTGTACGTTGTTCTCATAGTAAGGGTGTTCATTCCACATCCTCAAGGGACTGCCCAAAGTGGAAGGAGGAGAAAGAGGTCTGCACAATGAAAGCAACAGAGGGCATAGCCTATTATGATGCTAGGAAGAATGTAAGGAAGTTGCATGCAACTCTCAAACCAGCTTTTTCTTATGTATTGGTGGAGCTTTTTCTTATGTATTGGTGGAGCTTTTTCTTATGTATTGGTGGTTCTGTCCCATCCCGAGGTACGCACAGTGGAAACTCAGACTGACCCTGTACCCAGTACTCTTGTTACTCGCTGTGCCCACTCGTCTACTTCTGTAGGTTCCAACTCCATTTTTGATCTAGTTTCAATTTCATAGTCTCAGGCTACTGCTGCTTCTCAGTCAGTACAGCCTAAACAGAAGGGTGACAAGTCTTACAGGATTAACTTGACCACCCTTACAAAGTCACGGCTTCATGTCTTATCTGCTCCTGCTCCAGCAAAGGAGAGACGTGTTAGCTCTTTTTTGGGAGAGTCTGGCAGCCTAGTTATTGATGATGATCGTATGGAGTTTTCTGTTAGTAAGCACCAGGATAGGTCCCCTAGTACCCTGTCGTCTGGAAGCAGCCAGTATAATAATACTAACCATACTGGCTAACCTTATTAACTGTATCACAGTGGATTTGTAGGACTCTTGGGAATAAATTACACAGTATAGCAATGCTGCTATCTATACACAGGCCAGACATTGTTTGTTTACAAATGTCTGTTTACAAGAAACGTGCTCGGTGGATTACTCTGGTCCTCCTCAGTTTAAACACTATCATTTGTATAGAAGCTATGTTGGTCATGTAGTTGCCATAAAGATACACAAATCACACCCACAAACGGAAGTGCTCCTAATTAATAACACGTATGTGTCTATTTGTTCTCTCCACTGTCCACCACATGGTCCCATTGATAATGATGCTTTGAAATCACTGTTTCACATATTCCTGAGAATAAGTTAGTGTTGGGTGACTTTAACGTCCATCACTATCAGTGCAGTAACTTGTGGATTGATGATCGTGGGGAGCAAGTAGCCAACCTAATACTAAAGTCCAGCCTCTGTCTTCTGAACGATGGTAGAACGACTCGTGTAGATGATGGTACTGGTAACTTTTCGGCCATTGAATTATCTCTGGCTTCCCATAGTATACATTACGATTTCTCATGGGATCCACATGACGATTCTTTGGGAAGTGATCATTTACCCATCTGTCTTCCTAATACACGT
Organism: Coenobita brevimanus; assembly: GCF_032717465.1. Taxonomy (NCBI): domain Eukaryota; kingdom Metazoa; phylum Arthropoda; class Malacostraca; order Decapoda; family Coenobitidae; genus Coenobita; species Coenobita brevimanus. The sequence continues at coordinate 36,938,974 of NC_137047.1, forward strand.
GACACACTTTCAGACCTTTCACCTCCAAAATTTAACTATAGAAAGCAGATTGAGATCCTTCTCAAGGATCGCCATTTCTGATATATTTTGGGAGACCATAGATAAAATTTTAACAGTTTCATTTTACGAGGAACTGAGGCTCCTGCTCCCAAGACTTCTACAGTTCATGTGAAGCATAAAGGTCATTGGTGGATACTGGATTGCTGCAAGGATTAACCCCTTACTGCCGGCTGACATGTATAGCCGTCACGATTTTGGGTGTGGAGCAACGCCGGTTGACGTGTAGGCCTATAGCTGCAAGCGTCTTCCCGCCACCCTTTGTAATTTAACTTATCCTTACTCATCGACGAGACAACCTGGAGACGTGGGGACACTTTCATTTGAAAGAGGAAGATTTTGTGAGTCTTATGTATCTTTAATTTTTTTCTAGCCATTATAGTTTGGCAGATATGAGGGTTTGAAGTAAGGGTATTTTTTTCTGTCATGGATATCTCCCATAGGGAGAAACGTGCAACATTGGAAAAACCCCAGCATGTAGGGGTTAAGGAAATGCAATAGGAGATACGTGATTTTTGATAGTCAGCCTACTGAGGAACACTTCATTGGATACAAACAAACAAGGGCTGAGGGAAGGAGAATAATTAGAAAGATGAAACCTGATTCCCTGTAGTCTTCTGTGTCCACGGTGAACCGTTTTCTCCACTCAGTAAAGTGTGGTCCATATGAAAATATTAAATAATAAAAGCCACTGTATCCCAGTGATTACCCAGCAAGTGAATAATACCATGTATGACGATCCTGTGGATGTAGCTAACATTCTCGCCAGGAGTTTTCTCATGTTGGTAGTTCACCCAATCGCGACCAGCGTTTTAAACATCATAAACGCAAGGCTGAGCTACAGATAGTGGATTTTGCCACAGAAGATGCAGACTCCCTGTACAACTAAGAGTTTACAATATATGAACTGCTCCTTGCCCTTAAATCTTGTAAAGACATCAGTCCTGGACCAGACACTATCACATACAAAATGATACAGCATCTTAATCAGGACAACCTGATTAAGCTGTTCGCATTGTACAATGAGTTTTGGGCATCCCGAACATCCTCAAACTCATGGCACTTTGTGCGCATCATCTCGATGCCCAAACAAGCTGGTCGTCTTATGAATCCCACTTCATTTCATCCTATTGTGTTGACTTCTTGTCTATGTAAGGTCATGGAATAAATGGTTAATAATATGCTTCTTCTTCTTTTTTACGAAACGAAACATTTGTTAAGTTATCGACAATCTCGGATCTGTAAATACATCAGTTCACTAGATCATTTAATGAATTTGAAGCACTCCATGTTGGAGGCATTTCTCAATAAAGAATTCATGATGCAGGTGTTGTTGGACATCCATAAATCCTATGATATGACATGGCAACACGGTACATTATTGAAGTTCTATGCTTATGGTTTAAAAGGCAATTTGCCTATTATTATTTCAAATTTCTTAAGCGACAGACATCTGCCCCATAACATAACATCGGATCTATTTGTCCAAGATAACGGGGTGCCTCAGGGAAGCTTGCTTAGTCCCACTTTGTTTTGTATTGTGATCAATGATATTCTGTCATCATTCCCCGTCCCAAGGAGTGTTAACCCTTTCAATTCGGGTGTATTTTTTTGGTTGGATGTCCCACACTCAGAGGTTTTAAGATACAGAAAGATTATTGTTTTGATAAAATATTCCATACCCAAAAACAAACCATAGTTTCCTGAGTAAAATTATGTCTAACATAAGATAAAAATAAAAAAGACGATAAATACCTGCATTGTGAGCTGTCAAATCCTGTGGTGTTGGAGCTCCTCCACCGCCAGACATGCCATTCAGTATAATGATAAAGTTTTTTTTTTTTCTTTCATTACAGCACTTTCATTTTCACTCTCACTTTCATCTGACAACATAATCTGAGCCATCAGACATTGCTTTCATCATATCCAAGTTACTGTAGCTACAACGGATCTCGTACTGCATGCCTCGAGATACTTCACGTACTTAAAATAATAGACAATAAAACAGTCCTCCCGCGAAGGGGATATTTAAGTTATCCATCCCTAAGTATGCTGTTGTAGTTTTCACTAATCGTAACCTACCTAATTTGTGACTGACTTCGGATAATCAGGCAGTACTTATTCAAAATTCTGTAGATTTTTGCCATCCAATTTTATCATTGTTTGAACTTTAACTTTCATGTTAATTTGCTTCCCCTTTGTGATAACCGTTAAATGTCCTCAAGTACCTAGCGGGTACTACTTGGGGTGGTGACAGGTAATCTTTATTAATGGTGTATAAGTCCGTTATTTGATCTAAGCTAGACTATGTGTATGGGTCAGAATCTGATGCCACATTGAGGAGGTTGGATCTGTCGCAGAATATAATTATGTTTGCAAATGTATCTTGGAGCCATGAGGTGTACTAGTTTAGCTCATATGAAAGTGGAGGCAGATGTACCTCCCCTCTGTATACGCCATGACAACCTGCTTCTGTTCATCACCATAGATACCATTGGAAAAACTGATACCCGCAAAGTGGGCTGTGCCCCCCCCCTCCCGCCCCTGCGTCAGTATCACCATCTTATGTTGGGGATTCCTCAATCACATGTTCGCCTCCACTTACTAACTCAGGAGATTGGTGTCAACCTCAGTGACAATGACAAGTTGGTTCTTAAAAGTATAGCACACTGGGAGTTCCCCAACTTCACTGTTGATGTTTTTTTGCCTCTCAGCATCAAAGACCAAGGCGCCTGAGGCGGAGGTCCACCACTTGTTTTGTAACATCATCGTTAGTCAATTGGGGTTCCACCAATTTTACATTGATGGCTCCAAGTAGAGTGAATGTGTGGGAGCTAGTGTGTGGCCGACTGAATGTGCCCTCAGGTATCAGTTGCCGACTCATACTCTGTGTTTACATCCGAACTTTTTCCAGTTGACAAAACCATAGACTCTGCTCTAAACTCTAGACATGACTCATTTGTCATATTTTCAGATTCAAAATCGGCCCTTTAGGCAATCGCTTCTTGCATAACAGATTCTCATGACATCCAGGGCCACATTGTTAATAAACTGCAGATCACACTGATGTGGGTGCCTGGCATTGTCGTATCTATGGCAAAGACCAGGCAGACTTACTTGCAAAGGTAGCTGTGGAACTGGAGGAGAGTTGGGACGTTCCTCGTGATGTACAGTCGAGCCTCTCCCTCAGAAAGATTTCAATAAATCTTTTGTGGCAAAGTCAGTGGACTAGACACAGCTTATCATCATGCAAGCCACTTCTCTACGAATGGGACTCATACAGTCTACTTACTAGCCTTGTAGAAAGAATCTTGACAAGGGTGAGAATGAATTGCACTAAGATGACTCATATTTAACCATATATTGAAAGACAATTTCCACTGCACTAAGACATCTGTGGTGCTATGTTCTTTATCAGTCATATCATCCTGCACTGTCGGCGATGTATTCGTGAACGTGCAACACCTATAAAATACTGCGGTGCAGCAGAAGTCCCCTTCACCCTTTCCACTGTCCTGGGTGATAGGGATATTGTTATGACTGATAAACTGACGGCTTTCTTGAGGGAGACCAGATTGATCAGTGATGTGACTTTTTTACTATGTGGTTATGTTTTTTTAACAACTGTAAATCTGTATATATTGTAACAGTAATTAGGGATGATAGTTGATGTAATTGAAATAATTCCTGCTTCTGACTGAGCTATATCGTATATTGATGTCCCCTATATTAAATGATGCATCATTTGACAGTCAACAGTTGATGGGTGCAAGTGTGGAATATAAAAATGTATACAGCATTTTCAGTTAATGGTGTTCAGTTGGGTGAGGCACTTCACTTTTTGTACATATGTAAATGCCTTCCATCATCTTGTATAAGTTATCCTACTTAAGGGTCACCAGTTGACGTATGTGGAAAGGTTCCGGACTCCTCTGGTTCTCTTTCATATTCTGATGTCTCCTATATTAGTTTGTACCTCGACTGACAGTCAGCAGGTGAGGAGTGCAGGTATGTGATGTAGAAAGACATTACATATCTGCAGTCGATGGTGTTCTCTTGGTGGAGGTATTTTTCCCATTAGTATAGGTTTAGCTATTTGCATCTTTAGGCTTAGTAAGGTTAGTGATTTGTATGTCAGTTTTATTAGTTTTAGGGTTTTTAGATTAGTTCTTTATGCAATATGAAATAAAGAAAAAGCAAAAAAATAATCAAATGAAAATTTTATATATATATATATATATATATATATATATATATATATATATATATATATATAAAGGGGCAGGATCCCACTGCTACGTACCCGACGCGTCTCTGGGTGGCGGACAGGGGAAGGCCTTGTAGATAATTATACGAGTTACCATCTTAGACAGCGTGGACCATGGGATCCCCTGTATATCTATAGGTCTTCACCAAATGTAGTGAGTGAGGTGGCAAAAAAAATTACATCTCGCCAGAAACTATGTGGCAAGGAGGTGAGATTATTTACCACAATCCTCCCAACCAAACATGAGTTCTATTGCAAATGATTTGACGGGCGTTCCTGTTGGATCATCATCTACTAAAGGTCCAACAGCACTGCCTCCTGTGCTAACGAGCAGTGTGCCACGGAAAGTGAGGTGGCACTGAGTTGTAAACAACCTGAAATCCATGAAGATCTATACATACAATGTAAGAAGCCTAGCAGAAGATTACAAACTTGATAACTTAATGACTGAACTGGAAGACATTAGTTGGGATTTTGTAGGTTTGAGTGAGACCCACAGAAAAGAAGAAAAAGTTATTCAGCTCAAAGACAGCAACCACCTATTTTACTACAGAGGAAGGCAAAATGAAAGAGTTAAGAGTTAATGGTGTAGGATTCTTATTTAACAGAAATCTTGCAGACAACCTTGTTAAATTCAGCAGCAGCACTGGTTGTAATTAAACTGTGCAAAAAATATACCCTGAAAGTAATACAAGTATATGCACCAGCTTCTCAAAGCTCAGATGAAGATATAGAAACATTTTATGAATATATCTCCCAGATTATGGAAGAAGGAAAGACCACATATATTATACTCATGGGAGACTTCAATGCAAAAGTTGGGAAGTCGAAAAATGGAGAAGCAAGTATGGGAAAATTTGGAGTGAGAGAAAGGAATGAATGAGAAATGCTGGTAAATTTTGCTGAAATGTTTAACATGAGAATAATGAACACATTCTTTCACAAAAGAACAGGAAGAAAGTGGACCTGGAGAAGCCCAAATGGAAAAACAAAGAATGAAATCGACTTCATTATAGCAAATAAGAATAAAAAGGTCACAAATGTCACAGTTATCAACAAAGTAAATACAGGAAGTAACCATAGAATGGTGGGTCGCACAGCCAGATTCAATTTCAGAAGAGAAAGAAAGAAGATGATAAAAGATAAAAAGATATGCCCAATAAAAGTAAATGAAAACAAAGCAGTCTTTCAGTTGGAAATAAGGAACAGATTTCAGGCTCTAAGTGATGCTGAATATGACATTGATGAGCTGAATGACAGACTAACAAAAGTGCTAAGAGAATCAGCGGAGGTAGTAGGAAAACCTAATACAACCAGTGCCAAGAAGTATTCAGAAAAGACACTCGAGTTTATGAAAAAAAAAGAAAGGAAATAAAAGTGAAAACAGAAAAAGATGAAAAAGAACGAGTGGAAGTAAATTAGCTTATCAAGAAAAGACAAAGAGAAGAAAAAAGAATGATAAACATGGATCAGATAAAAAAAAAAACATCAAAAATGGAAAAAGTCTGAAACAGTTCCGAAGTAAAATGGCACTAGGAAAGTAACAAATTACATCAGTGAATGACAAAAACGGTGAAGTAAAAAAATGCAAAGATAAGATGGTGATGAGAGTTGAAGAATTTTACAAACAACTGTATGCATCAAAGATCATCGTGCAAATAGCTAACTTTTCAGCTGACACAAATGAAGTACCTGAGGTAACACCAGACGAAGTATATATTTCTCTTCTATCTACAGTATCTATATACCTAGGCTGCTTCCCATAAGGAAAGGGAGGTAGCCGAGACAGGACGACACACTCCTAATTTACTCATCCACTCAAACACATTCATTCGCACCTTAGCCCCAAAGGGAAGAAGGGACAGATCCTCACTGCATCACACCACACGAGGGTCAACTGCGCAGTGCAATCAGTGACATCCGCAGCAGGCCCCGACAGCAGAGTTGGTTTACCCTTGCCACATTATAATAGACCAATCCCTTTACTCTTAAAAATATGAAAAGAGGGAAGGCTCCAGGAGAAGTTGAAAGAGTAGCGGATTTACTGTTGGGTGCAGGAGTAGAAGTACAAAATAGGCTTGCTCACTTGTTTAGTCAATGTATAAAAAAGATGAAAATTCCCAAAACATGGTGTAATGCAACAGTTATTTTAATTTACAAAAAAGGTGACTCAAAAGATCTTAGTAACTATCGACCCATTAGCAAATGTTCAGTCATTTACAAACTCTTCACTCAAGTCCTTACGAACAGAATAACAAGTTTGGAGGAAAACCAACCTCGTGAACAGGCAGGATTCCAAAGCGGGTATTGAGCTACTGATCATCTACACACAGTGAATCAGCTAATATAATAAACTACTGCTTAGGTTTTGTTGATTACGAAATGGCTTTCGACTCAATGGAGCACATACCAACTATAAATTCACTGCGAGAAGGAGTGAATGAGAATATTGTAAAACTGCTCTAAAACATACATAAAGAGGGATCTCCTACAGTTAAATTATAGAAGGACTCGTAAAAAAATTAAGATTGAGAAGGGCGTGCATCAGGAAGATACAATTTCACCAAAATTATTTACAGCATGCCTAGAAAGTATTTTCAGAAAGCTAGACTAGGAAAACAAAGGAGTAAACATAGATGGAGAAAACTAAACAATTTAAGATTTACAGATGACACTGTCCTAACCTCAGAAACAGCAGAGGGATTGTAAGAAATGTTAAATGACCTGAACAGAGAAAGTCTCAAAGTAGGGCTAAAGATGAACTGGAGTAAAACTAAAGTAATGTTTAATCCGCGAACACTAAAGAGCGTCATCAAAATAAGCGAAAAAACCCTTGTAGAAGTCGAGTAGTACAATTACTTGAGGTAAATATTAAAATTAACGAACGATCATGAGAGTGAAATAAGATGACGCATTACAATGGGATGGAAAGCTTGCGGTAAACGCAGAGACATTATGAAGAGTAGCTTGGCAGTCTGTATGAAACGAAAAGTATATAATGGAATGTATAATTCCAGCTATGACGTACGGTTGTGAGACTTGGAAACTGACAAAATCGATGGAAAATTAATTAATCTGTTCTCAGAGGGCAATGGAAAGGTCAATGTTGGGAATAACTTCAAGAGACAGGAAAAGATCAACTTCGGTGAGACAGCAGACTACGGTCAAAGATATTTATAGAAGTTACAAAAGAACAGAAATGGAGGTGGGCAGGCCATGTAGCAACAATTAGGGATAACCGATGGAGCAGGAGGCTGACTGACTAGACACCAAGAGACTGTAAGCATAGCAGATAAAGGCCAGACAGGAGATGGAGGGATGAGATAGAGAAATTTGCAGGGAAAATGTGGCAAAGATTGACCCAGTCAAGGAAATCGTGAAGAACGTTAGGGGAGGCCGTTATTCGGCAGTGGGCTTGTAATGGCTGATGATATATATATATATATATATATATATATATATATATATATATATATATATATATATATATATTGTTATGTCCCCGTCCCACACTGCCACAGTCTCCAACAGCAGTAGTTCAGTATTGGAATGACGTTCCCCAGTGAGTTATTTTTCCTATGGCAGCCTTTCGGTGTGCAACAAGGCCAGCTGAGGCGTTATAAATAATCATTGGCAACAAATAGTTCACTATCTTTATTTTCCAAATAATTACACTTAATGCTTTCCAACTTCACTATTTTCACAAGCAAAGAAGATGCACAAACTTTACCAACTGCACTGACATTTAATGCTTCCCAACAGCACTAAACTGTTTTCACTGACACTGGACTACACTCAAACTGAACTGAAAAGTGACTGAAACTTGCTCTAGTCTCTTCCCTGTTCTTATATAAACTTCCTATATTCTAAAGTGTTCTACATTCTAGACGTAACAGTTGCCAGCTCAGAGACATCCAAAACATTCCAGAGTTTTCTTACATTGCAGAACACTCTAAATTATGTAGCATACAAACTTAAATTAAATTACACAATTTAATGAACAATCACATAATAAAACATTATACAGAATAAGAGCACAAAAATTAATGTACAACTTACGAAATAACTACACTCGCAAACACAGGCTTATTGGCAACTCTGACCCATACTTGAACAGCGATAAACATCAGGAACCCTCCAGAACAATCTAGCAAGCAATCCAGCTTCTTAACACTATCTCCTTCCTAATCCTCTTGTTGTCCCGACAAAACCACACAATGTATACAAACATAGTTCTTAATCCAAACTAAACATCTAATTATGTACAAAGTAATCTTTCAACTTAACATGTCTTCCTCCATGCTGCTTCCGATGACGTTCCTGCTCTTCCACACAGTCCACTCCTCCTGGAATATCTTGGTTCTCCTCCTGATGCACTTGTTCTCTTTTCTGTCACCATCCTCATGCACTTCAGCTCCTTGGTCCTCCTCAACATCCTCTGCTGCTGGAGAACACAATTCCACGAGACGTCCCAGCTGTACTATCCTAGCCCGTGGTACTGCCACAGACGATTCACGTGTACCACCTTTGGGCGAGACCTCCTGCCTCTCTGAATCCGAAATGTTACATCAGACAGGCGGTCCCATACAGTGTAAGGCCCGTCCCATGGGATTATGCAACTAAACTTTGTCACCATCCCTGAAGCACACCTCACATGCCTTGGCATCATACTTGCACTTCATCACCTCTCCTGAAAAATTAAGGGCTCCTCACACTTGATGATGTACCTCAGCTAGCCTTTCCTAAAGATGCTTCAGATAGCCGGAGCTGTCTGTAGGCAGCTCTTCAGCAGGTGGTCTTCCACTTAACAAGTCAACGGGTAAATGTAACTCATGGCCTAACATCAGTTTTGCAGGGGTGTAGCCAGTAGACTCATGGCATGCAGACCAAAATGCCATCAGCAACTCAGGTAATTTCTGGTCCCATTCCGTTTGTCCTTCTATGCAGTACTTGGCCATTTTATGTCCTAGGGTCTAGTTGGATTGCTCCACCATCCCATCTGACTGTGGCCTTAGTGGGGCTGTCCTGGTCTTCTTGATCCGCAGCAACTTGCAGCACTCACAGAACATAGCAGACTCGAAGTTTCTGCCCTGGTCAATGTAGCTCCTGTGGCATCCTAAAACAACAGAAAAACTGGTCAACCAACACCTGACCAATAGTCGCAGCCTCTTGATCGGGGATGGCTTAAGCTTCTGGCCACTTTATGAAATAGTCCATGGTGACACATATATACAGGTTTCCTCTTTTAGTGAGTGGCAAAGCTCCAGCAATGTCCACTGCGACTCTTTCCACTGGTGCACCCACTTTGTACAGCTGGAGAGGGGAGCAACCATGTTTCGTGGGTCCCTTCTTGGCAGAACATACTTCACATGCCCGACACCACTCTTCATCATCTTGACATATGGCAATCCATTAGAACCTCTGTTGCAGCCAGCTTAGAGTTTTCTTCACTCCCAGGTGCCAACTAGTGATCTAGTTATGAGACTCATCCAAGATCCCAGACCTCATTTTTTTCAGAGCCACCAGATGCCAATACTTGCTGAGGCCTTTGGGTGTCTCCCACTGAGGCTCCAGTAGTCTGTTGTTCAAACGAAGAAGGTCCCACTGACTCCAGTACCTCTTGGTCGCAGGGCTTATCCTGGAAACTTCTTCCTAGGATGGTCACACTGTACTCCACTGCAGCCACTCTAGTACTGGTTGTAAATCTGCATCCTCAATCTGCATCCCCTCTACGTCTTCCTCATCTGACACTAGCACTGTCACTGCAGTATGGCTGCGTTTCTTACTATGATCTTTTTGCTACACTGCCGGTACTCTTGGTCACAAGGGCGATGACTCAGGCTGTCACCATTGCCATGTACAGTGCCGGATTTCCAGGTATAGATAAAGTGGACAACTGCCTACCAGGCTACAGCCTGTCATATGCCATCCAGACTTCCAGAGCGAAATAAATATGCAGTTCAGGTGTCCAAATTACGGCCATTACCCATCAGAAGGCCTTTATAGGCCATTCTAGGCCATCCCAAAATTTCACTGGAAATAACGGAAATAAGAGATCTACATGTTGCAGGCCACCTGTCTGCATTGCCTATCAGGCCACAGCTGGGTTAATCCGTCCCTGGCCATGTACTCGCCCGGGATGGTGCTGCGCCTCATAATTGTGCTGGTCAAGCTTCCCAAGCCTGAGTGCCAGTTGTCCTTTCAGATTCTTTAACGTCTTCAGCCATTTAAGTGCCGTATGGTTTGTCCTGATGATGAAGAAGGAGCCATACAAGTAGAGATGGAAGAAATCAAGGCTCTTCATCACTGCCAAGAGCTCCTTATGGGTCACATAGTATTTCCGCTCTGGTGGGCTGAGCTTCTTGCTTTAATATGCCACCACATACTCCTGGTCATCCTTCTGTGACAGGACTCCACCAATACCATGGTCACTAGCATCACAGTCCAAGATAAATGGCTGACTCTGAACAGGGTACGGCAATAATGGAGAGCTTGCCAATGCATGCTTGACTTCGTCGAAGGCTTTCTGAGTCACTGCTGTTCAAGCAAATTTCTGCCTCTTCCCTGACAGCTTGTGCAGAGGTGCAGCTATCGTTGCAAACTCCTTGACAAAACTCTGATAGTAGGTGCACAAACCCAGGAAAGTCCGTAGCTCTTTCACACAAGTTGGAACTGGCCAGTTTTCCATAGCTGTCATCTTCTCTGGGTCAATATGGATGCCGCCCTTGCCTACAATGTGTTCCAGGTACCTCACTTCCTTCTGAAATAGGTAGCACTATCTGGGGTTCAGCTTGAAGTGCACTGATTGGGTCCTTTTCAAAACTTCCAACAGCCTCTCCAATTCCTGGTCAAAAGTCCATCCAAATACAATTACATCATCCAGATAGATGAGTGCCGTCTGGCAGAGCAAGCCTTCCAGTACAATCCATTAGACACTCAAAAGTAGCTGGAGCATTGCATAGGCCAAAAGGCATCAGTTTGAACTGCCATAAACCCCGCCCATATGAAACGGCTGTTTTCTCCTTTTCCTTCTCTGCATCCTTGACCTTATGATATCCTGCATTCATGTCTAGGGTGGAGAACCACTTGGCACCTGACAGAGCATCCAGGGTGTCATAAATTCTCGGCAAGGGGTATGCATCCTTCACTGTCACATCATTCAGAGCTCAATAATCTACACAACACCTTACTGAGCCATCCTTCTTTACTGGAACCACTGCTGATGCCCAAGGACTGCTGGACTTTTCTATTACTCCGTGACTTTGGAGATTCTCCATCACCTCCAATTCTTGCCATTGGGCTGGCACCATCCTCCGCACTGGCTGATTAATCGGGCGGTGATCCCCAGTGTCTATGCAATGCTCCACCTGATCAGTGCACCTCAGGTCTACACCTCCAGTGGAAAAGACATCAGAAAACTTCGTCAGCAGCTGCCTCAACTTCAGCACTTGTGAGCCATCCAGGCATTGGCAACTCCTTGAAAATATGTCTTGTAAGTGGTCTGGCAGGTACCCACCTGGTGCCACTCAGGGCCCACCGCCTGGCACAGTCCCAGAATTTCTCCCTCGTTGATCTTCTGTGGCTCACGGGAGAAAGTGGCCACCACAACCGGCAATTCACCTGCACCTGTTTTCACCAAAGTTCTCCATGATGTCACTCCGGCCTTTGTCTTGCATTGTACTATTGCGGACACCCGATGCTCCCACTTAGTATCTGCCTGGTGCTGTCTGGCAACCGAACTGTAGTAGGCTATTGCGTTTTATGAATGAACTGTGGTACTGTTGGGAACCCTGACTGAGTTTCGGGTGAGTAACATACGTCTGGTTGCATTTATGTTGGTTGATATAGGATAAATGTAAACGATTTTAGACCTATAACCTTTAAATATTTATTGTATGATGCCGGATCCCATTCCATATCCCCACACAATAAAGTGTGATTGTCTTATGAATACGTCAAAACAGTAGCCCTGGCAACATACAAATGTCAGGCTTACCAAACGTTGGTAGGTGGCCACAGTGAAGAAGCGAGACAGAACCGAAAAATACGGCAAAATATTTGGTAATTGAGTGTTGTTAACCACAAATTATATCTGTAACACCCTTAAAGAATATAAACAGAAAAAAAAGAAAAAACGCAGGATATTAATCGCGGTATGGATACGTAGACTTAAGGAATCGGAAAGGTTGGCCACCCTTCACCACCAACCAGCCACACCTCCATCCACCCACCGACTCAGCCTTCCCTTGACCTAAGATATTGTTCCCTCCCATAAATATACAGTCCATTAGTTTTAATTTCAAGATCGAAGTCACTGTAATACCATGTATTTTGAACCTATATCATACCATGTCCAAATATAGTGATGACAGCCGAACACCTTTTTATTGTAACATGGTATAAAACAGGAATAAACTCTCGTAACTGTTATTGTGATATAATGGTTATGGTTATATAATAAGTGTAACAACAGAGTGCTGGCAGTCATTACGAATACAGTTGATATGGCAATGTGCAAAGATGTCAGTCCATAGTAGCAGCTGTAAAGCATCAAATCATATGAGCTATAGTCGCTGCGTGCGACTCTGAGGTTGTTATTATCGTGCTCTGGAAACCTACCATTCAAAAGTTATTCTGATTTCGTATATAATATGAGACGCACGTGATTCGTGTAATAATATGTTCACGTATAATAATATTCGTGTATAATATATTCGTGCATAATAATATGATTCGTGTATAATACGTTACGAAATCGGAAACACTTTTGAATGGTAGGTTGCCAGGGTACGATGATGACAACCTCAGAGTCGTGCGCCGAGACTGTAGTGCATTCATCCAGCCATCCTCCTGGGCAATATCCCTTCTACCATAGGTCCGCTGTTACAGAGCCAAGACCCCCATTGTTAAATATTGTCGATTCACTGGCTCATGTAATTAACAGGTCCCGTAACATTTCACACATCACAGATAATGTGATGTTAATATTAGGAAAGACAGTCTCTAGTGCCTGGTTGTGGTTCCCGGAAGTAGTGCAGTGTTCGGATAATCTTCAGTATGGACACTGATGAGAATATTACACCCACACATGATACTCAAATGTGTATTACCACTCATACAAAACAGGAGGGATACAATATACATAGACACAGTAATTGTTTAGTTTGGCAGTCATTGACACTACATACGCCTTGTAATGCTACCACTGTAACTTTGTTCAGAAATATTACACGAAACAAAGTTGTTACCAGGTTCACAACATCTACGACAAAATTGCTCATCGGCCAACAGAAGGTGTGAGTAATATCTTGACGTCAGAACAGCCGCACACTGCAGGACCAGAAGCATGGTGGCTGTGCTATAACCAAAGTATTGATGGAACCCGGAGTCTATGAACGGAGTGCAACGAGACAAGCAGGACAGCCAGCAGGAATCTCTCTGCGGGGTCGAATTGTCGGAATGAGAGTGGCAGAAGCTTACGTGAAATTGCAGCAGACCTTGGCATTTCTAACGGTAAGGTTATGGTTGAGAAGATGGGAGGAAAGAGGCGATTTACGGGACCTCCCCAGGGGAAGAACAGCACGCAAAACCACACTAAAACAAGATCGGCAAGTACTAGAAGCAGTTCATCACAACCCTTTAACAAATGCTTTATCAGTAACAGAGGCATTGCAGCTGGATGTGATTCCAGCACCGTGAGACATCGCTTGCACGATAATGGTATTCATCACCTGACTGCTGCGGAAAAACAACTAACTGAACGCCACCGTGATCTGAGGATGAGGTTCGTAGAGCAGCATCTCCAGGATGATTTGGAGTTCTGGGGACGAGCCGTCTTCACTGACGAGAAAAAAAAATCATCGTCCTATGGATGAATGCATTGCTGGAGGAGGAGGAATAATTGCAGGTTATATATTTGTTTGATAAAATTGCCTGTTTCTGTTGCCTTCATTATGGCTCCAATCAAGGCAACTTTGTAGTGGAAGGGAGAACTTTACTCTTTGCACCCATTAAGTGGTTGAATTACTGCTACGATTGTTCATTTTGCGAGTCATAATTACGATGTAGAATATATGGTTAATCGGCCACGAATTACATACAACAATACGTATTACAAACATAAGCAATAGGTATTACAGGGTATCGTGTTGCTTACGTAACTGTAGACCAATGAGTTTAATTATATATATATATATATATATATATATATATATATATATATAGATATATATATATATATATATATATATATATATATATATATATATATATAGAGAGAGAGAGAGAGAGAGAGAGAGAGAGAGAGAGAGAGAGAGAGAGAGAGAGAGATAATATTAGAAGTTGCACTGTTCCAGTTTTGCTCGTGAAATCATATTTGAGGAAACTCGAAGCGGTCACGTGACGTGTAACGTCTGGGGGTGGATATCCCTCCATGGAATGGAAGAAATAACAGAAATAGAAGGCAGGTTCACAGCAGCACAATATATAGAGATATTGGAGGGTGTATTTCTTCCCTTTTTGTGGGTCTGAGACCTTCCATTACAGGGACGGATATTATTTATCAAGGAGAGACTCCCCGTTCACACAACACGCACCATCCAACATTGGTTTCGTGACCATTCAAATCTGGAACTGTTGGATTGGCCCAGTCGGGGGTGTGACATGAACCCCATAAAGCAGCGGTTTACAACCTTTTCTAATTCTCGCCCCCCTCTGCACTGAATATCACGTTCCCTGCGCCCCCCCCTTCCTCAAATACAGTATTTTACTGGCATAGTTGGCACATGTCAATAAATATCATAGATTTTTAATCTTTGATATTGTTTATATATATATTCAGATAACTAGATTTCTTATTCATATCTGAAATATTTCCTCCATATTTAGAAATTACTCAATTCCATCATAATTCATAGTTTTCAAGTATAATTACCCTCTTTATCAAGCCTTCGCGCCCCCCCAGGCAGCCCTTCGTGCCCCCCTAGGGGGGTGCGCCCCACAGGTTGGAAACCACTGCCATTAAGAACATCTGGGGTAATATGGTTAACACATGGCAACCACTTCAGGAAAGGACTCAACAGCAACTTGAGGAACACGTGAGAAATCGGTGGGAATTATTTAGGTGTAATCCTAGACTGGTCGATAATCATGTTTTCTCGATGCCCAGTCAATTGCAGGCTGTCACTGATAACAATGGAGGATGGAGCAAGTACTGAATATTTTTTGCCGTAAAGAATCAGTCTGTGGTAATCATTTATGGCAAATGATATGAGTTACAAGATGTCAATGTATAAATCTGCAAGTTGAAATAGGTTATGCTATAATGCAGTTTTATTCCACATTGCTATCTGACATGTCAATGATTTTTTTCCCTTGCAAATAATGATAGTCAATAAGTCTGATAAGCATATCTGCTGTATATGTTTTTGAATGTGGGTAACGACTAATATTCCTGGACAAAGGTTTGTAGGGGATGATAACCCTGTAGCACATTACAAGGTGAGAAATGAAGGGCAAAATAATATACTACTATCTGTCCTACTATATATACCATATCTCTTTTATTTTTAATGAGTGAGAGAAATGGGAATGAGTTTTTTGAGAGGAGCATGTGGTGTTACATGGAGAGACTGACTGACAAATAAGGAAGTGAAGGAGCGCTGTGGTGTGGATGTGGATGTAATAGAAAGCATTAGGAGTAATGCACTGAGGTGGTTTGGCCATGTGGAGATGATGGAGAGCGAGAGACTAACGAGGAGAGTGTATGAGCGTGAGGTGGAGGGAGGGAGGGAGGGGAAGGCCGAGGATGAGATGGAGGGATTGAGTGGAAGGGATGAGAGAGGGGGTGTGAGCTGGGAGCAAGGCAGTGAATGGCACTGGACAGGGACACATGGAGTGATTTGTTTGTGGTCACCCGTTATGGGACTGAGACGTCTGGCAATAGACAGAGTGGTAGGGCACATTTGAGTAACAAGTGTGGGTGTGTGGATTTGGGCATATGTGTCCATACTGCGGAATACGCCTATATGCGTAACTTCTGGGGGTTGCAACCACGCACTTGGGACTGACGTTCATAATATATCACATTAGCTATGATGTGTGAAATGTTACGGGACCTGTTAATTACAAAAGCCAGTGTATCGACAATATTTCACAATTGGGGCTTGGCTCTGTAACAGCGGACCTTTGGTAGAAAGGATGTTGCATAGGAGGATGGCTGGATGGGTGCACAAGCTCGTATGGTTTGATGCTCAGGTTTACAGCTACTACTATGGATTGACATCTGTGCACATTGCCATATTAACTGCATTCGTAATGACTGCCAGCACTCTGTTGTTACACTTATTATATAACCATAACAGTTATAATATCACAATAACAGTTACGAGAGTTTTATTCGTGTCTTATGTTACAATATAAAGGTGTTCAGCTGTCATCACTAAGTCTGGACATGGTATGATATGGGTTCAAAATACATGGTATTACAATGATTTCGTTCTTGAAAATAAACAAATGGACAGTATATTTATGGGAGGGAACAATATCTTAGGTCAAGGAAAGTCTGAGTCGGTGGGTGGATGGAGGTGTGGCTGGTTGGTGGTGAAGGGTGGCCAACCGTTCCGATTCCTTACGTCTACGTATCCATACCACGATTAATATCCTGCGTTTTTTATTAATTCCTACTTATATTCTTTAAGGGTGTTACAGATGTAATTTATGATTAACATCACTCAATTACCAAATATTTTCTCGTGTATTTCGGTTCTGTGTCGCTTCTTCACTTTGGCCACCTACCAACGTTTGGTAAGCCTGACATTTGTATGTTGCCAGGGCTACTGTTTTGTCGTATTCATAATACAATCACACTTTATTGTTTGGGGATATGGAATGGGATCCAGCATCATACAATAAATATTTAAAGGTTATAGGTGTAAAATCTTTTACATTTATCCAATATTTACCAACATAAATGCAACCAAACGTATATTACCCACCCGAAACTCAGTCAGGGTTCCCAACAGTGCCAGACTTCATTCATAAAACGCAACAGCCTACTACAGTTCGGTTGCCAGACAGCACCAGGCAGATACTAAGCGGGTCAGGATCGGGTGTCTGCAACAGTACATCAGGCTCCACTACCCCTAGACAGCTGTCAAAAGAGTGACTCAATCTTGCAGTGGAGCAAAAGTTCTGATTTAGAGGGTATAACTGTAGTGCAGAGCTCCCTTACCTCACCACCAGAACTGGTACATCCCACTGCCGGGACAGGAACCGACCTTCCTCGAACCTTCAGCTTCATGGAACAGAAGTCCAGCTCACATCCCATGGACATCAGATAGTCCAGACCCAAAAGGCAAGGATCCTCCATGTCTGCCATGTAGACTAGAAGAGTAGCCTCTTGCCCTGCCACTTCAATCCAGACATCCAGCAGTCCTCTCAGTTTTGCGCGGTTCCCAGTTACGCCACAGTTTTTCTGATGACTCAGACAGATACCAATAATGTAACACATCAGGCCTAACAAAAGTCTGCTCTTAGGCTGAATCAATCAGAAGGGAACACTTTTTTCTGCCTTTCTGCTGTCTGTTCGCACACTGGCAGTTGAAATCCTCTTAAATTTTCTCGGTGGGGGGGCTACTTGGGAAAAGCCAGCTGGTGGTTGCCCCATAACACCGGACTCGACTAGTTTTCTGCTTCTTTCTGGTCCTCTGCAGCCTTCTCCTTCTCCTTCTTTTTCTTCTTTGGACAATCAGAACTGAAGTGTCCCACCTCACTACAAGCTTTTGTTATACTTGTAGATTTACTTGCACTGCTCTGTTCTTGCTACTTCTTCCATTTGTAACAATCGTCCTTCTTGGGTCCCGGCTTCCAGCAGAACCAGCAGCCTCCTCTGGTCTTCTCCTGTTCCCTCTTCCACTTGTAGCAGTCCTCTTTCTTATGTCCTGGTTTCTCACAGTAGCAGCAGCTTCCTTCAAATTTTTCTGCTTCATGTACACCCACGCACCAAAGTTTCTGTACCCCCCTCGGTGGCAGGAAGTGGAAGTCAGGATTAGAGAGAGGGCAGTCGAACGAACAACCGAGAGTGGTAATTTGGTCTAAGCTATGAGGCAAATGGTGAGAAACTTAATGAAACTGGATTCGAAACATTTCCATGCTATTTACCTGCAAAACATTATGCGTTCGTGACATACATAGCATGTATTATAACATAGACTACTATGTTATCATGGAGTCCTGTGAAACTGGTCTAGACACGACTCATCTGTTTCGGATCCTCATCATACATATAAAGCACCGAACCAGTTGTATATAAGCTGCGACTGGTCAGCGATAATTTTTGTGAATATGTTATTCCTGGATTGTCTACAGCTATAATATAGAATGATTGTGATTTTAATGCTGATTCCCACAGTAGCTGTGGGGATGGTTACAAATGTTAAAATTATTGTATGTGGACGAATAAACCACACTGTGATGGACAGCGGAGAGCATTCACCAGATTAGAAGTAAACAACAGAGAATATTATGAGACAACGAATATACAGTTGTGGTATCCTCATCCGCCTTGTTATTCAGGCCTTTACTGTTGCTTCACCTCATACGTGCATTATTTTCCTTCAGTCTCTGTCTCTTCTATTACTGTTACTTTCCTGTATCCTCTTACTGCGTGCCGTCATATTCCTTAGGGGGTTTCTAGTCATCCGGTCCTATAACGCCTACTGTATTACATTATTCGTCACATCATCACTTACACACAAAATAATGTTAGCACAAGACTGCTGAATCTGTTACTATCATTATTGACACTGCCACTACTAACCTCCCTTTTCCCACTGACTGTGTCTAATTTCCCCTCACAATACCACAACTGCTACTTCTGCTGATAATCCACTGTAAATCTGTATAATAATAAGTTTGATTGTCCTTACGTCTGTGTATCTGATAACCACATTTTCCCGACAACTCGTCACTTACCTCCCCCCTCCTACTGCTGCCCCAGTTACACCCCCTCTTTCCCAGCCACCATCGACCCTACTCCCCCACGCCAACACCACACTACCCCTCCCCTCATCCCGGGGGCACCAGGCTTGTTGTCCACCCTTTACCGGTGAATATGTGGTATGCATTAATAATGAAAGAAAGGCATTCGGGAACCGAATGCTAATCGCCTCCCAGAACATGCTGTTGGCCAAGTCCAACATTTAGGCTTTATCTCGATACCTTGAAGGTTTCATGTTGATAGCTCAAGACGTTCATTAGATAGAATGGTGCTAAAGGAGGGCGATAAGAACTATTTCACCTTGGCAGCCATTTTGGTGACCTGACGTTGACCCTGAGTGCCCATTTTCGAACTCGTCCAAGATTTTGGCCATATCTTGATACCCTGAAGGTTTCATGTTGATAACTCGTTCATGAGATATAATGGGGACACACATACACACACACACACACACACACACACACACACACACACACACACACACACACACACACACAGATGCAGGCAGTTACATTATCGCCCCATATTCTAAAGGCAGGCCATAATAATAATGATAAATATAACAGCAACAACACAGGTGTGTAGTGTTTCTAATATTACGTATACAAACTGCAGACCTAATCATGCTTATGTTAAGGAGCACTGTTATATTAACCACGGAACCGACCACAGACTGCTCTTATCATCACCACTGGACCTTCCCTACATCACACCACAATGGTAATACAACCCATTGTAGTCATTAGTGGGATCACTACAGCTCTTTGGGAAAAATAGTGCACGGCATGCTTACAACATACTAAAATACACATATGACATTTCACTGGCATCTATCAAATAGCCTAGGAGAAGCTAGTGGACAAATAAACAAACGACTGGACATAGACAGAGGCCGAATGTCCCACATCGGTATATGACGACCTGACAAAACTGTTACCAACCTGCTTTGCAGGTGTCATCATTGTTATAGCAATAATAATAATAATAGTTATAATAGTAGTAGTAGTAGTAGTAGTAATCACATGTTATTAGGCACGATACAGGGGAGGAAAAAGATAATTTCCCCAATAAAACACGTGAACACAGCTTTGACATATGAGATACTGCATTGCGTCAACACATTCTGTTTCAGTGTTTGTCCTCCTCTGTATCGTGCTTAATAACATCTGATTATTTTTATCATCATCACCATCATCATCAAGACACCTGCAAAGCAGGATGATAACAGTTGTGTCAGGTCGACATTATACAGATGCGAAACATTCGACCTCTGTTTATGTCCAGTCGTTTGTTTGTTTGTCCACTAATTCCTCCTAGGCTATTTGATGGATGTCAGTGAAACGTCACAGGTGTATTTTAGTGGGTTGTATGCATGTCGTGTACTATGTTATTTTTCCCAAACAGCTGTAGAGATCCCACAAAGGACTACAATGGATTATATTATCATGGTGAGATGCTATAGGAAAGGTTCAGAGGTAATGATAAGAACGGTCTGTGGTCGGTTTAGTGGTTAATTTAACAGTGCTCCGTAATATAGGTATGTTAGGGTCTGCAGTTTTTATATGTAATGTTAGGATTACTACACATCTGTGTTTTACATGTAATGTTAGGATCACTACACATCTGTGTTATTATAATTATTATTATTAATTCATACCACGTATATTCACCGGTAAAGGGTGGACAACAGGCCTGGTGGCCCCGGGATGAGGGGAGGGGTAGTGTGGTGTCGACGTGGGGGAGTATAGTCGATGGTGGCTGGGAAAGAGGGGGTGTAACTGGGACAGCATAGGAGGTGGGGGGGTAAGTGATGAGTTGTCGACGATGGGACAGGGAATACATGGTTATCAGATACACAGACGTAAGGACAATCAAACTTATTATTATACAGATTTACAGTGGATTATCAGCAGAAGTAGCAGTTGTGGTATTGTGAGGGGAAATTAGACACAGTCAGTGGGAAAAGGGAGGTTAGTAGTGGCAGTGTCAATAATGATAGTAACAGATTCACCAGTCTTGTGCTAACATTATTTTGTGTGGAAGTGATGATGTGACGAATAATGTAATACAGTAGGCGTTATAGGACCGGATGACTAGAAACCCCCTAAGGAATATGACGGCACGCAGTAAGAGGATACCGGAAAGTAACAGTAATAGAAGAGACAGAGACTGAAGGAAAATAATGCACGTATGAGGTGAAGTAACAGTAAAGGCCTGGATAACAAGGCGGATGAGGATACCACAACTGTATATTCGTTGTCTCATAATATTCTCTGTTGTTTACTTCTAATCTGGTGAATGCTCTCCGCTGTCCATCACAGTGTGGTTTATTCGTCCACATACAATAATTTTAACATTTGTAACCATCCCCACAGCTACTGTGGGAATCAGCATTAAAATCACAATCATTCTATATTATAGCTGTAGACAATCCAGGAATAACATATTCACAAAAATTATCGCTGACCAGTCGCAGCTTATATATAACTGGTTCGGTGCTTTATGTGTATGATGAGGATCCGAAACAGATGAGTCGTGTCTAGACCAATTTCACAGGACTCCATGATAACATAGTAGTCTATGTTATAATACATGCTATTTATGTCATGAACGCATAATGTTTTGCAGGTAAATAGCATGGAAATGTTTCGAATCCAGTTTCATTAAGTTTCTCACCATTTGCCTCATAGCTCAGACCAAACTACCACTTTCGGTTGTTCGTTAGCCTGCCCTCACTCTAACCCTGACTTCCACTTCCTGCCACCGAGGGGGGGACAGAAACTTTGGTGCGTGGGTGTACCTGCCCCTTTCTTGCCTTGAATCCTGCACTGCGACCTGCCTGAAAAGTGGATGTGCAGAACCTGATGTAGGACTCAAATTCTAGAGCCCTGGCTAGTGATTCATGCTTGCTTCTGGGCTGTGCCTGCTTCACTTGCACTTTCAACTCTGCACTATCAAGATCATCGATGAACTGAGCCCTCAAAAGAATAGTGAACAGATTAGGTGCTGCTCCTGAAAAAAAAAAAAAAAAAAAAACAGCAGAAGACAGGGTGTATGTGCTGGGTGGCCCCTCAGGACCCCCCAGGCCCTGTCTTCCCCCTGAGTATGTAAGAGCTCACCCCCACCTCCACTATAGGTGGAGGGAATCTTAAAATGAATGAACGAACGTACTCCTGGGTACACCTTGTATGCCATACTCTCCAGGTCATGAGCAAGCTGCTGTAGTGATACACCTCAAGGCCGTACACGGCTCTGGAATCTTGCTCTGTAAACCTTTGTCTGCTACATGGAGTCCCATACCTGCACACCAGCACGTCTACTAAGGACTGATGATTGTTCCACTCAGTCACTGACATCTGGCCCAGAATGACCATTGCAGCACCCTTAAGGCTAGTAGCAAGCTGTACTGCCCTCTGCCTCCAACCATTCTGATCAGCAAGTAACTGAATCCATGTACGGTAAGCTTCCCATGATACTCTACCATCATATTCCTGAGATTTCTTCTTAATTGTCCCCCCCTCCCCATAGCCATGGATTTCACTGATTTCCGGCCGAAAAACTGGGGCATCATAATTAAGTCCAGGACTTAAATCTCCTACATTCTGATTATTCAACACTGTAATGAAGTGGAGAGATAGTATGGGGCAAAAGGGTTTAAGGGTAAATGCAGATAAAACAAAAGTGATGATATCTAGGGTTGGTGGCGGTACTGTCAAAGACGAGGGAGAGTGGCCATGTGCAGTTTGCCACAAGGGCGTGGGAAGTAATTCCATCTTGTGCGGTGTGTGTGATAAATGGGTGCATAAGAGATGTAGTGGTATCAGAGGTAGACTGCGAGATAATGCTGATTTTATGTGTACGGTGTGCCGGGGTGAGCAGGGGGAGATTGTCAGACGTGAAAGGATTGAACTTGCTGGTGAATCTCTTGAGTGTGTGGAAGAGTTTTGTTATTTGGGAATCATGTTGTGTGCTGGAGGTGGGGCTGGAGTGAGAAGTGGTTGGAAGAAGTTCAGGGAGCTCTTGCCTCTCCTGACATTGAGAGGGCTCTCCCTACGTGCTAAGGGGTCATTGTATGCAGCATGTATTAGGAGTGTAATGCTGTATGGCAGTGAGACCTGGGTAGTGAAGGAGGAAGATATTCGCTGGCTCAGACGTACAGAAATGACAATGATTAGGTGGCTGTGCAGTGCGTTCCTGCGTCCAAGGCCTGGAGGGGCTGGGTTTACAATGGAAGAGTTGAGAGGTAGGATGGGACTGGAGTGTATTGGTGTTGTGATGAGGAGAAGTAGATTGAGGTGGTTTGGACATGTGGAGAGGATGGGGGATGATAATTGGGTGAGGAAGGTGAGAAGTGTTAATATTGGGGGTGGGGTTATGAGGGGTAGACCGAGAAAGACATTGGACGAGGTCATTAAGTGTGACCTTAGGGTTAAGGGACTGAACAGGGAGGCTGCAATGGATCGTGCAGCGTGGAGAGCCGCCATTAGGTGACCAAGGCCGACACATGCAAGCATGTTGGAGCCTTTAAAAACGAAACGAAACGAAACGAATGCTACCGTTAGAAGCTTGGGATCCATCAAGATCCACCATGCATTGTCCAGTCTTTTCATATGCTCCCTGTACACTAACCTGAAGCTTAGCAGTGCAATATTTCTCTACAGCCTAAATTTTCTCACTAATTATCTTCACATGGTCGACTACATACTTCAGCTGGTTATCTACATGCTGTCTACACTTCATCACTATTCCCTCACTAATCTTCAGCTGGTTGTCCATATGCTGTCTGCACTCTGTCACTAATTCCTCACTAATTGACTTCAACCAGTCATCTACGTGCTGCTTGCACTCCGTCACATTATTGCTTTTTTTTTTATGCGAGGAAGAAGGAACCCAAGGCCATGAGCCTGGAGTGACAGTTTCCTCCAAGAGCAAAACAAAATACAATAGAGAGCCAAATTCAAGATCCATGCATTTCGAGATGCCTGGACACACTGCGTTTGAAAGACTGGAGATCATAGGCAGCAGGAAATACAGACAGAGGGAGACAGTTCCAGAGTTGACCTGTTGCATAAATGAAAGACTGGGAGTAACGGTTAACTCTTGCATTAGAGAGTTGGACAGAAAAGGGATGAGAGTTTGCTGCCAGACGGGTGCTATGCGCCCGTCGTAGAGGTGGAGGAATGAAAGCAGACAGTTCAGAGGAGCAGTGACCATTAAAGTAGCGATAGAAAAGAGATAAAGATGCAACAGTGCGGCGAAGAGACAGAGGTTGAAGGGAGTCAGTAAGAGGAGGAGAGTTAATGAGACGGAAAGCCTTTGACTCCACCCTATTGAGAAGAACTGTATGTGGTGAGCCTCCCCACACATGAGAGTTGTACTCCACACAGGGACGGATAAAACCCCTGTATAGAGTCAACAATTGTGCAGGGGTAAAGAAAGAGCGAAGTCGGCTTAGCACACCCAATCTCTTGGAAGCAGATTTTACAAGAGATGTAATATGATCTTTCCAAGATAAGTCCCGAGTAAATGAAACCCCAAGCATGTTCAAGGATGATGCAGGATTAAGCTGAATATTATTAAACATTAGTGGGTATACCTGTGGAAGATTTTGTCGGGTTGATAGGTGTAAGAACTGAGTCTTAGATGCATTAAAAACAACCATATTATTTTTACCCCAGTCAGAGATACGAGCCAAGTCAGACATTAGGTGTGCCATAGCCTCATCCCTTGTTTGTTGAAGTAACTGTTGAGATGGGTGTTGCGAGAACCGAATGGAAAGGTGAAGGGTGAAGTCATCAGCGTATGAGTGGATAGGGTTAGATGTACAGCTTAGAAGATCATTGATGAATAAAAGGAAGAGAGTTGGTGATAGGACAGAGCCCTGAGGAACACCAC
This sequence comes from Coenobita brevimanus, assembly GCF_032717465.1. Classification (NCBI taxonomy): domain Eukaryota; kingdom Metazoa; phylum Arthropoda; class Malacostraca; order Decapoda; family Coenobitidae; genus Coenobita; species Coenobita brevimanus. The sequence continues at coordinate 36,964,191 of NC_137047.1, forward strand.
TGTTGATAGATCTAGGAGAAGAACGATGGCCGTCCACAACAGCGGCTATAGAACGACCAGAAAGGAAGCTAGAGATGAAGGCACAGATAGAAGGATAGAAACCGTAGGAGGGCAGTTTGGAAATTAAAGATTTATGACAGACTCAATCGAAAGCCTTTGAGATGTCAAGTGCAATGGCAAAGCTTTCGCCAAAGGAGGATGACCAGGAGTCTGAAAGGTAGGTGAGAAGATCGCCAGTGGAGAGTCCCTGACGGAACCCGTACTGACGATCGGAAAGAAGGTTGTGATAGGAAAGATGCCTTAAAATTTTTCTATTGAGAATTAACTCGAACCCTTTTGAAATACAGGACGTTAAAGCAATTGGACGATAGTTGGAGGGTTGGGAGTGGTCACCCTTCTTTGGGACTGACTGAATGAGAGCAAACTTCCAACAAGAAGGAAAGGTACAAGTTGACAGACAAAGGCGAAAGAGTTTGCCTAGGCAGGATGTAAGCACAGAAGCACAGTTCTTGAGAACAACAGGAGGGACCCCAATGGGCCCATATGCCTTGTTAGTACTGAGGCCAGTGATGGCAGAAAATACATCAGCTGAAGAAATTTTAATATCAGCCATGAGGAAGTCAGAGGGGGGAAGTGATGGAGGAACACCATCGGAATCATCTAAGGTGGAATTGGAGGAGAAAGTCTGTGCAAAGAGATCTGCTTTATTAGTAGAAGAAATAGCTACAGAACCATCAGAGTAGAAAAGAGGAGGGAATGATGATGAGGTAAAGTTCTTAGAAAGATTTTTGGCAAGGTGCCCGAAGGAGAGGGAAGAATTCAAGTTGGAGAGCTGAGAGCATTTAGTATGGACGAAATTATTTTTAGTAGAGCGAAGAACAGACTTAGCACGATTCCGGGCAGAAACGTAAAGATGATGTGATTCAGGGGTGGGTTGGCTCCAGTACCTTTTGTAGGCCCTCTCCTTGTTGCGAACAGCATTAGAACAAGCGTGATTAAACCAAGGCTTTCTCGCGTTAGTCAAAGGATATGAGAAAGGAATGTATGCTTCTATGTCCGAGAGAATAACCTCCGTAATGCGCAAGGCACACTCAGATGGCTCAAGGCCATGGAAGCAATAATCATTCCTGGGAAAATCAAAGTACTGCCTGAGGGCCTCCCAGTGCATGGCTCCAAAATGCCACAGACGATGTTTCCCTTGAGGGTCCACAGGCCGTACCGGAGTGATAGGACAGGTTAAGGTAATTAGGTTGTAATCGGAGGAGCCCAATGGAGAGAAAAGATTAACTGAGTAAGCAGAAGGATTAGTTGTAAGGAAGAGGTCAAGTATGTTGGAGCTCTCTCCAAGGCGGTCAGGGATACGGGTAGGGTGCTGTACAAGCTGCTCTTGGTCAGTAAGGACAGAAAAGATGTAGGCTTGTTCACCAGGTGGATCAGTGAAAGGAGATGAGAGCCAAAGGTGGTGGTGAACATTGAAATCTCCTAGAATGGAGATTTCAGAGAAAGGAGAAATGGATAGAATGTGTTCCATCGTAGAAGTAAGATAGTCGAAGAATTTTTGATAGTCAGTAGAATTAGGGGATAAGTAAACAGCACAGATATATTTAGTCAGAGAATGACAGGAAAGCCGAAGCCAAAGTGTAGAGAATTCAGAAGAATCGAGTTCAGGAACACGAGAGCAAGATAAGTCGTTGCGTATATATACACAACAGCCACCTTTGGCTTTGAAATGAGTATAGAGAAAGTAGGAGGATACAGAAAAGGGTTTGCTGTCAGTTGCCTCAGACAGCTGAGTCTCATACTTCTGCTGGCATAGCTCTGCATATACTTTCTCCTTGAATTGTTCCTGTTCTTCCTTCATTTCTTTCATGAAAGCATCTAGGTATCATTGCTTCCTCCGTTGTAATTCCCTATGATGCTGTGTAATACCTATTGAAGCTGTTCCCTCTGTGCTTGCAACTGTTCTTTGATTTTTTAATTTTGTGCCTGTAATTGTCCTTTGAGTTCTTTCTGTCCTTCATTCAGTGCCTGTAATTGTACACTTTGGGCCTGAAATTATTCTTTGAGTTCTTTTTGTCCTTCCTTCTGGGCCTGTAGTTGTGGACTTTGGGCTTGTAATTGTTCTTTCAGTTCTTTCTGTCCTTCGTTTTGTGCTTGTAATAGCTTCACGATTGTCACCAGGGACATTTCCTCCTGCGCCCAGCTCGGGACCTTGTTTGCACACGCCCTTGCTCCCTGTCGAAGATTTGACTCACTGCAGCACTTACTCCCACTCCTGATCCCAGTGTTACGTCCCTGTCCCACAGTGCCACAGGCTCCAACAGCAGTAGTTCAGTATTGGAAGGAACGTTGCCCAGTCAGTTGTTCTTCCTATGGACAGCCTTTCGGAGTGCAACAAGGCTAGATATTGTAAAAGTTCACCGTCATTATTTTCCAAATAATTACACTTAATATTTTCCAACTTCACTTTTTCCACAAGCACCAAAGATACACAAACTTCACCCACAGCACTGACACTTAATGCTTGCCAACAACACTTCACAGTTTTCACGGACACTGCACTACACTTAAACTGAACTGAAAACTGACTGAAACTTGCTCTAGTCTCTTTCCTATCCTTATATAAGCTTCCTATATTCTAGAATGTTCTACATTCTTAGAGAAGCAACAGTTGCCAACTCGGAGACATCAAAAACATGACAGAGTTTTCTTACACTGGATAACACTGTAAATTATTTAGCATACAAACTTAAATTACATAATTTAACAAATAGTCACATAATAAAACATTATAGAGAAAAAGAGCACAAAAATTAAAGTACAACCTATGCTCACAAACAGCAGGCTAACTGGCAACTCTGACTCATACCGGAACTACGATAAACATCGGGAACTCGCCAGAACAATCTAGCAAGCAATCCAGCTTCTCAACAACTATATATATATATATATATATATATATATATATATATATATATATATATATATATATATATATATGTGTGTGTGTGTGTGTGTGTGTGTGTGTGTGTGTGTGTGTGTGTACATATATATTTGACTCAATCACCAGGGGCTTTGACCTCAATGGCTGATAAAAAAATATAAAAGAAATATCTGACTGAACAGACTAGCCACTTGCTGCACAGACAACCCACATTCTTTGGTTTTTCCGAGAAGAACTAAGACAGAAAGAGGTCGTGAGGCATGGCATGTAACGTAGTAAGACAAGTCTGATGGTACCATGTCAGGAAGGGGTACGGTTTCCTAACTCGCTGGCAGAGATGTTTTCATACATTGCTCCTTCATTGTAGCTCCCAACCCTGCCCACCCTGTGCCTTCAGTTGCTGTTGGCGAGATGGTGGAGTTCGTCATGGAGGAGGGTGCTAAGAGTCCAGCAGCTGCCTCTGTCTCTGGCCCTCTGCGCCAGGTGATTGGGGTGCTCTCCTCACGCCCTCCCCCATCGTCAGTGCTGTCGTCCTCCTCCATCTGCTTCTCCTGTGTCCTTCCTTGCCTCCCCAGCCCTTTACATCGTCGCCATGTGTGTGGAAGTTGCCAAGGCCTCTGCCACCATCCAGGCTAATGGGCTCTCGACCGTCTCCATCCCGAAGTCCTTTTCCTCCCAACCGATAGAGGTTGGGGATGTTGCACCCTCATCATCATCTGAGGTTGTTGTTCCTGCTGCCCCTATATCTCCCGTGGTGCCTCCTGCTGTGCCCCCTACACCACAGGCAGGTAAGTCCCAAGCCCTCTAGTTTGGCCCAGTGACTCTCTTGGGGCGACTTTGCCTCCCTTTCCCAGTTTGGCCTCGAGGTTTTTGAGGATCAGTTGCACCATTATGAGGATCTGACACTGGTGGACTCTGGCGAGTGGGAGTATACCATGGGGAACTTCCGGTGGGGCTTGCTTTCCTTCACCAAGTTGCACTGGGGTTCCTCCCAGGCTGTTACCAGATCCAAGGAGTGTCATATCCTCTCCTACACCCTCAAGACCGTGCAGTCTCATCTCTCCATCGGTTCTGACACTGACTCGGACTTCGGATCCCGTTCTTTTACCGTCTAACCAGTCGTCAGCCGTCAGTCTTTCTGCCACTGACCCATGTGTATCTTTACCTTCCATTATGTTTCCTGTGTCGTGCACTTGTTATTGGATGACTGACCTTGTCTCATTTGGCCTAATGCCTCTCCTTGTGGGTGATGGCCAATAAGCCCAAGTCAGAAAAAAAATCTGACCATGAGAGTCTATTAATATTCATGTCAATCAGTCAATCAAGAAGGGGCAAACGCCACAGAATGCATAGCCTTACTCACCCTCTGACTCCACCCACACGGGTCCCTTTTTTGCAATCATCCAGGCACTGACTCTTCCCCCTCTAGGTATCTCCCGACATGAGAGATCGACCTGCTCCAGCAATGAGTTACATGGCCTTCCCCTTGGTCTCCTCAACCCTGGGTTAACTTGTTCAGAGATCTCCCTGTGAGCAGGATCAGCCTCAGGAAAGCGAGCCACGTGCCTATGTAGCTGGAGTTGGTGTTGTCATATTACATGGGTAATAGGCCACGATTCAGTCTCATGGAGTAGTCATTCATTATGCATCCAGTGGTACCAGCAATATCCCACGATCCTGCAAACACTTAGTACAAAAGATGTCATTTAACCATATCAAGTCACTATTTAGTGTCCATGTCTCACAGCCATAAAGTAAGACAGGGAGCACCAGCGCCTTAACATGTTACATGCATCTGGCAGCATGGCAGACTCCGTCCCCCAGCAACAGGAAAAACACCTGGTACTCCAGTATCGTTCAAGCCTTCAGAGCAGGTGGGGAGGAGCAATGTTTACTCGGCAGCATGAAATGGCATGGACACCAATGGATCATATAGCACTATGAGAATAATATATCACGTTTTTGCGATACGACCCAACGGTGGACGTACAGTCACCAAACTTTCCACCTGGACCAACTAGCAGTGAGAGGTGGGTAACGGGTGCTGGCAACAGTGTATCTGTTTGTTTGTGTGTACATGCTAGACGAAAGTTCGGATCATCAACTCTCGTGTTCCATAGTGAACCTCAGAGTTCATCCCAATATTCAGTCGACAGTTTTTAGCTGACAGAATTTCAAAGGAACTTCTTGAAAGTATTGGATAATGTGAGTATTAAAAACACCAAGTAGGCTAAAATAATCTAAAAGACCGCATCTTTACATATATTACATGTTAATAAACGTGCTCTTTTTTATTATTACATGATTAACCTATGGCCAAAAATTGTCTACTGATTACTGGGGAGAAGAACCATCGTGTGACTGGCCCTTATGGTAGAAAAATAGATACCGATGTCTGTTCGTTTAGCATTACACCAGACCTGGGCCGGTCTCAATTAAACATACTGAAATACCATTCTTGATCCTAGTCATGATTAGATAAGTTAGGTCACAGATTACTCATTGGGCGGATATTAATTTAAACTAAGTAGGAGAGATAGGACCTGTAGATGTCGGAGGTTGAAACTCGTTCGTTGAGGCAGAATACTGCTTGAGTCAGTTAGTCAAGAGTCGACCGATGTGATGTATCCACCCCTGAGATTATTATATGTAATAGTATATATCTATATCATAATATTATATAAATTACCTTATTATAAATTTAATATAGTCATATTTATTTGGCCTTGGTCAGCGCGACCTGTGGCATATAATTTTCCTTGCGACCAGTTTCATGCAACTGGCTGAGCCGATGGGAGAGCCGCCTTACTCCAGAGACATTTTTCTCCCCACCCAACTCCGTACTCAGCCATCTATGGGATGAACTCTGACAGAGATTCACTACAGACGAAGAGAGTTGATGATCTGAACTTTTGTTGAGCATGTACACACGAACAAACAGATACACTGTTGCCAGCACCCATTACTCACCTCTCGCGGCTAGGTGACCCAGGAGGAAAGTTTGGCGACTGTACGTGACCATCCATAGATCACATTGCATTATGAGTATTGTATATTGTTCTTTTCTGATATGACCCATTGGTGGACATTCATTATTTGTGGATATAATTATTATTTGCAATACTAAGATGTATATTATGTATATCATATCATTGTATTCCTTTTATGTATTTCAGGCTTGAGAGATGGTCACTACTAAATTCCAAAGAGTCCCTCTTGTTGTCACTCTTAACAGATCCTCCCACTGAACCACTAAGTCCTGGTAAAGGATGTAGAAGTACTGGCAATCCCTCAGGAGAACACCATTACTTCTCAGAAGCAGAGGGGCCAAAAAGGAAGTCTAGAAAGAGGCGTGTAAGCTGCGATGAAATAATATCCGTGAAGTATCCAAGGTGGTTTCAAGAAAAGCGAAAAAGGTATCAAACTTCTGTCAGGTGTGCAATGGGAAGCTTTACCTCTGTGTCCCATACTTTGCCACCATACATAACTGAATTCCATGCTCAGGTTGCCTAGCATGACATGCATTTTCTTTACTTTTTCCTGGATGCCCTCAGATGCAAAGGGACGCATACTTCACCTCGAGAGGTATTGGAGTTATGGGTAGCAACATGTTTTTCAGGTGGAGCACTATCTTCCCCAGAGGAGCAGGTGTGTCTAAATGCATCGGAGCAATGGTGGACAATCCCCTAAAGGTCTGCCTATCATCCTCTTTGTTGCGTCACATCTCGGCTGATGAGGGTAGGTTGGCTGCAGATAGACGCATGTTCCCAGGCAACGATGAGCCAATCAGAACATTGCTTCATGCTGACACACCTCCCGCCTCAGCCACAGATGGGCTCCAATGGGTTAAAGAAACTGATAGATTTGCCAGTCATTAACCCACTGGATCCCGGAGCTGCTGGACGAGGCACTGTACTGGGAGGGTACTAAGTGTACCGCCCTCCGCCTATTGGCTCATAGTCGTGAAGTTCATAGGTCCCTACCCTGGGGTTCCCTACTTTATTAACTTTTGAAAATTCCCAGCTCTGTCCAAAACTGTGGACACTGGGCTCCAATGGTATATATATATATATATATATATATATATATATATATATATATATATATATATATATATAATATAATATAAAGTGGTAGGTGGGGGCACTCACCATCCACTCAGTCGATGTAGTGCTGCTCTCGCATGTCTGCCCTTTCCTCTCCTTCATCCTTCTTTCCTTCCATTCTCTTCTGTCTTTCTTTCCTTCATTCTTTCCTTGTCCTTCTGCCTACGGATGACTTTACACTCCCTCTTCTGTCTTTCTTTCCTTCATGCTTTCCTCTTCCTTCTGCCTGTCACAAATCAACTCGCGACATTTCCCTTTTGTGAGAAGCCACGAACTATTAGTGGAAAACTCACTGTGTATCGCTCAGTTAACCGTTTCTCTCTCCATTTCAGAGTATACTTTTCAAAACATTCGTCACTTTCAAAAGTGACCGATTTAATGCACGTCACTAAGTGCTCTACTGAGCGATACAATTGTTTTTTATTGTTCGCCCCTGCTTGCCTCAACCGTTAGCCACGCCTTCTTCCGGTGGCTTGTGCGTCCCTGCCTAAACATCATTTGAATTGAGTCTAGTTGTGGCTTTGACGGAGAGAGGTCCTGTGCTCCAGAAGTGTGAGAGAAGAGGTCGCTAGCACCCAGACTCCACTGAGACAGTTATCCAGTACTCCCATCCTTAGTTCAGCTTCGGGTGATACAAAGCATTCATCGACTATAGTATTTCCTTCTTGTATTTTCGTAGTCTTAAGAGTTTAGTTAAGGTGTTTTTCCTAGGCGTAAGTATTTAGTTATTGCGTGAGTGAGTGAGTGCGGTCTCATTGATTTGATTTGAATTGTAAAGTTAAATTTAATTTTTTGTAATCAATAAATTTAACAGTTCTTTTTCTTGAGCTTAATGTAAAGTAAAAATCTTGTTTCATTTCTCCAAATTAAGCTTGTTTCCCACATAGCTCCTAGCTTGCATAGACGTTTTACTATTCATAACTGGTACTTAGACCAGTCTTGCTGTATTAACTTAAAATCCGTTGTGCCACCTAGGAGTTAAAGCATCAGCAAGAACCTGATATTATTATTAGTATTAGTTATTTATTGTCAGGGGTGAAATAACTTTCTCCAGAGGCTAACAGTACTAATTCAGCATTTGTGAGTAATTAGTCTCTGCTGTGTACTGTTGAGAGAGTTTATAAATTCTCGTTCTTAGAGAATCGTGCACAAGCCAGCGTAAAGTAATCGTTGCTTGATGTAGCAAGACAATCATTGTCTCTGCTCTTCAATATTATTGAATATTAATATCAATTAAATAATATTTAAGCATTTATTTCAAAATTACCGTGATACTATAAAAACCCCGTGACAATTGGCGACCTCGCCAGGATATTAACTCCTAGCTCTAAAGCTATTCACGAGATAGTGCTCACTCGTTCATATTTAGGAATTTATCATTAAAGTTTATAGGCACAAGTTTACTGGTGTTTACCGTTAATTTAGCAAGTGAATTTTTGCTTTATTAATCCATAGAGTATTTAACTTTATTTAGTACTTTATTTTTGGTAACGCCAGACGATTTTATTCGGTCCTGGGTAGCCGCCGTACCCATTGTGTTAATTGTTGAGTTCTTAGTTATTTGCATTTTTGCTTTAATCTTTGCCAGTTAACTAGATAAGACTGGGCACCACTAACTTGTGTCTGTACTCTTTACTTGTGTTTATTAGTATTCATTTGCGAAGCAGTCAGTACTCAGTTTCGGTTTGCTTAGTAAATTAGCGTCATGGCTACCACCATATTTTTACAGGAAGCCAAAGATATGGGTCTTACAGAACCAACCGAAATTTAAGAGTATATACTCTCACGGCATAATCAGGAGCAGCAGCGCGAGAATGATGCCCGAGAAGAGCGTAAGATTCAGCGCGAATACGAGCGAGAACAGCGTGAGGAATGTGAAAGAGAGGGTGCATATGAACAAGAGCAGCGTGAGAAGGAGCGCGAACACGAGCAGAAACAACGCGAGCTCGAGTTAGAAAAAGAGCGACAACAGCGTGAATACGAGCGTGAATGACATGAACGCGAGTGAGAACAACGCGAATACGAGCGTGCCGAACGTGATGCACGAGAAAAACATGAACTTGAAGTGCTGAAGCTCCAGAGAGATTCCTTGGCTTCAGACACGTCTGGTGCAGTTGGTCCAAGCTCCACGAGCGTTCTCCCTGCACATGTCCTGGCGACCCCACGCATCAAGCTTCCTTCATACAAGGAAAGTGAGTGAATCGAGCCGTACATAGCTCGTTTTGAGGACATGGTAGACATGTATCAACTGGATGAGGCAGCTAAGCGGATCCAATTTGTTAGTTTATTTGAGGGCCCTGCCCTCGATATTCTCCACAGAATTCGTGGAGACAATCTCACATATGAGATGATGAAAGCTGCACTCATTAAGGCGTATGGTCTCACAGTAGACGATGCCAAAGTTCAGTTCATGCGAGCTCGTCTCCAAGACAAGGAGACAGCTGTTCAGTTCCTTGATCGTCTCACAGCTTACTTAAATGAGTGGATGGAGAAAGATGAAACTCCTTCCACGTGTGAGGGGATAATTGACCTTATGCTGCGTACACAGCTAGAGAGGTCGTGGCCTGCTGAGCTCATAGCACAGCTTAAGATCTGCCAGGTGAAAGATGCCAGCCAAATGGCAGAGAAGGCTGACGCATTCTTTACTGCATACGGGTATCAAGCTCGTAAGCAAAACACCTGGAGCAGAAAAGATACTGCCAAGTCTGGGAAACCGTCTCAGACTGAATCCCAGCACCAAGGCCGTTCTCAGAGTAATGGCCAAGGTCCAAAACCGCAGTGGAAGGACCAGGGGCAAAACACTCAGAAACCTGAGTGGAAGAGGTACAAGTACCCTAACCAGCAGCAGTATCAGCCACGCAACCGACTGTCGGGACAAACTTTTTCACCACCGGCTCAAAAGAGGCAGGAAGCGAATGCAGCCTTCATTCCTCAGCAGCAGCATGGTGGTCACGTCCCTACCAGTGTGGGTACTTCCCCACAGTTCACTAGTCCCACAGTGACAGTGAACCCCCCTCCACAGATGGCCAATGTTCCATCTCCTTATAACTCTCAAGGCACAATGTTTGCCGCATCAATTCAGCAGCCTCATGAGTGGCTAGCTGCTTCCTCCACAGGCCCTCCCACAGGTGACAGTACCTTCCTTGTTCAGTCAGGGTTTGTGGGAGACATTCCTGTGAAGGTCCTGAGAGACAATGGTTCCTCAGGTTGCTCTGTCAAGCAGAGTCTAGTTCGGCCTGAGCAGTATACAGGTCGACAGATCCATGCAAACCTTATTGATGGATCAGTGAGATTGTTCCCTGAGGCATGTATCCAGGTGGCATCTCCATTTTATAATGGTACGACACTTGCAGTTGTCATGCCAGAGCCTCTATTTGACCTTATAGTAGGCAATATTAATGGAGTCAAGGATAGTTGCTCCGATGATGACGCTACTCAGACTTCGGCTGCTGCGGTAACACGAGCCATGGCTGAGGCTCCAGATTGTGTCACCCCAGTGATCATTGAATCGCCGCAAGATCTGATGTGTAGTGAACTTGTTGTACAAGAACAACATTCTGACCCGACACTTGCTGCTGTGCGGAACAAACAAAAGGGTCGAGTGATTAAGTATTCACGGGGTGGTCGAGCCAAGTTCCTTTGCAAACAAGGACGGCTCTACCGTGAGTCACGAATACCCGAGGGCGAGGTTCGACTGCAGTTTGTCGTTCCCGCCAAGTACCGCCTAGCAGTGTTACAATGGGGTCATTGTTCAACCTCAGGAGGTCACATGGGCAAAAGGAAGACCCAGGGCCGTATCCGAGCTGACTTTTTCTGGCCAGGGATGGGACGAGACATAGATAGTTTTGTCCGTTCCTGCAGTGTGTGCCAAAGTATCACCACTAATCAGGGACATGCCCTTCCTGTGCCATTTGTAACCACACCTGTAATCTCTGAGTCAGTTGAGAGACATGGTAGTGGTGAAGTGGGTGCAGACCTGACGTCTCGCCCATTGGCCCCACAGGACACAGTATGTCCAGGGCCTGTGCATACATATTAAGTACCGTGGGTTAAGGGGGAAGTTGAGAGGTGACTTGAGGCTATGGAAGACCCAAGTTTGCACAAGGATTCTCAGCTCCCCGATACTAATATAAGTACTGTAGGTTAAGGGGGAGTTCGAGAGAGAACTCCGCAGAGGCGACTTGAGGCTATGGAAGACCCAAGTTTGCACTTGGATTCTCAGCTCCCCGATACTAATATAAGTACTGTAGGTTAAGGGGGAAGTTTGAGAGAGAACTCCGCAGAGGCGACTTGAGGCTATGGAAGACCCAAGTTTGCACAAGGATTCTCAGCTCCCCGATACTAATATAAGTACTGTAGGTTAAGGGGGAAGTGAGAATTCCGCAGAGGCGACTTGAGGCTATGGAAGACCCAAGTTTGCACAAGGATTCTCAGCTCCTCGATACTAATATAAGTACTGTAGGTTAAGGCACAGGTTGAGGACCCGTGTGCAGTTCGAGGCTATGGAAGACCCAAGTTTGCACAAGGATTCTCAACTTGCCGACACTAATCGTGTGCTAAAATTAATGGCGACCTCGAGTGTACTTTTCGTAGCATGTACTGATTGCTAGGCAGAGAGAGTAATTGTAACTTAATAAGAATTTTGTCTCACTGACACTTTTGATGCTCCACCTTAATTGCTTTTGCAGGTACAGCAATGGGTGTAGAAGTTTTGATGTGCGGCCCAGCTGATCGTCTGCCGCACGCTGCCGCCTCTTCTTCTCTGCCTTCGTCGTCATATTATTATCATTGTGTCATTTTACACATAGGTACAATCACACTACAACTGTCACACGTACACCGTGTATTACATACATCACACTACACAACAATTAGTTGTCAGTGTAAATGTAGCGACTTTCTTTCGGCTCAGTTTGACCTTGAGTACAGGATTTTCACCGTCGTCACGGAGTTTTTCCCTCAAGCTTGTTTCTATTAACGCAAATACACGAGTTTTTTTCTGCTCACTGGCGACTGCGACTTTCTCCTGTGTAGCAGGATAGCACACACACCACAGTGTGAATCTTGTGTGAGCCTGACTTAGGATGTGTACATATATATATATATCCACAAATTTTTTCCCATAAGGGAAAAAATTTAATTTTGCCTAGGGGCGTAATGTCACGAATCAATTCGGCGACATTTCCTTTTTTTGTGAGAAAGCCACGAACTATTAGTGGAAAAACTCACTGTGTATCGCTCAGTTAACCGTTTCTCTCTCCTCCATTTCGGAGTATACTTTTCAAAACATTCCGTCACTTTCAAAAAAGTGACCGATTTAATGCACGTCACTAAGTGCTCCTACTGAAGCGATACAATTGTTTTTTATTGTTCGCCCCTGCTTGCTCCTCAACCGTTAGCCACGCCTTCTTTCTGGTGGCTTGTGCGTCCTGCCTATACATCATTTGAATTGAGTCTAGTTGTGGCTTTGACGGAGAGAGGTCCTGTGCTCCAGAAGTGTGAGAGAAGAGGTTTAACTAGCACTCCAGACTCCACTGAGACAGTTATCCAGTACTCCCATCCTTAGTTCAGGCTTCTGGTGTGATACAAAGCATTCATCGACTATAGTATTTCCTTCTTTGTATTTTTCGTAGTCTTAAGAGTTTAGTTAAGGTGTTTTTCCTAGGCGTAAGTATTTAGTTATTGCGTGAGTGAGTGAGTGCG
>NC_137047.1:36977043-37126356 GCF_032717465.1 Coenobita brevimanus
AAAAATTGAAGACAGCAATAATAGAGGTGGTCAGAATCCGAGGTCCAAGTATAATGGAAAAATAGAAGGGAAGGACGGGAGGAAGGAGCAGATGCAAGGAGTGTGGAAAGGTTACAAGAGGATGAGAAAAAAATCAGAAAATAAGTGAGAAGTAGAGGAGCTGATTGGGTAAATATGGACTGGAGTAGATGGGAGATGTGGGAAGGTGTGTGCAAGATATTCACAGAGGAAATATGTGCAGCATGTGAGGTGGTCTGTGGGGTGAAGAGAAGATCAGGAAAGGGGGTGCAAGGAAACAGCATGGTGGAATGAAGAGGGAGAGAGGCTGTCCACAAAAAGAAAAAAGTATATATAATGCGTGGATGAGAAATAGAGCGTGGAAGAAGTTGGAGAGACGGAATGAAAGAGTTATATGTAGACAGGAAGAGAGAGGTGAAGAGATTATGAAGAGATAATAAGAAGGGAGTGGATGAGGGAATTTTGGAAGGAATTTGAGTAAAGTGGAGGGACTGTAAGAAAGTGTTCTGGAAAAAGGTAAAAAGAGTTAGACAGGGTAGCAAACAGAAGTTAGCAGGAGAGTGAATGATAAAAATGGTAGATTGCTAGTGGAGAAGGGAGAAAAGTGAGCAGGGTGATGGAGAGAACACTTCTTTAATGAATTGCTGAACATGAGAGAATTAATTTGTTAATGCGAGGATATGTGGCTGGGAAATAGCTGGGAGAAGGAGGGATGTTAGAAGAGAGGAAAAGAAATCAGTAGGATGGAAGTTGTGGAAGCAATGAAGAAAGTCAAAATGGGGAAAGCCCCAGGAATTGATGGAGTGTGTGGTGAAATGCTGAAAGCATGGGGAGAGATACTGTAGTAGAAAATGGATATGGGAAGATGTGCGATTGGCCTGGGAGTGAAGGTGGTAGAGTCCCGGAGGATTGGAATTCAGGTATAAATATTCCCCTGTACAAAGGAAAAGGGGAAAAAGAAGTGTGTGGTAATCATAGGGGCATTTTGGTCTTCTTAGTGTAATAGGAAAAGTTTATGGCAGGATACTTACTGACAGAGTTAGAGAAATAACAGAGGAATTAGTTGGAGAAGAACAGGGTGGTTTTAAGAAGGGAAGAGGTTGTTGCAGATCAAATATTCATTTCTTAGATCTTCAATAATGGAAAAGTTACTAGAGAAGGGAAAGAAGTTGTATGCGGCCTTCGTGGATTTGAAGAAAGCATATATCAGATTGGATAGACAAGGATGGCAGAAAGTATTAAAAATATATGGAATAGATGGGAAGTTGTTGGAATGCTGTGAAGAGAGTAAGTATGAGGCTAAGGGGCTGCAGTGCGTGTGGATAGTGAACTCAGTTAATTTTTTCTATTTTGAAGGTTGGATTGAAAAAGGGATGTGTCATGTCTCCACGGTTGTTCAATCTGTACATGGATGGGGTAATATAAAAAAGAGATGTTGCAAGGTAGGGCAGTGGATGTTGGAACGGCCCTAATGAAAGAAGGGCAGTGTTTGGAAACTCCCTGTACTATTGTTTGCTAGATGATACTGTGTTGTTAAGTGATGACGAAGGGGAGCTGCAAGGCTTGGTGGATGAGTTTGAGAGAGTGTGTAAGAAACAGAATCTGAAGGTGGATGAGGGAATAGTAAAGTTATGGTCTTCGAGAGGAATGAAGTCAGTGTGAATGTACAGTGAAGTTGGATGAGGAGGAAATGGTAAATGTGAGTTACGTTTAAGTACTTGAGTAGTGTGGGATGGAGTAAGGATGGAAATTTGGACGGTGAAGGAAGAAAGGTTGCTGGTTCCTTGAAAAGCAGTGATAAGAAACAGGGAAAAGTGAGCATGGAAGTGAAAAAGTTACTACATGGACTGCATTGTGATACCAACTCTAATGTATGGAAGTGAAGCTTGGACCTTGTTGGAGGGACACAAGTCAAGAGTGAGAGCAGAGGAAATGAGTTATCTGAGAGGAGCCTGTGGAGTCACATGGAAACACAGACTGACAAATGAGGATGTGAAGGAGCGTTGAGGTATGGATGTGGACGTGATAGGAAGCGTTAGGAGAAACACACTGAGGTGGTTTGGTCATGTGGAGAGGATGGAGAGTGAGAGACTGAGGAGGAGAATGTATGTGAGTGGAGAAGTGGAGGGGGAGAGAGAGAGGCCAAGGATGAGATGGAGGGATGGAGTGGAGAGGTATATGAGAGAGGGGCGTGTGAGTTGGGGAGCAAGGCAGTGAAATGGCAGGGGACAGGGCGACATGGAGGCAATTTGTTTGTGGTCATCCCGTACGGATTAAGGTGTCTGGCAATAGATAGATAGATAGAAATAAATCATCGGGCCCATCCTTCGACT
This sequence comes from Coenobita brevimanus, assembly GCF_032717465.1. Lineage (NCBI taxonomy): Eukaryota > Metazoa > Arthropoda > Malacostraca > Decapoda > Coenobitidae > Coenobita > Coenobita brevimanus. Next base: position 36,979,395 of record NC_137047.1, read on the forward strand.
TTGCCAGCAGCAGCACTCCACCCTAGAGCCAAATTTTACCCCCCGTTTCCCTGCACCTCACTGTGGGTGACCCTGATGAGGAACTGTCTACCACAAAGGACGCCAGTTCCCTCCAGGATATATGCACTGTACTGCAGTGTACCACAAACGTTGCTTACCTGTGGCTGATATGCACAAGTGGCACTTTGAGGGGAGACAAAGGCATAAAGTATGAAAGTTAGAATAAATGAGACACTATCTATAGCCTAAAGCCTTAAACCCATAAGGGGTGGCCTACAAACAAATCGCCTCCATGTTGCCATGTCCCCTGCCATTTCTCACTACCCTCTTCCCATTTCCACACCCTCCCTCCTCTCTCACATATTCAGTCACTTCATCTCATCCTTATTCTTCTCCCTCTTCTGCCTGTCCACCACACTCACATACACTTTCCTATTTATTCTCACTCTCCATACTCTCCATATGGCCAAACCTCCTCAGTGTAATTCCCCTAATGCTCCCTATCACATCCACATCACAATGCTCCTTCACCTCCTCATTTGTCAGTCTGTATCTCCACCTAACTCCACATGCTTCTCTCAAGTAACTCATTTCCACTGCTCTCACTCTTGACTTCTGGTCCCTTCAACAATGTCCAAGCTTCACTTCCATAAGTTAGGGTTGGTATCACGAAAACTGTCATGCAAAGCGACTTTTTTTACTTTCCTCGCACGCTTCTCCCTGTTCCTTATCACTGCTTTCAAAGAACCAGCAACTTTTCTTCCCTGTTGTACCCTTCCAAGCACTACATCCTCCAAACTTCCATCCTTACTCATCACACTACCCAAGTGCTTAAATGCACTCACATTTTCCATTTCCTCATTATCCGGCCTCACTGTAAACTCAGTGACTTCATTTCATTTCTCTCGAAGACCACATCATTACTCTTCCCTACATTCACATTTAGATTCTGTTTCTTACATACTCTCCCAGACTCATTCACCAAGTCTTACAATTCCTCTTCGTCTTCAATTAACAATACAGTATCATCTGCAAACAACAGAGCAAGAAGTTTCCAAACGCTGCTCTTTCCAATTAGTACCGTTCCAACATCCACTGCCCTACCTTGTATCGCTTTTATAACTCCATCCATATGCAAATTGAACAGCCATGGAAACATGATTCATCTCTGTTTCGGTCCAACGTTCAGACAGAAAAATTAACTCAGTTCACCATCCACACGCATTGCAGCCCTAGCGCTTTCGTACATCCTCTACACGGCATTCAACAGCTTCCCATTTACTTCTTATATCATTTTATATTTTCCACACTCCTGGTCTATCCTTTCTGTCACAATATGCCCTCTCCAAATCCATGAAAGCATGGTACAACTTCTTTCCCTTATCTAGAAACTTTTCCACTGAACACCTTACGATTAATTATATCTGATCTACACAAACCCTTCCCCTCCTGAAAACTCCGTGTTCCTTTCCAACTAATTCCTCTGTTATTTCCTAACTCTGTCAATAAGTATCATACCATATACTTTTCCTACTACATTAAGAATACAAATGTCCCTATGATTACTGCACACTTCTTTTTCACCTTTTCCTTTGTACAGGGGAATAAATAGGTTATACCTGACTTCCAGTCCTCCGGGACTCTACCTTCCTCGCAGGCCAATCTGCACATCTTCCATATCCATTCTATTACTATCTCTCCCCCGTGCTTTAGCTTTTCACCACATACTCCAATTCCTGGGGCTTTCCCCATTTTGACTTTCTTCATCGTTTCCACTACTTCCATCCTAATGAACCTACTTTCTCATTTCCCTCCTCCTCCTAGCCATTCTCCAGCAGCTTAAACTAATGTTACTTTCATTCTCCTTGTTTAACAGTTCCTTAAAGAATACTTTAACTTATACTAATGTTACTTTCATTCTCCCTGTTTAACAGTTCCTTAAAGAATACTTTAACTTATACTAATGTTACTTTCATTCTTCCTGTTTAACAGTTCCTTAAAGAATACTTTAACTTATACTAATGTTACTTTCATTCTTCCTGTTTAACAGTTCCTTAAAGAATACTTTAACTTATACTAATGTTACTTTCATTCTCCCTGTTTAACAGTTCCTTAAAGAATACTTTAACTTATACTAATGTTACTTTCATTCTCCCTGTTTAATAGTTCCTTAAAGAATACTTTCCATCTGCTCACTTTTTCTCCCTTCTTCACCGGCAATCTGCCATTTGTATCTCTAACTCCCCTCCTACCTTCTTGATCGCCCAGTTTTAATCTCTTAACCTACTTCCAAAACATTTTCTTACATTCCCTCCACCTTACACTCAAATTCCTTCCAAACTCCTCATTTACTCTCGTCTTCCTCATATTAATCTTTTCACCTCTCTCCTCTTCTCTACTTATAACTCTCTATCCCGTTTCTCAGCTTCCTTCATGCCTTTGCTTCCCATCCACTCGCTATTTGCTTTACGTCACAGCTTGTCTTACCTCTTCATTCCACTATGCTGTTCCTTGCTCCTCCTTTCGTCTTTTCTTCACCACACACACCACCTCACATGCTGCACAGATTTCTTCTGTGAATACCTTGCACACAGCTTCCACCTTCCCCACCTGCTCCAAATCATGTATCTACCCAGTCGCTCCCCCACTTCTCTCTTATATTCTGCTTTTTTCTTTTTTTTTTTTTTTTTCTTTTTCATTCTCTTGCAACCTTTCTACCCTCGTTGTATGAACTACTTCCACCTGTCCTTCCTCCTTCTATTCCTCCATTGCATTTGAACCTTGACTTTCACCGCCACCAAGTGATGGTCCGAAAGTCCACTCTCCCGACCTCTGTACGCTCTTGCATCCATTACATTTTTTTTTTTTAATGCTAGGAAGAAGGAACCAAAGGTCACGAGCCCGCAATAACTGTTCCCTCCAAGAGAAAAACAAAATACAAGAGAGAGCCAAATTCAAGATCCGATCATTTCGAGATCCCTGGACACACTGCGTTTGAAAGACTGGAGATCATAGGATGCAGGAAATACAGACAAAGGGAGACAGATCCAGAGTTGACCCGTTGCATAAATGAAGGACTGGGAGTAACGGCTAACTCTTGCATCAGAGAGTTGGACAGAAAAGGGATGAGAGTTTGCTGCTAGACGGGTGCTGCGCGCCCGTCTTAGAGGTGGAGGAATGTAAGCAGACAGCTCAGAGGAGCAGTGACCATTGAACAAGCGATAGAAGAGAGATAAAGATGCAACAGTGCGGCGAAGAGACAGAGGTTGAAGGGAGCCAGTAAGAAGAGGAAGAGTTAATGAGACGAAAAGTCTTTGACTCCACCCTATTGAGAAGAGCTGTATGTGGGGAACCTCCCCACACGTGAGAGTTGTACTCCACACAGGGGTGGATAAAACCCGTGTATAAACTCAACAATTGTGCAGGGGTAAAGAAGGAACGGAGTCAGCTTAGCACACCTAATCTCTTAGAAGCAGATTTTACAAGAGATGTAATATGATCTTTCCAAGATAAATCCCGAGTGAATGAAACCCCAAGCATGTTCAAGGATGATGCAGGATTAAGCTGAATATTATTAAACTAAGATTTTGTCGGGTTGATAGGTATAAGAACTGAGTCGGGGACACTCCCTGCTAAGACACCGTCTGATGCAGAGCTCTGGCTGTTTTCTCTCTGGCGCTGGACTTAGTCTCAGTTACTAGTGAAGAATTTTAGCCGTTTTTCTCAGTTTTTGCCAGTTTAGGGACTTAGTCTCTGGCACTGAGGAAGAATTTCTGGCCGTTTTCTCCATGTTTTCCTGGGACTCTTCTTTGTTTGCCTGTGTGTGTGTGTGTGTGTGTGTGTGTGTGTGTGTGTGTGTGTGTGTGTGTGTGTGTGTGTGTGTGTGTGTGTGTGTGTGTGTGCGCGCGTGCGTGCGTGCGTGCGTGCGTGCGTGCGTGTGCGTGTGTGTGTGTGTGTGTGTGTGTGTGTGTGTGTGTGTGTGTGTGTGTGTGTGTGTTTTGCCTGCCGTTAGTGTCCCTCACTGTAGTACGACGTCGAACCCTGAAGGGGTGCCGTTAGGGCACTTCCATGAAGGGGGGCCATTAGGGCCTGGTTATAGGAGGCAGTGAGGGTGGCTCTGTTAGATTAGGGAAGACCCGAAAGGGGCAGTGGCGGAGCCTCCTACGTCACCCTTTAGAGGGCGGGGAGCATAGGCTGCCCGTCACTATAGGGAACTTGGCCACTTTTACTGTTTATTGTTTCTGATGAAAGTCTGAGTGTTTGAGCATGTGAAGTGTGCGTGTGTGTGTTGTCTGAGTGTATCGCCTGAGTGCTGTGGGAAGCATGAAGGGATCCAGGATCCCTAGGCCCCAGGGGCATTCCTGCCTTCCACTCCCTCAGTCAAGAACCTCTCACCTGTCTCCTGCTGCAGGCACGAAGCGGGAGCGCCGTCCTTTTGATGCCAGCTCCCACTCGTCGGCTCACGAGGATCCTCGTGCTGATTGTGCTTTTTCCAAGCCTATGGGAGCGGTACCTCGTTAGCGTGGTACTTCAACCCGTTTTGTTAAGGCAGCCCGCTTACATGAGGCAATGGAGGAGGTTGCACCTGCTCCACCCTCTCTCTCTTCCACCCAGGGCACCTCTGCTTCCTTACGTACAACTTCCGGCCCCGTCCCACAGCAAAGCACCTCCGTGAACCGAGCTCTCGGTCCTCAGCCTCGCGCTCCCACCTGCGCCCCCTCTCACGTGTCCAGGCCAGCTAAGTCTGCTCGTATTCCTAAGCGGATGGAGGTCCCACCTGAAACTCCTGCTGCTACTTAGATCTTTCCCTCTCCTGATCCTGCTATTCATGATGATGAGGGTTTCACCCTCGTGGCCCGCAAAGAGTCGAGGCGTGGTCGACAGGGAAACGGCCCTACTCCGGCACCACATACTGGGGCTCCCCTCAGGGCTCCTCCTGCTGCTCGTCCTTCCGTGTCTGTAGCTGTGTGCCCGCCGCCTCGCTCTTCGTTCCCAGCATTCCGCGTGCCTGTTCAGGAAAGGCACGCAACAAGTTACGACGCCGTGGTTGCACTAGAGCGTCACCTGCCAGGGCTATGTTGCTCCAACCTAATCGGAAGGGACAGGAGCTCGGTGTTTGTGCCGAAGGACGAGGGCACTTATGACCTCCTGAAAGCAGCGATGCAGGACGAGGCCTCCCCTGTCAAACTAGTTGAGCTGATGCCTGGGCAACAGTCAATGAAGGCCATCGTCATGGGTTATCCCTTGAGGATGCCAGTGGCGATACTGCTCCAACACCCCCAGGTTGAAGAGGCGACCCGTTGCCAGAGAACGCAGACCAGGGAAGAGACTCGACAGGTCTTCGTCACCCTGCAGGGTCCTATGATCCCGGTGATCGACCTGGGGAACTGGGGAGAATACCATCTTTGCCCCTTCACCCCAGAGCCACTCCGCTGTTACAGGTGTCAGCGATACGGGCACCACCGTGCCACTTGCAACCGAGCTGTCTTCTGTGAGATGTGCAGTGGCCTGCATGAAACAGAGAGGTGCTTGGCCAAATTCAAGGCCAAGAAGGTCATCCTGACCCACTGCCCAAACTGCTCGGGCAAACACCACTCGTGGCACCCCAGCTGCCCCACCAGAGTGGCCCTTGTAGATCGAGGGTGCGAACGTCAAGTCGCTTGGGTGAGGGGGCAACACGCAATCAGCACCAAGCTGGCACCTCCTGGGACTTTCGTTTGGGGACAGCAACGTCGTCCAGTAGCGTCTGCTTCCCCAGTGCTACATGAGGCAGAATTTCCACCCCTACAACCAGCTCTCACTTGTCACACAACGAGTGCAGAGGTTCACCACCCTCCTCCATCACCAATTCAGCAGTCGGTAAATGAGTTCATTCCACCCACGCCCCACAACCCAGGTTCTCCTTTCCTCGTCATCACCAGGGACGAATTGTGAATGCTCGGGACCGAAATAGCAACAAGCCTGGTACAGTTGCTGGGGACGGTTCTCAGCAAGCCTTTAGACACAGCGCCATTGGTGCAGGCTGTAGACGCCATCATCGACTGGGTGGTGGAGGCAAAACAACAACTGCACTCCTCTACCTTGGCACCCCCTGTTTCCTCTCCCACACAAACAACCGTGGAAGAGCCACCACCCGCCCAGCTTCCTCAGCCTTGTCCTCGCACTTTGGTCACCACTCCTCCCAGGCTCACACCAGCCACGGTGGCAATCGAAGAGGAACACAGGGCTCTTGGCCTCCAGGCAGATCATGCCCAGCTTCCCCATTGCCAGACTTCACTGCCAGTCTCTGAGTCCTACAGTGGAACTGCTTAGGGGCATGGAGCAAGCTTGCCCACCTTCAGGAGGTGGCCACTAGGGAGAATGTACATGTCTTCCTGCTTCAGGAGACGCTTCTTCCCCGCAGCTCCTCTTTTCGACTCGGAGGCTTCAAGGGCTATTTTCTCCCCTTGATCCGGGGTGCTACACGGGGATGTGCTATCGTTGTATGGGAACACATCCCCAGCTACGAGTACGACCCTTCAATCCACTGCAGCGAGGGCGTTGAGGTGCAGGGTGTCGTCCTGCATCTCGCCTTGACCTCCCTGACACTTTTCAACATCTATAAGAATCTGAGAGGGACTTTAGATTTAGGGGAGATTATGGCTCACGTTACAGCTGAGTCCACCTTTACTGGGGGAGACCTTAACGCTCACCATCCCATCCTCTCCTTGCCCATCCCAACAAACGAAGCGGGTCGTCATGTCACCATGGCCCTTGAGGAAATCGTGGGAGTATCCCTCTTAAATGATCTGTCTGAGCCCACCCATGTCAGCAGTGGTAGGCTTGACCTCTCCTTTGTCTCTTCTCCTCTTGTCAGTGTGTCCAGGTGGTCTCCACACCCATTCCTCACCAGCGACCATTTTGCTCTGGTGACGGAACTCCTGGTGGCCTCACTTCCACCTCCCCCACCACCTCCACCACCCTGGGACCTCTGTCGGGCATGCAGACATGAGTATGCAGAGGCTGTTGAGGTCGCTTTAGTCACTGTCGCTCCCCTGTCTACCCTCGAGGACTATGCTGAGCATGTCGCCCGCACCCTGAATCGTGCTGCTACTGCCAGTATTCCCTTGATGAAGAGCCCCACTGTCCTCATCAAGGATCACTGGTACTTTGATGAGAGGGTCCAAGAGCTAAACCTTCGGCTTAACTCGGCCCATAAGGCATTCCGTCGACGGCCCTCCTCACCAACAAGGAAATACCTGTCTGCAGTGGCGCGACATGTTTTACAAGAAAAACGCCGCATCCGGGAGGAGGCTTGGACATAATGGTGCCGGTCCCTAGGCTCCCACTCCACCCTCAAAGAGATGTGGGCTCAAATTAAATGTGTGTCCAAACCCCGGCTTCCCAGACCACCATCCCACCTGATCCAGCTGGTGAGGCCGAACGTCTTGTGGCCCTCTTTGCAGTGCGTACAGCCACTACAGTCCTACCACAAGCTGTTAGGGACTTGCAGGCGCACTTTGCAGGCCCTTGGATGGAGGCAATTGAGGCTGCCTGCTCTCGCCCGGATATTGTCGACCACCTCTTCACCAGTCACAAACTCGACAGGGCACTTAGTAATAGGCGGGATACGGCAGCCGGATGTGATGGTGTGGTGTATTCCTTCCTAGTTTATGCTGGCCCGACTGGGAAAGCTACTATCCTTGATTTATTCAATCGTTCGTGGGTGGAAGGTTGCCTCCCGAGATCGTGGAAAACAGCCATCATTCACTCCACACCAAAACCTCGTGACCCAACCAACATGAGGCCGATTTCCCTTCTTAGCTGCATAGCCAAGACTGCAGAAAGGCTTGTGCTTTCTCATCTTGCGTGGAGATTAGACCCTTTACATCCACATCTTTTTGCCTATCTCCCAGGCAGAAGCACAACACACTGTCTTGCTTCCTTTCTTGGCACGCTGAGACACTGTCACGGTATGGCTGTTTTCCTCGATCTCGAGAAGGGTTTTGAGATAGCCAACTCTGGTGCTGTCCTGGCAGCCCTTGCTGCTAAAGGGGTGGAAAGAAGACTCCTCTCATGGGTGAGGGACTTCTTTCACGGCCGGTCAGCTCGTGTCCGCTTTCAAAGTCAGATTTCTGCCTCTCATTTGCACGAGAACGGCACTTCGCAGGGCAGTGTGCTGAGCCCTCTTCTGTTTAATGTTCTCATTGAGGGCCTCCTTAACACCAACTATGGCCGTGGTGTTACATTACTATGTTATGCGGATGACCTAGCACTTGTTTTCTCACACAGGGACTGTTTTGCCCAGGCACCGGCCGCTTTCTCCCGCTTATATGACAAGTGCTGTGACCTTGGGCTCAAGGTCACTCTTGATAAATCCAAATACCTGCCATTTTAATTTACATGCACCTGACCGTCCTCTCCTTTTTGGGGGTCATCACCTAGGTCTGGTTTACCATCACCAATATCTGGGTGTTTGGTTTGACAGCCAGTTGACGTTGGGTCACCATGTCCACTACTTACGAGACCATGCCACTACCCGCACCTCTGCCCTCAGAGCCCTCTGTCGTCGCTCTCTCGGGGCCTCATTCCGGGGCCTCAGAACATTTTGCGTGCATGTTATCCGCTCGATAGTGGACTATAGTGCGCTTTGCTTAATTGACATCTCTGAGAAGCTTAGCAGTTCTCTTGAGGTCATCCAGAACACTGCTGTGCGTGTCATGCTCGGTGCACCCCCATGGACTCGTCTTGTCAACTTCAGGGCTGAGAGTGGCTTCCCGTCCCTTAAGTACCGGATATGGGCACGTACAATGGCTGTCATTGCCCAACTCTGCTGGCACTGACCCCACCTTCCTGTGTCTGCATTACTTCAGCATACTCTGAGTCGACCACCAAATCCACACCCTGAAGGGGACTGGATTCTTACAGCTGCTGGCATCATTCAACGCCTGGATGCATCTGATGCCATTATAGGTGACCTCAATTTGCCCTGTCCTGGTTATTCCCCTGCACCTCCTTGGCTGCCTTCAGCTTTCACGTACGTTCTGTTTTTGTCGGGGATTCCCAGGTCTTCTTTTCCCGCTGTACTATGCCAGGACGGTCTCTGTCGTGTGGCAGCTCTACATACACCAGACTCTGCCATTTATTATGCTGATGGGTCGGTTGATGCTGATGGGAATGCAGGTGCTGCAATGATCTGTGGCACCCAAGTTGAGGTTTGGTGCACATCCACTGGAGTTTCAGCATACCAGACTGAGTTGGTAGCCATACTTGGTGTACTTAGACATGCTGATCGACACCTCTCTCAGCGTGTCGTGATCCACACAGACTCTCTCTCCTCCCTACATGGCCTCATGGTGCACCGCTTCCATGACAATGTCCATCTGTTCACGAGCATCATGGCCTTGGCTGATTCCATTACTATAGGAGAGGTGGTGAAATCTTTCTTCACTGGCTACCCGGACATGTTGGCATTATGGGGAACGAAAGTGCTGATGTTGCTGCTCGTCATGCCTGCTCTCTTCCTGGGATCACGTTTCCCTTGCGGCCCAGCCTCTCTATTCTCATGCGCAAGGTGATCGCCACCATCGACCACGTGTCACAGGAAGAACATGAGTCACAAGTTTGGGAGGGCTCATGTTCAGTGCAATGGTACGCGACGGCGCCGTCCTATACACCCCTCTCAGTTACCACAGGCACACCCAATCATATTATAGTGCGTCTTCGCCGCTTGCGATTAGGTTTTCCCTGTTACAGCCAGATGGCTGGTAGGAACCCTGACCCATCCCCTCACTGCCTTGAACACAGCGATCAACAGTTGCTTCATTATGTTCTGGACTGTCCTGCAACAGCCCACCTCCGTTCCAATTAGAGCAACCGACCTGCCGGTAGGGTAGACAGACTTCAGAATGCAGCGTGTGTCATTGGACGCACTCCTGCAGCCGTGCTTTTGGGGGTGGTCTCAGCCTACCCACCTCCTCGCTAGTTTCTAGCCCGCTATAGGTAAGAACATCTACCGTGACGGGCTTCTTTCTGCCCGTGTCCTCCCCGTTTTGGGGAGGCGAATCTCTACTACTACCACTACGAACTGAGTCTTTGATGCATTAAAAACCAAGGCCTTCGTTGTTAAAAACAACGAGATACGAGCTAAGTCAGACATTAGGTGTGCCATAGCCTTCTCATTCTCTCATCCACACACACATAATCAGTCATTGCCTTCCATTCACTCATTTCACCACCCATCCTTCTCATATTTTGTACCTAAAGAGAGTTTTGGCTATTACGAGCCCCCTCCCCACACAAATGTCTACAAATGTCCGCTGCCATTCTTATCCATTTCTGAAGGCACAACCCACCCACCAACTACTTTACTCCATCCACGTTCACTCTCCCTATTTTTTCATTCATATCTCTCCCTACACTTTCTTTCTTCCTATTTTTTTATTCATATATCTGCGTGGAACGCAGTGAAAGATCAGGAAAATGGCAGTGTGGAGGAGAAGGGCAGTTGTTTAAGAGTGCTGTGATGGGGCATACGGAAGAGGTGTGTGATGTGAGACTTGGTGGTGTAAGAAAGGGAAGTGAATGATGGTGCGAGGAAGTAAGTATGGCTGTGGCTGAGAAGAGTCTTGCATATGAAGCGTGGCTGCAGAGGAAGGATGAGGTACGTGTCATGTGAAAGGTATGAGGAATAGAGCGGAAAGGTCTGTGCGTGATACTGTTATGCGGGGTGTTTTTAGTCCGACCTCTCGTCCTAAAAACGCCTGCGACTGAGCGGGGTCCTCTTTCCGGACCGGAAATAAAGCACCAACAAAGGAACAGGGCATAAAAACTCGGCAGTACACCTTAACACATCTATTACCTTATTTCAGCACACTTTACAATATGAAACAAAGAGACACTGGATACAGAATGGACAGGGTGACAGAGTTTGGAGTTAGATACACAGTGCACAAACACAACAGTGATGTCGGGGACAGATTATACTGGTGATCACTTATACAGATTCTATCAGTCACTAGGGCACGGTACAGTTGTAAGTTTTTAGGCATAAATAGACATTTAATACATTCTACTAGATGTGCTAAATAAGAATGGAATAATGGAGCAGTTGGGTCGATATTTCTATAAGTTCGTTATGGCGCAAGTCGCGGCACTCGGAATTGTCACTTAGCCGCAGCGACACTGTTTCTCTGGACGCACTACTGTAGACTTAGTCTTTTTCCTGTGCGCCACTAGTATAGTCACAACACTGTCTATATATCACAACTGTTTCTGTCTCACAATCCGTGCTCCTGACCCTTGATTTCTGCCCTTGTATAGATATTCACTGTTCATCACTTTATATTGTATTTTCACGGTCCCACTGTCACTCTCACTCACTTAGGCACGACTCGAGAGGTGCGCTGGAGTCGCCACTATGCCCCTGGTCTCTGGGCTAACAGAGGTGGCGTCCGGGCGTGGGAGGGGGCCCTTCTGGGGAGCCCTCCTGCAGGAGGCAATGTACCACCCGCAGGGGGGTCACTACCCGGGCCTGCTTCGTCATGGGGGTGCAGGGAGGCCCTTCCGTCTGGGGGCCTCGACCTGATAGGCGGCCCTCGTACTGGGGCCTCGTCGGTGGGGTGCAGGGAGGCCCTCCGGTCAGGGGGCCCCCACCTGATAGGTGGCCCTCGGGGCTGGGGCCAAACAGCTTCAGTAGACGGGCCTGCTGCCTCTTACTCTGGGCGGAGGGCCGTGGGAGAGTGGGGCCTGAGCGGTTCTGCTCTGAGGCCTGCCGACCGGCCCTGGGAGTCTGGATGCTACGGTCACCTACAGAGCGGGGCATCGTCAGGAGTGGACTGCGGCGCCTCCTCAGCCGGGCATCCGTCAGGGGCTGGTGTCATCCAGGGGTGGGCTGCAGGACCGAGACGGGACCTTGCCACCACTTTTGGAACAGCAGCACCTCCGGGGAACCACACCTGGAGGAAGAGAGAAAAGGGCGTCCCACGCAGCCGAGAGGTAGGGAATCGGCCGCGCAAGGGACCTTCTCCTCCGGGACAACCCTAGAAACTGCAAATGAAGGGCATACTGTGGCCGCTCCTTCCCCCACACGTACTATGGCCGTTGTGGCGGTTTCGCAGTCCGTAAGGGTAGCAGCTGAAGGGCGTACTGTGGCCGCTCCTTCCCCCGCATGTACTGTGGCCGTTGTGGCAGTGCTGCTCCTGAAGGAGGAAGAGGCAGATGAGGGGCGTACTGTGGCTGCTCCCTCCCCGACATGTACTGTGACCGGTGTCGCAGCTCTGCCTGCCTGACGGGACGTAACTGAGGGGCGTACTGTGGCCGCTTCCTCCCCGGTACGTACTGTGGCCGTTACCGCGGTGTTGCTCCCGTAGGAGGAGGAGGTAGTGGATGAGGGGCGTAATGTGGCTGCTCCCTCCCCGACACGTACTGTGGCTGTTGTCGCGGCTCCACTCCTCCCTCCTTTGCCAGTCGGAGCGCGCTCAATAGCTAACGCTTCGAGGCCGTCTCCTGGGGTGATTGTAGCTGAAGGGCGTACTGTGGCCGCTCCTTTCCCCACACGTACTGTGGCCATTGTGGCGGCGCTACAGGGGGCAACAACTGAGGGGCGTACTGTGGCCGCTCCCTCCCCAGTACGTACTGTGGCCATTACCGCGGCGTTCCTTGGGACTGTTCCTGGAGCAGTCCCACCCCGAACCTGGTGAAGGATGCTTCTCTCGCAGGGTCGTTGCTTTTTCCTCCTTGGTTGTCGTCGGGTCGGCTGGGTGGAAGAGGGACTTAAGGTGGGGGCGCCCTGGCGCCCTTCTCGCTCTGGGTCAGCTTCACCCTGACCTGGCCAGCCATGGTGTCCTCCTGGGGTGGTGGTGGGGCTGCGGCTCAGTAGGGGGGTGGGGGGTGGCAGGGTGGTTGGCCCGGTGGCGGCGGCGGTGCGTAGTTTAGATACTATAGTGGCAGAAGATGAGAGGTAAGAAAATGTTTTGGTAGGAGGTGAAAATTGTGTGAAAGGGAGAATCTGGGAAGGAAGAGCGAGTAAAAGAAGAGGATGGAAGAATGTTAATTAAGATGGATGCAGTAAGGACGAGATGGACTGAGTATTTTAAAAGACTGTTAAATGTAGAGGAGGAAAGGGAGGCCGAGATTGTGGCAGATGGAAGGGTGCAAGGAATAAATGTGTTAGGAGAGCTGAATGATTCATTGATCACGATGGAAGAAGTGCAGGAGGCAGTAAAGGAGATGGAAGCAGGGAAAGCCGCGGGTATGGATGGGTGTGCTGTGGAATGCCTGGAAGGTGGTGCAGCGACTATTATTGAGTGGTTAGTAAGACTGCTGAATGTGGGTTTTGTGAGCGGTATGGTGCCAACTGAGTGGGCAATTGCTTGTGTGATTCTTATATATAAACGTAAGGGTGATAAGTATGAAAGTACTAGCTTTAGGGGTACTGTATAAGTCTGTTGAGTATTGTGGGTAATGTGTATGGTAGACTTGGTAGAGTGTTAAGAGTTAGAAAGGGTACAGAGGGAGTGATTGATGATGAGCAGTGTGGCTTTAGGACAGGGAGTGGATGCGTGGATAAGGTGTTTGCTGTGAAACATATGTATGAAAAGTATTTAGCGAAAGGTAAGGATGTGTTTTGGGCGTTCATGTGTAAACGTGGGAATGAAACTTAACAAATTAATTACTGGTCTGGCCGGGACTTGAACTCAGGCCCTCGTGCCTCATACGCCGCACGTTACCACTGAGCCAAAGAGATGATCCCCACGATTGCGTCTAAGCAATGAGGGCTTTTCATACATTCCATTACATCACTCTTTTCTCCCCCTGGTGATTAATTTGGTCAGTTTCGAATACACATGGTAGCGTCGCACACTGGAGGTCACCACTGGGGGAGCCAGCTAACCACACAGACAGCTCACTCCCGGGAGGTAAGGCTGTCAACAGCATCAATGCCCTCAAGGCCTCGACTCACATCCCACACCGCTGCCAACCAATGTAAAGGATCAAACTGAAACTTAACAAATTAATCACTGGTCTGGCCGGGATTTGAACTTAGGACCTTGTGCTTCATATGTGCGCACGTTATCACTGAGCCAAAGAGAGGATCCCCATATTGCCTCTAAGCAACGCGGGCTTTCTATACACCCCATTACACATGGATTTAATAGGGAGGCTTTGTGGGCTGTTTTGAGATTGTATGGACTTGATGGTAGCAGGTTGTTAAAAAGAGTAAAAAGTTTTTATGTAAATAGTAGAGCGTGTTGTCGCCTTAGTTAATATTTGTTATGCTAGGTATTTAAAGGTCAGCTTCCCGTCCCTTCAACGCCTAATGTGCAGCTGGGTTCTCTTTCTAGACCGGAGCTTAAACAAATAAAAGAGAGGCAGGACACAGAAACTCAAGGCAACATGAACCTTACACGTGTATTGACAAATTCTATATGTGGAACAGGTAGATGTCACAACAACAGGAATCTGGGTAATTATAAGTCACATGCAAGTATCATTGGCAGGATATCACGCAGGATACTATTTAGACTAAAATGCGTGACTTAAAGAACAGTGCCCTCGAAATATACCAGAGTGCCCCCGACAACGGGGCAAGCAAAATACAGCTCAGTATGCTCGAGAATGAACCGACACCCCCACATGGACCCCAAGGGGTAGCCGCCACCAGTCAGAACCACTCCCGGCAACAGCGACATATGTCAGCCCGGGCTTTGTGCCCCTATGTCACACAGCCACCACGCCATCGCCACCGTAGGAGAAAGACACTACCTTCACGGAGTGGGATTGTTGAACCAGCTAGGGATGGAGTTGTCATAGGCACTCCAGACAGCGCCCCTCCGGTAGAGACGGCCTATGGTCGCTCCGAAAGTGCTCCGGTAGAGACGGCCTATGGTCGCTCCCATCCTCGTGAGACGATCTATGGTCACTCCGAAAGTGCTCCGGTAGAGACGGCCTATTGTCGCTCCCATCCTCGTGAGACGATCTATGGTCACTCCGAAAGTGCTCCGGTAGAGACGGCCTATGGTTGCTCCCCTCCTCGTGAGACGATCTATGGTCGCTCCGAAAGTGCTCTGGTAGAGACAGCCTATTGTCGCTCCCATCCTCGTGAGACGATCTATGGTCGCTCCGACAGTGCTTCGGTAGAGACGGCCTATTATCGCTCCCATCCTCGTGAGACGATCTATGGTCGCTCCGACAGTGCTTCGGTAGAGACGGCCTATTATCGCTCCCATCCTCGTGAGACGATCTATGGTCGCTCCGACAGTGCTCCGGTAGAGACGGCCTATTGTCGCTCCCCTCCTCGTGAGACGACCTATTGTCGCTCTGAGAGTGTCTTGGTAGATACGGCCTATTGTCGCTCCCTTCCTCGTGAGACGATCTATTGTTGCTCCGAGGGTGTGCAGGAAGAGGTAAGGAGAGAGAAGTCACTACGGCAGGAGACTAGAGCCCAGGCTTCCCATCCCAGAGTGACCCAGACAAGCCTCACAGCCTCCCCTGGCCTCTGCTTCCTACGTCTGGCTCTAGAGCAGACGCACCTGACGGGCCCCAGTGGAAGTCGCTGCCGCAGCCCTCCTCTGTCGGCGCCCCTAGATGCTGGAGACCGCAGTCTGCAGTCTCACTCGGTTCTCCCCAGGACACCCTGGCGCGATCTCCCTATGCCCCCACGACGCCGTAAGGCTCTCCCTACAGGCCGAGACTTACAACAGAGGTTCCTGGAGCGATTCGGCCCCAGTCCCGAGGGCCACACTCCTGAGCCCAGCCCAGACGCCACGGGTAGCCCAGGACGCGAGAGGACGACCTTACGAGTTATCCCGTGCCCTCTTGGCACGCCTCACATTGGCGGTGCCCCTAGCCCGGCAGGATCGCCGACGACATGTTCCCGCCCATCCCCATGATGAATACGTGTGATACTACAGTACGAGTGATTTACGTTAAGTGTGATTTCCCCTAGGATAAGTATTGTGCAGTGACTCGATATAGTGAATATCGGGGCGAATAAGATCACAGCGAGAAACTAAAGGACGAGTGTGTGGAACAAGATCTGATGAACTATATTTATGAGTGACGTCCCTTTTATACAATTAGTAAGCCTGTGCCGCCTGGAGATTCCTCTGTAATAACATACCCCCATTACTGTGAGCTCTAAAGGAATATTGTGAAAGAGAGTATTAATGGTATTCTCTCCCTCCCCCACGCTGCCCATAAATCTTGTATATCACTCCCTCTCATCCCAATAACCCGAGTAAGTGTGAATCAAGAATAAAATCAATTACCAAAGTCCCTTGGCCAGTGGAAACCGTATAAACTTCACGGCTAATATCTGCCTCTCTCCAGTATTACCATAACTTTCCCCTAGCCGTCACAAGTCACTCTCCGCACAGTCCCCTATCTTCTCCTCCTGGGACTCACCCCCCCCCCCCCGCGCCTCCCGCGGGCGCCTATATTCACTGCACCCTTGATACACTAGGATTGATTGTGTTGTCATTACTGTCAGAGAAGCAAGTATCCTGCGAGATACCCATATCCTAGATAAGGTTTTATATTGCTATGTATTGTGCTGTAATATCTGCTGATTTGTCCTGTGTCTGATTGTGGTAATATACTGTACGTGTAAAGGTTGTTGCCTAGAGTTTTTGTGTCCTGCCTCTCTTTATTGCACTAAGCTCCGGTCTCGAAAGAGGACCCCGCTCCACGTTAGGTGAAATAGGAACGAGAAGTCGAGCCTAATTTCACCTCGCATTACACTGGTGGCCAGCGGTGGTTCTAGACCCGGGCGTAAAAGAGAGGTAATCAGGAATATTTGGCAAAATGGCAACTAAACCGCACGTTCAGTTACCCAAATTTGACCCCGACCAGTATGATATACACACATATCTGGCAATAACTAAACCCTTACTGGATATTGGCTTTGAAAATGACCAACAAAAAATTGCAATCACACTACCACGTTGGGTAAAGCGGCGGCGACCATAGCACCGAAAATCATCCCGGAGCTCACCTGGCAGAACTTTACAAAGTTCACTGTACAAGCCATCACCCTATCATTAGGGAAAGTGGAGGCACTATCCCAACTGGATAGTCTAAAATTTGACGGGAATCTAAATGATACCCTAACTCTGGCAAGACGCCGAGTCACCACTGCCTACCCGGAGGCAGATGAACAAACCCGGGAACAACTCACGTTTCATACACTCCTCAGGATTCTCCCCGATTATATTAAAGAACATTTCATAATACACGAACCGACGGGAGACCTGGATAAAGATATCAGTTTAATGAGGCGCCTTTTAGTCGTCCATGCCACCCCTCAACGCATCGGTGAAATAAATCAATTCCCCGTTGACCTCATCACCATCAACCCGTGGGAATTTTCTCTGTGCTACCACGGATGCCCGATATACGACATCCGTGAGCAGCTAGAAGCTGCCCAGTGCAGCCAAATGACACGAGGGCGCTTACAAACCTCCCCACCATACGCAAATTCCCCTAAGCCTCAGGGGAAGAAAATACAAAAAGGGAAACACAAAAAGCCCCCCCCCACTGCCCCCGCATCCCACCGTAATGGCGGGGGCCACCTCACATCTCCCCCAGTTTACGACAGGGGGGAACGTTATCTTTCCTTTTCCTCCCCTCTCACTATCTCTTCTGTTCTACCTTCCCCTATTCCTGCCCCTAGTTCTAACCTTCCCACCCCACACACCACTATACCCCCTCAACACAAAACCGGCCTCCCTCTTCACAGGCCTCCTAGGACCCTTTCCTCATCTTCCCCTAACCTACTTCCTAAAACCACCTTCCCCTGTCTACTGCCTTCCACCTACCACCCCGCACCACCCACCACCATCACATCACCACCGCTCGCTTTCCCCGCCCACATGGTTAACTCATTCACCTTCCCTATCACACCCTCCTCCTCATCCCCACCCACCTTTTTTTCCTCGCTCACCTCCCCTACCCCACCTTCAACCTCACCATCCCCACGGACCACCACCTCGTCCCCAATAACCCCACCAGATGCCTCGCTGCCCACCACACCCCGCACCCCACCACCCATCACTCTCTCACGAGCTCAGCCCCCTGCTACCACCTGCACCGCCCCATCCCCTAACATTCAGACAACCCCGCGAGGCCGCATCTCCCCACCACCATCGGCTCCCTCTCCCCCTACACCTCACCCCACCTTTCCTTGCCTCCGACGACACACACCACCTGTCACATCCCACTCCACAGCCCCTGACAAGCCACCACGGTTCCAGCACCGCACACCGTCCGCCATCACTCCCACACCCGCACCATCCCCTAGCTTCGTACCCACCGCCCACCCCACACCACTAGCACAGAACCCTGCTACCGCCCAAACCACCCCACCACCAAACACCAGGATGGCGCCACAAGATCGCACTCCCTCCTCGCCACCTACCCTCCAAGCCAACTCTCCTACCACCTCACCACCGCTACCGACACCACATCCTCAACCTCCCCCTGCTCCCGCACCGCCTGTCACTTCCACTTACGAGTGCTATGTTTCCTCCTCGCCATCCCCCTCCACCTCCCCTACCACCTCAGCCTCCACCGCCTCCACCACCCCCCGCATCTCACCTGACATCTCACCCGCCACACACCGCTCACCCGCCGCCCCACCCTTTCCACCCAAGCCCACGTGCCCCGCCCACCCCGCCAATCCCACAGAACAACCCACTACCACCGCCCTCTTCCCTCCACACCTACGCACGCCCACTCCGACGATCTCACCTTCCACCGCGCCCCCAACGCGCGCAACAGCCCATGCTAACCGACCCCGCCCACCCCGCACGCCTACTTCCCCACCCACACCCACCCTCAGAACCACCACCACAACCCCCTCCGGCCGACTCTCATGCCCACCCACCCGATACACCCACACCCCTACACCACCCACCTCTCCACGACTTCACACCATCAAGCTACATCAGGCCCAAATCTCCTCTACCTGTACTCCCCAGAGACTCAACACCGCATTACCACGGCACAAAACCCGGCCCTTACCCTCGGTATCCAGCATCCAGCTTCCAACCACACCGACAGCCACACCAAGCAAGATGAGAGTGAAGCGGGCCGTATGGGCGCCTACCCTTGGCAGGAACCACAGACTCCGCGGGCCACACCACCTGCTAACCCTCCTCCAGTCTACCACCACTGCCTCCACACTCTTCCTCACCTGCGACCCAGAACAAGAAGAAAACCCCTACACCGTCGCCTGTCAAACTGTGCTGCAGCACCTCCAGCCCGTGTACACCACCTCCAACACACAAGCATTCCACCTCCAGCCACGAGGACGTGACTTTTTACAGGGGGAGAGTGGTAAAATGCGTGACTTAAAGAACAGTGCCCCCGAAATATACCATAGTGCCCCCGACAACGGGGCAAGCAAAATACAGCTCAGTATGCCCGAGAATGTACCGACACCCCCACACGGACCCCACGGGGTAGCCGCCACCAGTCAGAACCACTCCCGGCAACAGCGACATATGTCAGCCCGGGCTTTGTGCCCCTATGTCACACAGCCACCACGCCATCGCCGCCGTAGGAGAAAGACACTACCTTCACGGAGTGGGATTGTTGAACCAGCTAGGGGTGGAGTTGTCATAAGCACTCCAGACAGCGCCCCTCCGGTAGAGACGGCCTATGGTCGCTCCCCTCATCGTGAGACGATCTATGGTCGCTCCGAAAGTGCTCCGGTAGAGACGGCCTATGGTCGCTCCCCTCATCGTGAGACGATCTATGGTCGCTCCGAAAGTGCTCCGGTAGAGACGGCCTATTGTCGCTCCCATCCTCGTGAGACGATCTATGGTTGCTCCAACAGTGCTCCGGTAGAGACGGCCTATTTTCGCTCCCCTCCTCGTGAGACGACCTATTGTCGCTCCGAGAGTGTCTTGGTAGAGACGGTCTATTGTCGCTCCCTTCCTTGTGAGACGATCTATTGTCGCTCCAAGGGTGTGCAGGAAGAGGTAAGGAGAGAGACGTCACTACGGCAGGAGACTAGAGCCCAGGCTTCCCATCCCAGAGTGACCCAGACAGGCCTCACAGCCTCCCCTGGCCTCTGCTCCCTATGTCTGGCTCTAAAGCAGACGCACCTGACGGGCCCCAGTGGAAGTCGCTGCCGCAGCCCTCCTCTGTCGGCGCCCCTAGACGCTGGAGACCGCAGTCCGCAGTCTCACTCAGTTCTCCCCAGGACACCCTGGCGCTATCTCCCTATGCCCCCACGACGCCGTAAGGCTCTCCCTACAGGCCGAGACTTACAACAGAGGTTCCTGGAGCTATTCGGCCCCAGTCCCGAGGGCCACACTCCTGAGCCCAGCCCGGAAGCCACGGGTAGCCCAGGACGCGAGAGGACGACCTTACGAGTTATCCCATGCCCTCTTGGTACGCCTCACATTGGCGGTGCCCCTAGCCCGGCAGGATCGCCGACGACATGTTCCCGCCCATCCCCATGATGAATACGTGTGATACTACAGTACGAGTGATTTACGTTAAGTGTGATTTCCCCTAGGATAAGTATTGTGCAGTGACTCGATATAGTGAATATCGGGGCGAATAAGATCACAGCGAGAAACTAAAGGACGAGTGTGTGGAACAAGATCTGATGAACTATATTTATGAGTGACGTCCCTTTTATACAATTAGTAAGCCTGTGCCGCCTGGAGATTCCTCTGTAATAACATACCCCCATTACTGTGAGCTCTAAAGGAATATTGTGAAAGAGAGTATTAATGGTATTCTCTCCCTCCCCCACGCTGCCCATACATCTTGTATATCACTCCCTCTCATCCCAATAACCCGAGTAAGTGTGAATCAAGAATAAAATCAATTACCAAAGTCCCTTGGCCAGTGGAAACCGTATAAACTTCACGGCTAATATCTGCCTCTCTCCAGTATTACCATAACTTTCCCCTAGCCGTCACAAGTCACTCTCCGCACAGTCCCCTATCTTCTCCTCCTGGGACTCACCCCGCCCCCCCGCGCCTCCCGCGGGCGCCTATATTCACTGCACCCTTGATACACTAGGATTGATTGTGTTGTCATTACTGTCAGAGAAGCAAGTATCCTGCGAGATACCCATATCCTAGATAAGGTTTTATATTGCTATGTATTGTGCTGTAATATCTGCTGACTTGTCCTGTGTCTGATTGTGGTAATATACTGTACGTGTAAAGGTTGTTGCCTAGAGTTTTTGTGTCCTGCCTCTCTTTATTGCACTAAGCTCCGGTCTTGAAAGAGGACCCCGCTCCACGTTAGGTGTAATAGGAACAAGAAGTCGAGCCTAATTTCACCTAGCATTACATAGACAATAGTTCAGGATAGCAGGTGAACAGCACAACGAACAGTGTTTGAGGTCTTTTGGGCAGGGGAATAGGTCACGGTCACTTTGAGGGAAGTATACACTGCGCTTAGGCTGGGCAACTTATTCACAGGTCCAGTATCGCAGAGGAATCACGCTATGAAGGCCGAATCTGATGTTCACTGAAATCACTGCACTCTAATTAGATCTTCCTTCTCACTCTCACTATTTCACCATCTGCCTGGACCGTAACTATCACACATTAATAGGCCTTGGACTTAGATTCCCTCGGATAGTATACTGCCCAATATTCAGGTCACGATTACACTGTCACTGCACTTTCACTGTCACTCACTGTCAGTGGGGCGGCGGCGTGGTTAGGGGGGCGACGAGACAACTCAGCCCAACTCCTGATGGGAGCTGAGTCCCGTCTGTGGCCTTTGTGTCCAGGGGCCACAAGATCATTCGTGGGGGCGTCCTCTCTGGTCCGGGGCTGTGGGCGGCGAAAGTCCCTGCACTGTCGGGGCTGGGAGCTGGAGTGCGGACCTCAGGGCTGGAGCCAAAAAGCCTCGTGAAGCGCTCACTCAAGCACCTGAGGGAGGACGAGGGTCATCTGCATCGGGATGGGGATGGGGTCATAGGGGCAAGCAGCCCGGGCGGACTTATGTCCCTGTCGCCTGGGGTCAGGTCGCACTCTGTCTGCCCCTCCGTAGGCTCCTCCCGGGGATGTCGTGTTGCCCTCAGTCACTATTCCTGGCATTTTAATATTTATATGGATCGTGTTCGTGGTAGATGGGGGCGCTCACCATCCACTCATTTGATATAGTGCTGCTCTCGGGTGTCTGCCCTTTCCTCTCCTCTCTCCTTTCCTTCCTTCCTCTTCTGTCTTTCTTTACTTCATTCTTTCCTCATTCTTCTGCCTGCGGGTGACTTTACACTACCTCATTTGTCTGTCTTTCCTTCATTCTTTCCTCTTCTTCTGCCTATGGGTGACTCTACACTGAGTGACAAGCCAAATGGTTTCCTGTACATGAGGAAACCATTTACTAGGCTGGGTGGTAACCATATAACCACATTATGGCACCTGGTGGTTTAATGGGTAATTGCGGCGCTCCAATCGGATTGAGCCGATGAAGGTTTATATTCAAGGGATGGTTGGGGTTATTGCTCACGTAATGCCACTCAGGGATGAGTAAGGCTGGTCACTCTCATCTTAGATGTCAGGACCAACATGCCTTGCCCCGGGCTGCTATGCTCCTCCCGGGGCAAGGTGAGATTGGATGATGGATGGATGGATGTGAGGTGAATGTGAGAGTGTCAGGTGGAGGTTTGAGTCTGGTGAATGCTGATGGTAGAGAGTGGAATCTGAAGCAGCTGCTGTTTGCGGTTGACACTGCACTGGTGGCGATTCGGAGGAGATACTGAGACAGTTGGTATAGGAGTGTGGAAGGGTGTGTGAAAGGGGGAAATTGAGAGTAAATGAGTGATGAAGTGTACAAGGTTGGTAGATGGTGGGAGGATTAATATACTTGTGAATGGTGAGTTGCTTGAGGAGGTAGAATGTTTTAAGTATTTTGGGTCACATGTTGCTGTAAATGGAAGAATAGATGTAGAAGTGAAGTTTAGAATGAATGAAGCAGGAAAGGTGCTGGGAGGAATGAAAAAAGTGTTTAGATGTTGTTCACTTAGAATGGATGTAAAGAGAAAGCTGTATAGGGGTGTAGTGGTACCAACTGCATTATAAGGGACTGAAACATGGAATATGGGTGTAGCAGAGAGGAAGAGTTTGAATGTAATGGAGATGAGGTGTGTGAGGAGTAGGTGTGAGGTTACGTGTATGGATCAAGTAAGAAATGATGAAGTGCAAATAAGAACTGGAGTTATGTGGGAAATGGCTGATCGAGTTGAGCAGAGTGTGCTGTGATGGTTTGGGCATATGGAGGGAATAGATGAAGTGCGATTGGTGAAAAAGATAACTAGATCGGACGTGGGAGGTGTAAGGCTGAGAGGAAGACCACGAATAGGATGGATGGACAGTGTGAAGAGGGTGTTAGATGCAAGGGGGATGTCTGTTGAGCAAGTAAGAGTGGCTGCGTGTGATAGGAATGACTGGAGACATTGTGAACGAATAAATTGTGTTGTAGCTCTGAGGGGATACTCTCCCACATTGGGTCTAATCAGCTGATCAGGTCACGTGCGGGTAAGAGGATGGGTTCATTATGATGTGGCAGGGGTAAACCAGCTCTGCTGTCGCACCCTGCTGCGGATGTTGCTGATTACACAGCACAATTGACCCTAGTGTGGTGTGGTCCCTTCCCCCCTTGGAGATAAGATATGAATAAATGTGTGTTTGGATGAGTAAACTGGGAGCGTGTTGTCCTGTCTCGGCTACCTCCCTTTCTTTGGGGGAAGCAGCTTAGATATATGCTGTAGATAGATAGATCTCCAATCAAAAACTCTCTCATTCCTCTCAATCTTTTCCATGCATGCTTCCACATTTGTCCAGAACTCCTTTCATTCTGCTTGCACGATCTTGAGTTGGCACATACACACACACACACACACACACACACACACAATCATCCACGTTGGTAATCCTACTTTAAATCTTACCCACACAATCCATGAAGCAACTGATCTATACTCTCTTATATTCTCCTTTCATCTCTTGCACACAACAATACATACACCCTCTTTTGCCCTCTCGTTCTCACCTACTTCTACGCATATACCCCATCCATACTCCCACTCTCACCTCTCCATTTAGTCTAAGTTAATCCACATGTGTCCACTTTTGCACCCTCAAGTACCTGAATAATCTCTCTCCCTCTCACCTCATCATTCGCACCCCTTACATCACATGTTGCAATCTGAACCACGTCCTTTGCCTGGTCCTTCTCCGTCCTCATCCGAGGCTTATTGTTCGTATCTTTAGTTGGTCGTTTACCAGGGAGGGACAGTAACCCTCCACCAGCCCACTTGTTGACATGTAGGGAACGTGTTTTTTGGTTTTAAGGTTACCCAGCATATTAAATGATTTTCTAGTTTAAAGGAAATAATTTGGCATGCCACTCAATGTACAACTACTCCAAAATCAAGTGGGTGGATGATGGGTGCCCCCACAGACTACATGGGTATTTGGCACTACCGCCAGTTTTTAAAACTATGCCACTGCCAAGTATATAAAGATTAAAATAATTACCAAATATACAAACTTAGCTGATCAATGAACTTCTATCTGTCTACAGTATCTATTGCCGAATGCTTCAATCCTGTCTCTCTCAGTACCGGTAAATAAAACTCATCATTCATTCATTCCTTCATCATCTAATCCAGTGTTGTCCCATGGGGAGCATAGGAGCCCAGGGTTAGGCAAGTTGGTCCTGACATTTTAGATGAGTGACTAACCTCATTCATCCAAGTTGCATTACGTGAGCAATTAACCCCACCCACCCCCTCGATATAAACCTGCACCAGCTCAATTCAAGTGGAGTGCTTTAATTGCCCACTAAACCACCAGGTGCCATAATTTGGTTTTATGGTTACCATCCAGTGCAGTAAATGGTTTCCTGGTGTACAGGAAACCTTTTAGCTTGTCACTCAGTGTGGAGTCACCCACACTGACTCCACACTGAGTGACAAGCTAAAAGGAAGAGGTAAGAATCAAGGAAGGATGGAAAGAAAGAAGGATGAGAGGAAAGGGCAGGCACCCAAGAGCAACATTACACTGAGTGAGTGGATGGTGAGTGCCCCCACCAAACTAAAACTCAAAGGAAAAATTTTTACAATTTATTACAAAGTTAATACACACAAAATTAAAAAAAAAAGATAGCAAAGACTAATGGCGACACTTTGTGTAATGATATATCTAACACACTGAAAAACAAGTTGGACAGGTTCAGTGGTCTTAAGTTAAACAGTTAACAACTCAGTGATCTGGAGTTAACCCCTTCACTTCAACCAAATAATTTATATTTCATTCTTGCTATCTCCAGATGATTCCATTCACCTAAGAAGAGACTACTCAAGACTGAGGATTAGATTCTGCCTTTATTACTCTCTTTACAACAAAAAGTCTCCCCTAAAAAGATTATAATTGGATGGAAGTGGCATGAATTTAAAATATATGTATCACTGGACTGAACGGATTTATAACACCAGACTGAATGCGTTTATGTCACTGAACTGAATGGCCTTATGTCACTGGACTGCCTGGGTTAACTTACACAAGAGCAAAACTGACCACATTCAGGACAACACAAAAATCCTCAGAAAAAAGATAAATAAATAAAGCAATTTAGCATGATGTAAGGCAAGAAACTGATACAAAGATAAGAGTGCAAATGCTAAGAAAAGGTACGTTGGTGAGAGTGAGAGAGAAGAAACTTGGAAAATAGCTAAGGGGTGTTAGTTCCATGAATAAACATAAAATTTATCCATCCATCCATCATCCAATCCTACATTGCCCCATGAGCCCAGGGCTAGGCAAGTTGGTCCTGACATTTAAGATGAGAGTGATATAAATTTATAAGTACCATAAAAATAAAGATATGTTCAGATCTCACCATATCTAACGTTTATGATAATATATGGGTGGGAGTGGGCATATGGTCAACTCCTGCACTTAGATAACTTATTTTCATCTATATTCTTCCTACATCCAGACAATTTATCAAACTTTTTGAAAGGCCTCACATACTGAAAGGGTTAATGAAGGCTCGATCTAACCCCTCAAGTTCAAAAAGTCTGTCCTAACCTGAATAAAATTACCTGGATACAACCACAACAAAATTTAAAAATATTATGTCACAAAACTGAAAGGATTAAGCCAGTCAAGGTTCTACTACAGCACAAGTTCAATCTTCCACACATACTGGGTGAATAAAGTTCTAGTCATTAATCTCTTCAATCTGATGAAAGTTTATTCCTGCTATTACCAGTCAATTTTATTCAGTTTGGGAGATCTGAAATGAAGAGGTTTGGCAGGGTCTCCAATGGCTCCTGTGCTGCTAGGGTACTTTTCCAAACCAAAAGTGCCAGGAATTAGCAAGAATGTAATAAAAACCATGTTAATGAACTGAAGGGGCTAATAATGTACTGTATATAAGAACATGCTCTGCCACCTAAACAATCTGCTCCATCTCTCTAGCATAGTTAATCATTTGGTGTGCCAGCTCCTTTGATGGGATGGCATCATCACTCTTCCTAACCTCCTTCTTGAACTGTAAATACCCATCCCCTCCCACTTCCCACCCCCGTTGAGAACAGTATTCCAGAATCTCCTTGGTTCCAGAAAGGTATAGCATCTTTCCAATATCCTCTGGCCGTATTCGGTCATAGGCATTTTCCACGCAGTCAGCGATGTCCTCCCGGATGGTTGCTAGAAGCTCTTCAATGAAAAATTTGTAGCCCTCTGCAGGGACTTCACCTTTGGCAAGATAGATCTGGGGGAGAACATTAGTGGAGAATGAGCTTTATGTGAAAAGGATGTGTTCATTCACATTAATAAAGGCTTTAACATGTTAACATATCTCCCTTGGTCACCTAATGGTGGCAATCCACACTGCTCAATCTCTAGCAGCCTCTCTAAGCCATGGTTGGAATAAATAAAAGGTAGAAACAGACCACGGACCCTGCCCGCACAGCCACAAGCACGCCTCATACCCCCCCTCATGTCCCCTACTAGGTAGTGGGGGCAGAGTTTTCTGGCCACATGTCTTTGCTGGCACCAACCCATGTTGTAGTAAGGTATGATGTATGGTGTGTAAAGTGCATGAAGTTTAGCATACAGTGGACAGTCTAAGAAATATGCCAGAGGGAGAATGTTGGCAGAGTGATACTCAAAAAGGCCACCAAAGAGGGATGGTCTTGAGCTAGTCCTGAGACCTAGCGAGATGGAAGCTCTTGCTCTCCCTACAACCAGCTTCCCTATCTTCCGAGGAAGTACCACCCTAACTGACTGGAGCTACAGCTTACTCCCTAAATATAACAACTATTTCCATACATCAGGTACTGCAAACTGGGGGAAACTCATAAATCAGCTTTGTAAGAAGCAATGGATTTTTAATTCACTGTCAGGATTTATTTGCTACAATGGACGGAAAAAATGCAACGTATTTTGAAAGCCTGGTAATTTTTTAACCCCTTAACCGCGGGACGTCACTTTCGTGATGCTTGGGAGCAAGGGATCATACAGCGGGGCATCACATTTGTGATTCTGTGTTATTTTGAATTCACCCGGGCTTTCAAGTGGTGGCTTGTATCATCTATCAGTACTGCCTATGTCCAACAATAGTCAGCACTCCTAATCTCATCTGTACTCCCATCCATTGTTGACAATTTAGCCATTTCTCCCCATTCTTGACTCCCCTCCCTACCTCCCCTCCATTACCCTATCCTCTCCCCTGCCCGGCCGTGCTACGCTAAGTAAATCTTCCCTGGAATTTTTCACTGATTTCATCCATTGAAATAAGCCATATGCTTATACCAAATAATATATACAGTACAAGAAAGAAATAAGGTAACTGAGAGTGCCATACACCTAGAATTGGCTAATTATCACCTGACAACACCTCACATGCACTTGTTCGCTAATTTTCGCTGTTTATTTCCCCTTGAAATATGCTGTATAATCTATTTTTGTAATAAAAATATACAGTACATAAGAAAGGAAGGGAGAAGCCTAAGTGATATTTACATTCACCTGGAACTACCTAATTATTGCAGGCCACCACACTGTATTCTACACTAAGTAAATCTTCCCTGGAATTTTCCACTGATTTCATCCATTGAAATAAGCCCTATGCCCTATTCTTATACCAAATAATATACTGTATACAGAAAAGAAATAAGGTAAGTGATAGTGCCATACACCTGGAATTGGCTAATTATCACCTGACAACACCTCACGTGCACTCGTTCGCTAATTTTCGCTGTTTATTTCACCTTGAAATATGCCGTATAATCTATTTTCGTAATAAATATACATATAAGGAGGGAAGGGAGAAGCCTAAGTGATATTTACATTCACCTGGAACTACCTAATTTATTATGTATTGTCTTGGTTTCCTGCCAATCATTTCATTGCTACATATTAGCAGGTCTCACAAGGCTAAAGTTGGTAGTATTGCACTCACCCTAGCCAGGCGGCAGGAGGCCACCACTATCAGTTCACTGTCGTCTTTCAAAGTGAAGGTACATCCGTTTGCTCCTGCTAACTTCCCCCGTTTTTCAGCCCCATGCAAAGGGCCCTGTGACCTTTACCCCCTACTAAACCTCGTGTGGAAAGAGGTAAATGGCTGACAATTGATAAAAGAGTGACTACGATCTTTCTATTGAGTAAAACAGTGCAAGTGGAATTGTAAATAATGTGTAAATAATGTGTAAACAGCAAGTGAAAGTAATGAATGTAAATATACGTGAACAGTGGAAAATAGTTTTATAAGTTACTGCAAGTGACAGTGCATAACACAGTGTAAATAAAATAGAAATGTAAGTAACGTAAATAAAACAGAGAACGTAACTAGAAATGTAAATGAGTAGTATTTTAAGATTATGAGTACATACCCTAGGAGTAATGAAAGTGAAAGTTTCACTCTAGCATGTATGAATACTATGAGTTATGAGAGTGAAGGTGAAAGTGACATTCACTCTCAATGCTAGTATACAGGACGAGAAAGTGAATGCTACGTATTTTACTGAAAGAAATTGAATGTCTACAGTGACAATAAACTACTATTACTGAAGGAAACTCATGGATAAAGACTAGATATATATAAGTGTTATACAGTAATAGAAATATAAACTGTGAGTGTTTTTATGAATAATAAATGACAGAACACCAGCAGCGAACTAGCGCAAGTGGGAAGATCACACGCCCTCGTAATTTTCATTGCTTACACAGTGTTTTTTTTTTTTGGAGTATGGATTCCAAACTATTTAAGAATCATAGAATGGTGTTTCTAGTGATAACATCAGACTGTGGTAATCATATTACGGGTTGTCGGGAAATGTAAAGTGGAGACTTTGTTACCCAACTTCAGAGGTCTCCACAAGTTATATGGTACTGAACGAAGGCTCAACAAACACCCCAGGAGAAAGCTGAAGGTATGTGCCATAAGCATATATGATTTTAATATTCTACGACTAATAACTGATTTTTGGCAAATATTTTTAGAGAGTCTATCGAAGCGCGAATATGCCTGCGGGAGCCGCAAGAAAAAGCAAAACAAGTCCGTGGTGTAAGGGTTAAGGAAGGGCTGATTAGGCACACTTTAATGGAAAAATATTGGTATTATAAGGCACATGGCTAGGAAGTGGGGAGGGAAGATGCTACATGTAAGGGAGATCTAAGGGTAGTACAATTAACAATCGGTATATTTTCATGTCAGGTCTTATTTTATAAAAGGAATGATGGGTAAGATTATAACTATTTAAAACCGGGTAACATCCTTGTTAGTTTGTTCTTGCTGCAACCAGATGATTACATGTAACTTGGGAAAGGTCTCATTTACTGATGGAGGTTAATTAAGGAAGTATCAAATCTCAACAATTCAAAAGATCCAACCTAAGCTGAGTACAACTGTCAGCAGATCATCAGATGGCAAGAATAAAATAAGAGATCCCCTAGACCAATGGGTTACAGAAAAATATATGAATAGGTTTAATATTGCATCATACTAGGCAGAACGGGGACAATGATGCTTGTGAAGGAGAACATGCCTAAGATTATACAGTAGACAGTATGAACTGGGATATACAAAATCCATGAGATGGTCATTCTTCTATTAGCATGTTTTCAATTTAATGACACATCATAGTAGAGTATATTCTATTACTGCTAATACCAGACATTTTTATTCAGCTCATGAAAGATTTCTGAAGCTGAACATAGTGAATATAACTTAGCTTTCATTAACCACTCCACTATTAGAGGTCTGGCCTAAGAGCTAAATAAAACTTGTAAAAAAAGTTTACACTGTGTATCTACAATTTTTTGGTTGGGATTTATTGCTCACGTAATGCCACCCAGGAATGAGTGAGGCTGGTCACTCTCATCTTAAATGTCAGGATCAACTTGCCTAGCCCCGGGCTCTTACACTCCTCATAGGAAAACATAGGCTTGGATGACGGATGGATGGATTATTTATGTCGTGTATATATACTGTACAGAGAGGGAGAGAGAGAGGAGAGAGAGAGAGAGAGAGAGAGAGAGAGAGAGAGAGAGAGAGAGAGAGAGAGAGAGAGAGAGAGAGAGAGAGAGAGAGAGAGAGAGAGAGAGAGGGGTGGTGGTGGTGACCATCATCCACTCACTTGATGTAGTGTTGCCTACTTCTTCCTTCACTTTTACCTTTCTTTTTCTGTCTGCCCTCCTCTATTCCTATTTCACCCATCTTGTTTGTCACTTTTTATTACCATATTCTTTTTTTCTTTTCATATGGCTTAATATGTGAGTGACAAACCTACTGGTTTCATGTAAGCCAGGAAACCATTTACAATGCTTGGTGGTAAACATAACCAACTCACGTGTGTTCCCTGTGTGTTCCCTATGTGTCAACAAGTGGGTTGGCAGAGGGTTAGTATCCCTCCCTGTAAAACAACTAACTCAAAGACAAACGGCTACCCATTACAGAGACACTGGTTGTCATGGGGGAATGTCGTATCAAGAGTAGAGTCACTGATAAAGCTTTCTTAATTCTTCAAATGTGACAACCAGACAAAGTCACCTGAGTTCATTATGATTTTGTCAGACAACCAGTTGCTCCTGAAATTGGCTACTTGAAGGACAGTGTTACATCTAAACTCGTTAAACTTATCCAAGGTCGTTTTACTGCAGTGACTGATTTCATGAACAAATTAAGATCATTCAACATGAAGCTAGGGCTGTGGGAAGGGAAGGTCAAAAATGAAAATCTTAGCATGCTTCAACATCTTAATGAGGCATTTGATAAAAACAAAGACACTGGAGAAGAACAACAATTGGTGCACCTTGTCCAAACGAATCTTTCTTCCCTGTGGATGGAACAGCAGTTTTATTTCCTTGTACTTAGAGAGCTGGAATCAAAACTGACATGAAACCCATTCACTGTTAACATCCACCTTCTCCTAGATTACATGTAAGAAGAATTCCCAAAGTTGGTGAATGACTGTTGCAAATGATGCATTTGAAGCAATTCCCCTGACCAGATTCTGATTTAAAACAGGCTAGCTTTAACCTGCTGCAGCTGATGTTGCTGTGAGGCGTTAGCTGATGCTCCCTAGTACTTACCTATTATGAGCAAGGGTTTTCAACGCAGCAGAACATGAAAACTAAACATCGAGCATGGCTTAATGTGAAGCATGACCTTGGAGGACGTCTGTTTAATACTGCTCCTCAAACTGAGAAATGTTTGCAAAAAACAGGCACAGCCTTCAACCTGAAGTTTAATACTGACTGTCATATATAAATCCGTGTTAATGTTTATTTGCTAGATGAAGTCATTATCATTTCGTCAGTCTTACAATAACTGGTATAGTACCATTCTACACAGAATTAGTGCTATTGTTTATTTTCTTCATAAATACACTGTTTCACTCTTCTGTAGTATCACTGTACAATGACTGGTGTTAATGCTTAACTGCTTAATCCCTTACGTCCTAATCACATCAACTAATGCGATTTGAGTTTTATGCCAAAATGCCTAATCGCATCAATTGACCGCGGCCTGTAAAAAACTGCGGGGCGCTTGCTCCACCCCGATTATGACGTACATGGCTTCAGGCCAATGAGAACTCGCCCCTGATATGGCGTGAGGGGGGATTGGACCAACCCGGGTGGGGGGGAGGCACCCCCCTCTCGGCCGCCTCCATGCCACCCTCTACTCCACTCCCTCACACCCTCCTTGTCCCCCATCACTCTCCCACCCCTCCACGCAACAGCATCTCTCCTCCAACAACAACCTGCATCCCTTCCCACCTTCTCTTGTCCCTCCTCCCTCCCTGCTAGCCTCTCCCCCCCTCAAACCCCACCCCATCTCTCCCTCCTTGTCCCTCATTACCCCCTCTACTCCACTCCCTCACACCCTCCTTGTCCCCCATCACTCTCCCACCCCTCCACGCAACAGCATCTCTCCTCCAACAACAACCTGCGTCCCATCCCACCCTCTCTTGTCCCTCCTCCCT
Source organism: Coenobita brevimanus (assembly GCF_032717465.1). Lineage (NCBI taxonomy): Eukaryota > Metazoa > Arthropoda > Malacostraca > Decapoda > Coenobitidae > Coenobita > Coenobita brevimanus. The sequence goes on from NC_137047.1 coordinate 37,011,850, forward strand.
CCCTGCTAGCCTCTCCCCACCCCCAAACCCCACCCCATCTCTCCCTCCTTGTCCCTCATTACCCTTCCAACCCCCAACAGGCCCCCCGAGTGTCAGGCCTGATGTATGTATGTATGTATCTATCTATCTATAGCCCGACGCCCTAATCCCGCAAAGGGTGGGCGCAGACAAAACGCCTCCAAGTCACTCTGTCACCCACCATTTGACTCCCCTACCCCCCAACTCACCCCCCCTCCCTCATATACCTCTCAACTCCATCCCTCCACCTCATCCTCGGTCTACCCCTCCCTCTCCCTCCCTCCACCTCACCTACATACACCCTCTTAGTCAGTCTTTCATTCTCCATTCTCTTCACATGTCCAAACCACCTCAGTGTATTTCTCCTAACCCCTACACCGCGGGCATGTTTACCGATGTTTTGCGTGTGCCGCGGGGTTATTCGGGCTCCGACAGACTCTCAAAAAATATTTGCCAAAAATCAGTTATTAGTCCTAGAATATTAAAATTACATATGCTTATGGCACATACCTTCAGCTTTCTCCTGGAATGTTTGTTGAGCCTTCGTCAGTTACCGTAGGACTTGTGGAGACCTCTGAAGTTGGGTAACGAAGTCTCCACTTTACAGTTCCCGACAGCCCGTAATATGATTACCACAGCCAGATATTAACACTATAAATACTACTCTATGATTTTCAAGTAGTTTGGGATCCATACTCCAAAAAAAAAACCACTGTGAAAGCAATGAAAATTATGAGCGCGTCTGACCGCCGCACTTCCGCTAGTTCGCTCTTGGTACTCTGTCATTTATTATTCATAAAACCCCTCACACTTTATATTTCTATAACTACATAACACTTATATATATCTACAGTCTTTATCCATAAGTTTCCTTCAGTAGTATTAGTTTATTGCCACTGTAGGGATTCAATTTCTTTCAGTAAAATACGTAGCATTCACTTTCTCGTCCTGTATACTGGCATTGAGAGTGAATGTCACTTTCATCTTCACTCTCATAACTCATAGTATTCAGACATGCTAGAGTGAAACTTTCACTTTCATTACTCCTAGGGTATATACTCGTATTCTTATAATACTACTCATTTACATTTCTATTTACGTTCTCTATTTTATTTACGTTATTTACATTTCTATTTTATTTACACTGTGTTATGCACTGTCACTTGAAGTAACTTATAAAACTATTTTCCATTGTTCACGTATATTTACATTCATTACTTTCACTTGCTGTTTACACATTATTTACACATTATTTACAATTCCACTTGCACTGTTTTACTCAATAGAAAGATCGTAGTCACTCTTTTATCAATTGTCAGCCCTTTACCTCTTTCCACACAAGGTTTAGTAGGGGGTAAAGGTCACAGGGCCCTTGCATGGGGGTGAAAAAAGTCCCTGAAGTCAGCAAGAGGATGAGCTGTACCTCCTCTTCGGAATCTGAGAGAGAACTGATAGGAGGGCCGGCCCGGGTTGAGGCCTACTTGAGGGTTATTCAGCACTACCAACGTAGCTCTTGAAACAGCTATGTATTTCACTGAAATGATTGGCAGGAAATCTAGACAATACATTAAAAATTAGGTAGTTCCAGGTGAATGTAAATATCACTTAGGCTTCTCCCTTCCCTCCTTATATGTATATTTACTATGAAAATAGATTATATGGCATATTTCAAGGGGAAAAAAACAGCGAAAATTAGCGAACGAGTGCACGTGAGGTGTTGTCAGGTGATAATTAGCCAATTCCAGGTGTATGGCACTCTCACTTACCTTATTTCTTTCTTGTATATATTATTTGGTATAAGAATAGGGCATAGGGCTTATTTCAATGGATGAAATCAGTGAAAAATTCCAGGGAAGATTTACTTAGCGTAGTATGGCCAGGCAGGCGAGAGGATAGTGTAATGGAGGGGGGGGTAGGGAGGGGAGTCAAGAACGGGGAGAAATGGCTAAATTGCCAACAATGGATGGGAGTACAGATGAGATTAGGAGTGCTGACTAGTGTTGGACATTGGCAGTACTGATAGATGATACAAGCCCCCACTTGGAAGCCCGGGTGAATTCAAAATAACACAGAATCACAAAAGCGACGCCCCGCGGTATGATCCCTTGCTCCCAAGCGTCACGAAAGTGATGCCCTGCGGTTAAGGGGTTAATCTTCTCAACCACATCCACATCCACCCCACAGCGTTCCTTCACTTCTTCATTCGTCAACCTGTCCCTCCACGTCACTCCACATGCTCCTCTCAGGTAACTCATTTCCACTGCTCTCACTCTTGACTTGTTCCCCTCTTACATGGTCCATGCCTCACTTCCATACGTCAGGGTAGGGATCACAATACTATCTGGTTCATATTATTTCTACTTCTTCCCAAATTTTTACACCTCACTCTGTTCATTTCTCACTTCGTACCTAACAGTTTCTGTACGTATGTAGTTGGAGAATGCTGTATGTTGTACTACATACGACGCATTTTTTTTTTTTTTTTTTTCTACCTGCCCAGATTAGCACCTCTGAGTAGTGTCCATCTGTATTAGTTTTCGAAAGACTATGAGGCCTTGTAGGGCTACTCACCGCACCTGTTTCATCTCCCCATACATACAAACACACCTGTTTTCATGGCTGGTGTGATAAATTCCAATGAAATGGAGAGGTTCCACAAGAGAATTTGGTTCTTGCCGAAACTGTGATGATAAGTATAATGAAGTGTAATGAAAATGTGATAACTGTAATGGTGGAATAAATGTGTAATGAGAAGTTGGGACAGTAAAAAGAGAAATCGGAAACAAATTATTGTTTTTTTTTTCCTTTCTTATGCATGCTTTTATTGCATTATTCAACTTTATTTTGATGTCCTTGATGGTTATAAACATTTATATGCGTCTGTGTTAGTTTTGGAATGATTATGAGGCCTTGTAGCGCTACTCCCCACACCTGTTTTATCTCCCCACACCTACATACACACCTGTTTTTATGGATGGTATGACAATCCCACTGAAATGGAGGGGTTCCACAAGAGAATTTGGTTGTTGCCGAAATTTTTCTCCCCAAGTACCACCATGGCCTTGTAGGCCTACTCCTCACACTAGTTATCTCCCCACACCTACATACACACCTGTTTTCATGGTAGATGTTACAGAACACAATGAAGTGCTTTCTTTTCATGCGAAAAGCTGGTTATTACCAACCCCTGTACCTATAGGCCTACTCTCCACAGCCTACGTTATCTCTCCACAGCCTAGTAATCTCCCCACACCTACATACACCTGTTTTCATGGTTGGTGTGACAAAACACTTTGAAATGACCTGTTTCAATAAGAAAAATAGGTAGTTATCAAAATTTTCATTTGTTCGATTGTTTTTGAGGGGTAACTATCATAAACTTTTTTTTAACTGAAGCGCGATTGTGCGGTAACCATTAGGCCTATGGGGGTACGGATTGCGTTGTCAGGTGTGTAAATTCTTTCTCTTTGGCCAGAATACAGCCAATTTGCCCTCGGTGAAAGTCGCCAAAACACCCTCGAATTGCCTGAAACAATTGCGGTCTTAAGGGGTTAACCCGCCCCATCCCGACCACTTTTCCACCACTGACTCCCCCCAATCCTGACCATTTTTGGAATTTTTTTTTTTTTTGGCTCAAACCTCCGCTTTTGGTGAGAAACATCGAAAAATCATAGAGAAATCGCTCACCTGAGGTTTAAATACTCGAAACAGGTAGCAGTACCTCCTCACCTTGCTGTGTTTTCTATCAGGCTGGCTCCAAAGAAAACGAGTTCTATGGGAGTGTAACCATTTCACACCACTCATAAACGGTATTTATTTACAGGTAACTCGCACGGAACACGATCTCACGGAACGCGCTCGCAATTATACACGGTAAGGGCTGGGATACATATAAGACAACGTAAGATTAAAAAACCATTATGAAAACTACAAATTAACGCAGGAGAGGCCTTGGAAAGATCAAATCCTCGAACGTCACCGCAGCGCGCGGTTTGTTTTGATTACGTGACGATCTAGGCGGGAAATTATTCAGTGAGTAAGACATTCCCGAGTACAGTAGCACAGTATTTGTAAGTTAAATATTTAAAGTACTGTACTGTTCTGGTAAGTTTATGTGCAACTTAAAGTACTATTAAATAACGTTAAAGCAAGAAATAAAGTCTTATAACCAGTTAACCTGATAGGCGTCAGAATATTGCCTTTTTTATTTGTTCGTTTTTTCCACAGTACTGTACAGTATTTGTAAGTTAAATATTTACTGTTCTCGTATGTACTGTACTTGTAAGCACTTAAATAAAGTTAAATAATTAAATAAAGCCTTGTAACCAGTTAACCCGAATTATATGATTACCCATGATCGGCGTCGGAATATTGCCTTTTTTGTTTGTTCGTTAAACTCTTACTGTACTGCTTTTCTACAGTACTGTATTTGTAAGTTAAATATTTACTGTTCTGGTATGTACTAGTAAGCAATTAAAGCATTAAATAAAGCCTTGTAACCAGTTAACCTGATTTATATGATTACCCATGATCGGCATCGGAATATTGCCATTTTTGTTTGTTCGTTAAAGACTTATAATAAGAGAAAAATACATTTTTGTCTTGGTATCTTTACCTATTTGCTCAGGTTTGCTGTAATGGTTTGGATCATTTGATGCAATGCAACTTGTAGAAAACTGTGAAAACTTTCGGGCAGTGAACGAAAATCTGGGACATGAGACTTACCTTGACTTCACCCTCTCATGTATCATCTGTCAGTTCGCCACCTGCTATCGTGAGGAGTGGATGTACGATTTTTTCGCTTGTGGCCATGCCTAACCACACATAGTTACACCCATTATCTCGACCCAGACAGAAAATACAACCTTTTTCCTCCCTTGCAAAACACACTCAACCACCCTGTTTACGAGACAGCAATATATATTGCGAAATTAACAAGGTACAATGATAAAGATGAACGTAAAATGATAGAAAAAGATGAACATGTTATGACGGAAGAAGTACGTTTTCCCCGTCTGTAAACGTATTTATTTCTGCTTTGTATCTGTATTCATAATAATTAGACTTATTGTTAGTTCTGAAACTGCATTACGATTCTATTTTTAGCCATTCTCGTGGTGTGGGAGCTGGAAGTTGTGACACAACTTCCTTATTGCTAATTGGACTGACCCTTCACTTTATTCTCCCGTGGCAGAGTCTAGCCTTGGAGGACGTGCAGTTTTCTCATTTAGGACTGAAAATTCAACTCTTTCGCTCCCTTTTCCAAGCATGGGCACAACGATAACGTAAAAAATAACTCGAAACTACCATAAACATACATCAAAAAGGTGAAAATGTATTCATAACATTTTTTTTTTTCCAGCCATTACTAACAGATTATGTACTGAAATCATTCGATATCACAGTACTGCATTTCTAAGTTAAATATGTACTGTTCTGGTATGTACTTGTAAGTTAAAGCACTGGTACCAGTTAAACTGATTTATATGATTACCTATGATCGAAGTCGGAATGTTTCCTTGTGTTTACGTACAGTATTTGTGTGTTGAAATTTTGCTGTGGAGTACTGTATTTGTGAGTTATAACATTAAATAAACCTTCTAACCACTTAAAGTGCTTTCTAGTGATTACCAGTGACAGATAACAGCAAAACAACACATTTGGGGGGTCTAGGGAGCAAAATACGGAGTAGTTTAAATATACGCGATTTCGCACCTAACACGGCACGGTAGGAACGAAACCCACGTGTTCCGTGCGAGTTACCTGTATTTATTTGGTACGAATATATATGTAGTACAAGAGAATATTGGTTTTCACACAGTAATATAGGCAATATAAGCATTGTTTCACTCATCAAACACATCAACATACCTGACCTTTTTTGGCGACATTACCTGATCATCATTTCTGGCTGTTTCTTCCTCTAATGCTATGTAAAGTTTGTCCTCCACATTGTCATTGATTGGGGAATTACTCTGGCCCTGAATTTCGTACCGTGGCATGACATGGCTTTACTGGCCAGGTCACTGGTAACAGGTGAATTGCTGAGACAATGGCATGCTTGGGGGGGGGGAGGTCATGCTGGGTAAGGCATTGTCCCTGCCTGGCATCTTGTAGATGAAGGTGTCCCGTGTATATGTACCAAAAATCACTCGCGAAAATTGAAAATTGTGCAAATTAGGGACCTTGCAATTGATTCGTGTTTATGTACGTTGACGGGATTGACAGTGACAAAACGTGTGGACGTTAATTCACGTCGATGGGACACCGCAGGTTAATAATGTCATTACAGTTTCAACCATTTGATAATATCCATCGCATGTCTCAATATATTAACATTCATATAAGAGACTGAACAGGGAGGCTGACAGAGATCAAGCTGCACGGAATGCCACCAGTAGGTGACCATGTCCGACACATGCAAGCATGTTTGAGCCTTCACAATCGACATGATACAATTCACTATCAGATTAATCGGGGTCTAGGTTGGTGGTTTGAAAACTCAGAGGGTTCATGGTGAGAAAAAGGTTGAGAACCCCTACTTTGACACATTCCTGTCACAACAAGATTTTTCCTCTTATGTGGATTGAAATAGTCTGGTACAATAGTAGTAAAAATAAAATTATTACAGAATCAGGGGATAAAGTTTCTATATAACAGTATCATATGTACAATACCTTGTTATAAGCACCTTCCATAAGGTACTGCTCCATGGCAACGGGATGCCTGATGTAAACATTATCAGTGACAGCTGGGGGAGGCAGGTGTTCCAGACTGGTGTGGAATTCTCCCACTTTGTTCTGAGCCAACAAACACAGGAGGTCCAGGCCTAGCAGCTCATACATGTAGGCAGACTCTGGCAGCTGCTCCCTGTCATAATGTTTATACAGCTTAGTCTTACATGGTTATAGTCAACACATTAATAACAGGAACATAAGATCACTTTATGTAAGTAGGAGGCAGAAGAGAGTGGAGTGGGGCCAAAACCCCAGTAGCCGACATTGCACACCACTCCTAGGTTAGGGAACTATACCATATTTACATAATCAAAAGCCAGGCTGAGACACTTACACATTCATATCTCTTCTACACAACTGCAATCTATTCCCTGGGGCAAGCTGAACTCATCTGACATAAACAACAGCTGGTCAAGGAGAATGACAAATCCAATGTCAAACCCAAGGCTCTAGGTAAGGAATGATGACAGGAAGAGTATTATCATCATCATCCAAACCAATTTTCCCACCAAGTGCAGGGCAAGGTTGGGTCCAGAGAACAAAAAAACCTGAAAGTGGGAGAACTATCACCATGTCCAACTAAATGGGTCAAACTCTCACCATTCAAGCCACTGGAATTCTGACTCACCTTCACAGGCATAACCACCTACACAGACACACTTAACTTTATCTACCAGCTACAGTCAGTCCAAAGACTATCATATCACTGGGTAAAAATTGGGGTTTATTACCATTAAAAAAATATATATATATATTGTAAGCTATTTGTTGATGGCACAACTATGGTGTTGGAGCTACATGGTAGCCAGTTATCAGTATTAACTGTCATCAACAGAAAAATAGGCTTACACAAGCATACATGGCCAAGGCCATCATAATGTAAATGCAATAATATGGGAGACAAATTCAACTTAACTCTACATTTATATCCTCTATCTGACTTTTCCTTTACATTTATATCCTCTATCTGACTTTTCCTTTAAGTAACCAAGTGTAATTTGTTACCCCATGGGTAAAACTCAGCATGGATGTGGAAGAATTTGTGAGGGGAGGAAATAAATTGAATGCAAAAATGCAAGATGATAGGACAAACGTAAGCCAAAATATGGAAGATCTGACAGGAAACAACTGTTTTATGTGCATTATTTGGAGACAGACAAACAACAGATAACACTCAATAATCTCAAGCATATCACAGGAGAAAACAGGGAAAAAGTATTGTTATGCTCGACGGATTAGGTTAGTGTTTTATATCTGATGTGAGGAACATTCTAGAAATTTGTAAGGAACACTCTAGAAATTAAGTGTTGTGTCACAGGATCTGGTTAATGCTTATATCTGGGGATGTGAGGAACATTCTGGAGTTTTGGCACGTGTTTTATTTTCTCTTACCTTTGGAATTAATTCGTCATTATTGTTATTGTGCACTGTTAATTTACATGCATTATTGCATGGGAAAATACCAGTTCTCTCCCAGGCTCAAGAATGTGCATTATTGTGTCAAAAATGAGAGTTCTCTCCTGGCCTTGAGTGTGTTCTGGGCTGTGCTGATAGGTGGAGTTGGGGGACTGGGGGAGAATTTAAAGGACCATCCCCCCCCTTCCCTCCTGGACAGTTCAGTTCAGTTTAGTCAGTGTGCCAGTTGGGTAAGCCAGGAAGCGCGTACTATTAGTTTGTCTGGGGCACGGTTGTTATTGAGCAAGAACCAGTGGCCGTTAATGAAAGTCAGAGAGTAAATAACAACAGTCAGTCAACAGTAAGTGGCGTACATACAGTGATAAAGAGAGTGCGTGACAGAGTTAGTGAGTGAAGGATGGAGTTAATGTGAGAGAAAAGTCACAAAGCTTTGCCAGTAGCTATATCTCACTTGTGCTCAGAATAAAACCCCCTGAAGTGATCAGCTGCCTTTGATTAACTGCCTGACCTATGTATGTGTCCTACCATTGTAACAGTGATGAGTATCTTGATAAGTGTATAGTAAAAGTCACTATCTGTTCTGGCAAAGATGGATATTGGGTATGTAGTTATAAAATTAAGGGGTGTCAACTGTACTGCACAAATGAGTAGCATGGGTGCTGTACTTCTAACCCTATCCACTCGTACGCTGATAACTCCACCCTTCACCTTTCCATTTGGTTCCCACAACGTCCACCTCAGCAGTTACTTCAACAAGCAAGGGATGAGGCTATGGCACACCTAATGTCTGACTTGGCTCGTATCTCTGACTGGGGTAAAAATAATCTTGTTGTTTTTAATGAATCAAAGACTCAGTTCTTACACCTATCAACCCACCAAAATCTTCCACAGGTGTACCCACTAATGTTTAATAATATCCAGCTCAATCCTGCATCATCCTTGAACATGCTTGGGGTTTCATTCACTCATGATTCATCTTGGAAAGATCATATTACATCTCTTGTAAAATCTGCTTCCAAGAGACTGGGTGTGCTAAGCCATCTCCATTCCTTCTTTACCCCTGCACAACTGATGACTCTATACACGGGTTTTATCCGCCCCTGTGTGAAGTACAACTCTCATGTGTGGGGAGGCTCTCCACATACAGCTCTTCTCAATAAGGTAGAGTCAAAGGCTTTTCGTCTCATTAACTCTCCACCTCTTACTGGCTCCCTTCAACCTCTGTCTCTTCGCCGCATTGTTGCATCGTTATATCTTTTCTATCGCCACTTCAATGGTCACTGCTCCTCTGAACTGTCTGCTTGCATCCCTCCACCTCTACGTCAGGCGCGTAGCACCCGTCTAGCAGCTAATTCTCATCTCTTTTCTGTCCAACTCTCTAATGCAAGAGTTAACCATTACTCCCAGTCCTTCATTTATGCAATATGCAACAGGTCAACTCTGGAACTGTCTCCCTCTGTCTGTATTTCCTGCTAGCTATGATCTCCAATCTTTCAAACGTAGCATGTCCGGACATCTCGAAATGATCGGATCTTGAATTTGGCTCTCTCTTGTATTTTGTTTTTCTCTTGGAAGCAACGGTTATTGAGGGCTTGTGGCCTTTGGTTCCTTCTTCCTAGCATAAAAAAAAAAAAAAAAAAAAAAAAAAAAAAAATTGCTATGGATCATGAGTACAGAAATACTGGAAATGGAGTAATGAAGGTCTAAATTTTTAGTGCTGTGGCCCCACACTTATCTGGACCAGAAAATACAAACCACTTAAGCTGGATGCTCCAACAGATCTTTGTCAAGGTTATAGTGAAAATTTGTCAACAGTATGAGAGTGAGATGCAAGAGATGAGTTAGTGTGAAAGTTGTATTACAGTGCAAGCACAGCTGAGCGGGTTGTATTTTGCAGTGGTATACAAGTACAGGCAACCCCCTGCATCCAATTTTCACTCATCATAACTGCTATTTTTTGCACCACCTATCAACATGCAGTAAATGACCCTTTAGTTTGTACAGTGTCAACCCTGTACGGTAGATGTACATGGTGGCTGAATGACAGTCACGTCCCAGTATGCAATAGGGTTATGTCCCGTGAAAACAGATTGTATACCAAGAAATGCATACTGATACCAACCCAAGAAATTGCAAACTGAGGCCAATTTAGAGTGCGTTCAATGTGGATAGGGAGAGGGAGGGGAAAGGTCCCATAACTTACACTCTAAAAAGTATTTCTGCCACCCACATGAAACACTGCCTGTCCTTGGCCAGTATGAATTGTCAACCCAAAGCTGGGGAAGGCAGATGCGGTGTTTTCCAAGGAACAAGTTTTATTATTTCACACACAAAAAAGTTCTCTCTCCACTCAATATCACACACTGCACCATTCGCTGTGTGTTTGCACTGTTATTTTATAATAGCAGTGATGTTCAGATCACATTAAAAACTAGGTGACCATCTTGGCTCAAATCTATGACTACTGGCTTGCGTGGGTGGCATGTGTCTGCACAGGATTTTCTTTCTCACCCATCAAAAAAATCGGCAACCATTATCCACTCTCTCAATGTAGTGGCACCAACTTCTTCCTTCACCTTATCATTCTTTTTCTGTGTCTGCCCTCCTCTCTTCCTATTTCTCCAATCACTCCTGTCACTTTTTACTATCCTCTTTCCTTTTCAGGTGGCATTACATTCAGTGAAAAGCCTAATGGTTTCCTGAATGCCGGAAACCATTTACAGTGCTGGATGGTAACCATATAACTAACTCATACGTGTTCCCTATGCGTCAACAAGTGGGCTGGTGGAGAGTTAGTGCCCCTCCCCATAAAAAAATTAACTCAAATTCAAACAGCCACCCTTTACGGGATTATGCCATCAGGCTACAGGTAGATAGATAGTGTTGTCCCAGATGACTGTCTGAAGTGTGTGATTGTAAATGTGTACAAGGGGATGGGTGATGCCCTGGAAAGAGCAATTACAGAGGCATAAAACTTTTGGACCTGATAATGAAGGAAATAGAGAGAGTACAAGGAGGTTGTTCAATCTGTACATGGATGGGGTAATAAAAGAGGTACAAGGTAGGGTAGTGGATGTTGGAGTGGCCCTGGTGAGAGAGGATAGTGTTTGGAAACTCCCTGTACTGTTGTTTGCAGATGATACTGTGTTGTTGAGTGAAGACGGAGGGGAGCTGCAAGGCTAGGTGGATGAGTTTGAGAGAGTGTGTAAGAAACGGAATCTAAAGGTGAATGTAGGGAAGAGTAAAGTGATGGTCTTTGAGAGAGGTGAAGTCAGTGAATGTACAGCGAGGTTGGATGGTGAGGAATTGGAAAATGTGAGTACGTTTAAGTACTTGGGTAGTGTGATGAGTAAGGATGGAGGTTTGGAGGGTGAAGTGCTTGAAAAGGTACAGCAGGGAAGAAAGGTTGCTGGTTCTTTGAAAGCAGTGATAAGAAACAGGGAAGTGAGCATGGAAGTGAAAAAGTTACTACATGACAGTATTGTGATACCAACTCTAACGTACGGAAGTTAAGCTTGGACGTTGTTGGAAGGACACAAGTCAAGAGTGAGAGCCGTGGAAATGAGTTATTTAAGAGGAGCCTGTGGAGTCACATGGAGAGACAGGCTGACGAATGAGGATATAAAGGAGCGTTGTGGTGTTGATGTGGATGTGATAGGAAGTGTTATGAGGAACACACTGAGGTGGTTTGGCCATGTGGAGAGGATGGAGGGTCAAAGACTGACGAAGAGAGTGTATGTGAGTGAGGTGGAGGGGGAAAGAGGGAGGGGGAGGCCGAGGATGAGATGGAGAGGTATATGAGAGAGGGGGGTGTGAGTTGGGAGCAGGGGAGTGAAATGGCGGGGGACAGGGCGACTTGGAGGCAATTTGTTTGTGGCCACCCCAAACGGGATTGAGGCGTCTGGCAATAGATAGAATAGATAGACAAGGAGGTTTGATTAGAGAAAGTGTGAATATTGATGAGATGCAGTTTGGGTTTATGCTAGGCAAAGGGACCACTGATGCCATATTCACTGTCCAACAGCTTCAGCAAATATACATAGCAAAGAAGAGAGAATTGTACTTTGTTTCTGTGATTTGGAGAAGCCTTTGACAAAGCCCCGAGGAAAGTGGTGAAGCGGGCATTGAGAAAGCTTGGGATCAAGAAGTGGCTGGTTAGAGTGGTTAGGGCTATGTACCTGGGTGCTTCAACCAAGGTGAGAGTAGATGGAGATTTGAATGATGAGTTTTCCATGAATGTTGGTGTGCATCTGCAGTCAGTTTTGAGCCCTATATTGTTCATCATGGTGCCTGAAGCTCTCTCATGTATCATCCATCCATCATCCAATCCTACATTGCCCCATGAGGAGCGTAGGAGCCCGGGCCTAAGCAGTTGGTCCCGGCATTTAAGATGAGAGTGACCAGCCTCACTCATCCCTGAGTGGCATTACATGAGCAATCAACCCCAACCACCCCTTGGATATAAACCTTCACCGGTTCAATCCGACCGGAGCGCAATAATTACTCACTAAACCACCAGGCGCCAAAATTTGGTTATCTGGTTACCACCCAGCGTAGTAAATAATTTCCTGGTGTACAGGAAGCCATTTGGCTTGTCGCTCAGTGTAGAGTCATCCACAGGCAGAAGGAAGAGGAAAGAATGAAGGAAAGAAAGACAGAAGAGGAAGTGTATAGTTACCCATAGGCAGAAGGACAAGGAAAGAATGAAGTAAAGGAAGACAGAAGAGGATGGAAGGAAAGAAGATGGAGGAGAGGAAAGGGCAGACACCCGACAGCAGCACTACATCAAGTGAGTGGATGGTGAGCACCCCCACCTACCACAACTTCAGAAAAAGATTCGCGTGACAGATATTGTTTACCAATGATTTGGTGTTGACTGCAGAGAATGAAAGAGAGGCAGAGGAAACATTCAGGAAGTGGAGAAATGGCATGGGGTACAAGGACTTGAGAGTAAATGCAGATAAAACAAAAGTGATGGTATCTAGAGCTGGTGGCAATACTGTCAAAGAAGAAGGAGAGTGGCCATGAGCAGTTTGCTACAAGGGCATGGGAAGTAATTCCATCTTGTGCAGTATCTGCAGTATCTGTGATATGTGGGTACATAAGAGATGTAGTGGTATTACGAGTGGACTGTAAGGTAATGCTGATTTTGTGTGTGTGGTGTGTTGGGGAGAGCATGAGGAAGTAGACTGGCATGAAAAGATTGCTGTTGCTGGTGTGTGGAAGAGTTTTTTTTACCTGGGAGACAAGTTATGTGCTGGAGGTGGGGCTGAAGTGAGGAGAGGTTGGAAGAAGTTCAGAGAGCTGTTGCCTCTCCTGACACTGACAGGGGTCTCCCTCTGTGCTAAGGGATCTTTGTATGTAGCATGTATTAAGAGTGGTGGGTTAGTGCCCCACCCCGTAAAAAGAACTAACTAAAAAAGCAAATAAAGCGCCTCGGACCCGGACAGACCATACGTTGACGACTAAGGAACGGACAAAGGACATTCTGAGGGTGGGAGCGTGGAATGTGAGAGGAGTGAATGATGAAGTGAAAGAGAGAGAGATTGTCCAGGTGCTTGAGGATGCAAAAGTGGATATATGTGGATTGACTGAAACTAAATGGAAAGGTGAAAGGATGAGAGAATTGGAATACGGTGTAGGTATATGTGCGGGAGTCAGTGAGAATGAGAGGGCAAGAGAGGGAGTATGTCTGATGATAAGCAAGAAGTGGAAGGAGAATATGAGAGAGTATGGAACAGTGGGTGCAAGGATTGTATGGGTGAGGATGAAAGTAGGTATACAAGCATGGGCGATTGTATGTGTGTATGCTCCAACAGAGGATCGAGTGGCAAGAGTGAAAGATGAGTTTTGGGCAAGAGTAGAAGCATGTATGGACAAGTTTGAGAGGAGCGAGAGAGTGCTGTTGATTGGAGACATGAATGGCAAAGTTGGGAGTGTACGAGTGGATGGAGTGGTTGGTCAGCGGGGTGTGCCAACTGAAGTAGATGGGAATGGTAGTGCTTTGGTGGACATCTGTGCTGGTAAGGGGTTGGCAATAGCCAACACCTACTTTCGTCATAAGATGATCCACCGGTATACATGGAGAGTAATGAGGAGGATGGATGGTGAACTTGTTGAACGAAAGGCAATGATAGACTACGTGTGTGTGGATGAGCGAATGAGAAGACAAGTGTTGGATGCAAGAGTGTGGAGAGGGTGGGGGAATGGAGTCTCGGACCATCACTTAGTGATGGCCAAGGTAGAGTTGCAAAGAAAGTGGTTGAGGAGGCGAAGGGGAAGACAGGAGGAAGCAGCTCCTATGAGAAGAGTGGAGAAATTGCAAGATAGTGAGAAAAGGACAGAGTATAAGAGCATAGTGGAAGAAAGATTGGGAAGGTATGAGCTAGAGCAGATGGAAGGGGTGGAAGACGTATGTAAGATATTCACGGAAGAGATAAGCACAGCGTGCGAGGCGGTTTGTGGAGTGAGGAGGAGATGCAGGGGTGTGCAAGGGCCAGCATGGTGGAATGATGAGGTGAAACGAGCTGTGGAACAAAAGAAGAAGGCATATGGTGAATGGTTGGCGAGTAGAGGTAGGGGAGAAGATGAGAGAGAGAAGAGAGAGGTATATGTGAGCAGGAGAAGGGAGGTTAAGAGACTGGTGAAGGAGAGTAAGAAGAAAGTGGATGAAGAGTTTGGGAGGAATCTGAGTGTGAAATGGAGGGAGAGTAAGAAATTGTTTTGGAAGGAGGTAAAGAAAGTAAGGCAGTGTGAAAGGGGAAATAGTAGGGGAGTGAAAGATAAGAATAATAGATTGTTGGTGGAGAAGAGAGAGAAATTGAGGAGATGGAAGGAGCACTTTGAGGATTTGTTGAATGTAGAGCGTGAGAGCAGTGTGAGTATAAGTGGTTGGGGAATGGCTGGGAGAAGAAGAGATGAGAGGAGGGAGGAAGAGATCAGTAGGTCGGAAGTAGTGGAAGCGATGAAGAAGATTAAGCTGGGAAAGGCCCCAGGAATTGATGGAGTGTGTAGTGAAATGCTTAGGTATGGGGGTGAGATTGTTGTGGAGTGGATATGGAAGTTGTGTAGATTGGCTTGGGAAGAGGGAAGGGTTCCAGAGGACTGGAAATCAGGTATAATTGTTCCTCTGTACAAAGGAAAAGGGGAGAGAGAAGTATGTGGTAACCATAGGGGTATTTGCCTTCTTAGTGTGACTGGTAAAATATATGGTAGAATACTCATTGATAGGGTTAGGCATATGACAGAGGAGCTAGTTGGAGAAGAACAAGGGGGATTTAGGAAGGGAAAAGGGTGTGTAGATCAGATATTTGTTCTAAGATGTTTAGTGGAGAAGTATCTAGAGAAGGGAAGGAAAGTGTATGCTGCCTTCATGGACTTGGAGAAAGCTTATGACAGAATAGATAGGCAAGGTATGTGGAAGGTATTAAGAATATATGGAGTGGAGGGGAAATTGTTGAGTGCTGTGAAGAGTATGTACGAGGGAGCTAGGGCTACGGTGCGAGTGGATGGTGAGCTGAGTGAGTTCTTTGATCTCAGTGTGGGACTGAAACAGGGGTGTGTAATGTCTCCATGGCTGTTTAATATATATATGGATGGGGTTGTAAAGGAGGTACAAGGTAGGGCAGTGGATGTGGGGGTGGCCCTAATGAATGAGGGTGAGATTTGGAAGCTTCCAGTGTTGCTGTTTGCTGATGATACAGTATTGTTGAGTGAAGATGAATGGGAGTTGCTAGGTTTGGTGAATGAATTTGGGACAGTGTGTAGGAGGAGGAAACTGAAAGTTAATGTAAACAAAAGTAAAGTTATGGTGTTTGGGAGGAATGAAGTCACAGAGTGTGCAGTGAGGTTGGATGGTGAGGATGTGGAGAATGTGAGTGCATTCAAGTACTTGGGTAGTGTGATGAGTAAGGATGGAACTTTGGGGGATGAAGTACGTGAAAGGGTACAGCAGGGAAGAAAGGTTGTTGGTACACTGAAAGCAGTGATGAGAAATAGGGAGGTGAGTATGGAAGTTAAGAAGTCACTGCATGATGGTATTGTAATCCCTACCCTGACGTATGGAAGCGAGGCGTGGACATTGCAAGAGGGGAACAAGTCAAGAGTGAGAGCAGTGGAAATGAGTTACTTGAGAGGAGCATGTGGAGTGACGTGGAGGGACAGGTTTACGAATGAAGAAGTGAAGGAACGTTGTGGGGTAGATGTGGATGTGGTTGAAAAGATTAGGAGAAATACACTGAGGTGGTTTGAACATGTGGAGAGAATGGAGAATGAAAGACTGACTAAGAGGGTGTATGTAGGTGAGGTGGAGGGAGGGAGAGGGAGGGGTAGACTGAGGATGAGGTGGAGGGATGGAGTTGAGAGGTATATGAGGGAGGGGGGGTGAGTTGGGGGGAGGGGAGTCAAATGGTGTGTGACAGAGTGACTTGGAGGCGTTTTGTCTGCGGCCACCCTTTGCGGGATTAGGGCGTCGGGCTATAGATAGATAGATAGATGTATTAAGAGTGTAGTGGTGTATGGTAGTGAGATCTGAGCAGTAAAGGAAGGGGATATTTGTAGGCTTGAATATACAAAAATGACAAAGATTGGGTTAATGTGCAATGTGTCCTTGAGTTGGAGGTCTTGGGGGGAGGGGGGGGAGGTTTACAACTGAAGAGCTGAGACTGGTAAGTGCTGGTGTTGTGATGAAGTGGGGTAGATTGTGACTGATGAGTTGAAAGGAAGGATGGAACTGGAGAGTGTGTTGGTGTTGTGATAAAGGAGGGTAGATTGTGACTGAAGAGTTGAAAGGAAGGATGGAACTGGAGAGTGTGTTGGTGCTATCATGAGGAGAGGTAGGCTGAGATGCTTTGGGCATATAGAGAGGATGGGGGGAAGCTTACACCTGGGTGCAGAAAGTGAGCAGTGTGAATGTTGGGGGTTGAGTTGCTAAAGGATGGCTGAATAGGCTTGCAATGAGGTCATAGAGTGTGACTCAAGGATGAAGGACTGAATAGGGAGGCTGCCAGAGACTGAGCAATATGGAGAGCCACCATTAGGTGACCAAGGCCGATGCATTCAAGCATGTTGGTGCCTTGATAAATGAAAGGAAATAAAACAAATATTGAAAAAAAGCCCTAACCTTTTCTTCGTTGTATTCATTGCATACCAGGTCATCGCATAACGAGGATCTGCTGTACTGTGTTGTGGTTAGTGTTGCTTATGTTGTTCTGCTATACCAGCCTGTCTGATCAAGCCGACCCACCAACTGCAAGCAAGCAACCTCCCCAGCAGGGCAGTTCTGTGCAGTGAATCAATGTTCCCATGCTGCTGAAAGTGTCTCATCACAGTGTTGTTCAGGGAATAGTGCAAATGTTTGGTTCCTAGGCAGATGCTGCATTTGTATATCTCTGCCCAATTAAAAGTGATATCATAGTAGGCTCCACATCAGCCTGTTATGTGGCTATATGATTACCACCTAGTGTTATAAATAGTTTTCTGAGTTACAGGAAACCATTAGGCTTGTCACTCAGTGTACAGCCACCTGAAGGGGACAGAAACATAATAAATAGTGCCAGGAAGGATAGGCAAAATAGGAAGAGAGGAGGACAGACACAGAAAAAGAATGATAGAGGTGAAGGAAGAAGTACAGTAGGTAGCATTACTTCAAGTAAGTGGATGATGGATGCCCCCACCTACCACCTACTGTTAGCATATACTGAGTATATTATGATGTGCAACGGATGGGGGTTGACTTAAGCCACCAAAATGTAAACCTCTATCTAGGGGGAGGTGGTGGCCGAATCGGTAGAGAGGTGGCTTGAGGTCCTAATGGACCCAGGATCAAATCCCGGCTGGGGCAGGGAACAGTTTAAGGATTTGAATTTCCTAAAAGCAGACTTTCCTGATCTACCAGATGACCCACCGACATGTCGTAAAAATACCCCCGCTAATACCGATACACCAATCCTATGTCAGACAGCCCTAGCATGTATTCAATATGGATGGTGGGTGTTAGCGCCGAAGTGGTGACGTGTGGAGGTGTAGGAGGACTACTGGGCCTTGGGATAGGTCACTGCCCCCAAGAAATAGGCCCTGGAGCCTTTGCCCAGAGTCGGAAAAAAAAAAAAAAAAAAAAATCTAGCATAGTCCCATAAAATGCATGTTATAACCACTTTCATATGCAATAAATCACTATCAGCACTAACTTTACTTAACCTAACCCTCTCGGATACTGGGGATTGCCTGTAGAGAAGGGTAAGGTGTCATCATAGTCTGGCTTGGAGAAGTTCTCTCTCTTTTGGGAAGGATAATTTCTGTCTCAATGTGAAGCAGCAGAATCTGCAGTATGCCCTCCAGTATAACAACAGGTCATTCATTATTCTAAAGCATCTAATGGTAAAGGGGACCAATAATATACTTCTCATAATCTTTGGAAATTTGAGTACACCAATGCACTATAGCTACTATATGTGAAAGTACTTAGGCTATTAGAGTGAAACACTGTGCATAAACTCACCTGTAATCCATGTAATATATCTTCAGCATTGCTATGTAGCGCTCAAAGGATGGAATGTCTTTGCTGGCAATGCTCCACAGAGCTCCAATCTCCAGTGTGTTACCTGATGTAATCAAGTTTACCATAAGTTAATCTACTTGCAGACATCAATGCTATACTGTAAACTAACACCTATTAAATGTTTCAATGGTAGCAATCAAGCATGAGGCATGGCAACCAATATTAAACATATAACATATACCTTGGACTTTTTTTAAAATTCATACCAATAAAGTAACATTATGTGATATGGAAGAAAAGGAGTGGAGAGAGAAAAGGAAGAAGAAGACAAACTGAAAGTAAATGCCATAGACAATAAGCAGTACTGTCACGGCCATTCTGTCAAGGGGTTCCCAGAGGAGGAGGGCATGTGGCAACAGAGATGATAATAATGAACTTTAATAGGTAAAGAGATTCACTGAGATGTTATTGCTGTTGGTGTTATCCTTGGATCTCAGATGATATGGACATGTTCAAAGAAACAGGTTTATGAAAAAAAAAAAAAGTACCAAATGAAATCAGTATGAAACACCAAGCCCTACTTACAACTAACGTACGGTACAGTATTACAGAAGCATTTTCGAGATCAAGAGGAAATCACTTCTGAAGTAATGACAAAACACTGGATGCACACATCAATATGCCATAAACCAAGCAGTGAGGCCTCCTCTGAGGTCTCTAATGCAATGTACTTATGTGATCAATAAACTTGCATTCTTTTTCCCTGGGTGGTGTTCACATCCTTCAATGCGAATGCCATTCCGAGTGAAGACTCAAACATCCCTCAGCATTTTCATACAGAACCAAAGCTGAAAACAAGCAAAACTTGTTTCATCTAAAAGGATGCTGAATAAAAGAATGCCAAACACAAGCCCAGTTCATTTCAAGACTTGTAGTACAATGTGTTTACAGTATAAGCCTGGTGGATGGTGGTGGCAACCATCATGCACTCACTTTGTGTAGTGCTGCCTACTTCTTCCTTCACCTTTATCATTCTTTTTCTGTGTCTACCCTCCTCTCTTCATATTTTCTCCCATCCTTCCTGTCACTTTTCATTACTTTTCTTACTACTTTAGGTAGCTCTGCACTGAATGACAAACCTAATGGTTTCCCATGACCCAGGAAACCATTTACAATGCTGGGTGGTAACAATATAATTAAATAATGGGATGATGTGGAGCCTACTATGGTGCCCCTATTAAGTGGGTGGAGAAACAAATCCAGTGTCCATCCAAGAACCAAACCTCCACATTTTTCCCCAAACCTCACTGTGTCAAGGCGTTGTCTGCCACAAGGGAACATCAGTCCACTGTATGGAAGGGCTCTGAGAGGTTGATTGGTTGTCTGCAGTTGATGAGTCTGCTTGACCAGTACCAGACGGACTGGTGTTAACAACAACAACGACATAAGACAAAAAGGTCACAGACAGTGTACAGGTCAGACTGAGGTAGGATATTGCAGAACTGACTTGTTACATAACAGTACTGTACATAAGCAGTGGCAAAAATACTCTATCTATCTATCTATAGCCCGACGCCCTAAGCCCGCAAAGGGTGGCCGCAGACAAAACGCCTCCAAGTCGCTCTGTAACCCACCATTTGAATACCCTCCCCCCAACTCATTCTCCCCTCCCTCATATACCTCTCAATTCCATCCCTCCACCTCATCCTCGGTCTACCCCTCCCTTCACCTCACCTACAAACAACCTCTTAGTCAGTCTTTCATTCTCCATTCTCTCCACATGTCCAAACCACCTCAGTGTATTTCTCTTAATCTTCTCAACCACATCTACATCCACCCCACAACGTTCCTTCACTTCTTCATTCGTCAACCTGTCCCTCCATGTCACTCCACATGCTCCTCTCAAGTAACTCATTTCCACTGCTCCCACTCTTCACTTGTTCCCCTCTTGCAAGGTCCATGCTTCGCTTCCATATGTCAGGGTAGGGATCACAATACTATCATGCACTGACTTGTTAACTTCCATACTCACCTCTCTATTTCTCATCACTGCTTTCAGTGAATCAACAACCTTCCTTCCCTGCTGTACCCTGTCACACACTTCATCCCCCAACGTTCCAACCTTACTCATCACACTATCCAAGTACTTGAATGCACTCACATTCTCCATATCCTCGCCATCAAACCTCACTGTACATTCTGTGACTTCATTCCTCTCAAACACCATAACTTTACTCTTGTTTATATTAACTTTCAGATTCCTCTTCCTACACACTGTCCCAAATTCATTCACCAAACCCTGCAACTTCCATTCACCTTCACTCAACAATACTGTATCATCAGCAAACAGCAACACCGGAATCTTCCAAATCTCACCCTCATTCATTAGAGCCACCCCCATATCCACGGCCCTACCTTGCACCTCCTTTAACCCCATCCATGTATATATTAAACAACAATGGAGACATCACACAACCCTGTTTCAGTCCCACATTGAGATCAAAGAACTCACTCAGCTCACCATCCACTCGCACCGTTGCCCTAGCTCCTTCGTACATACTCTTAACAGAACTCAACAATTTCCCCTCCACTCCATATATTCTTAAAACCTTCCACATTCCTTGCCTATCTAATTTGTCATAAGCTTTCTCCAAGTCCATGAAGGCAGCATACACTTTCTTTCCCTTCTTTAGATACTTCTCCACTAAACATCTTAGAACAAATATCTGATCTACACACCCTTTTCCCTTCATAAATCCCCCTAGATGTCCAAATAGCTCCTCTGTCATATGCCTAACCTTTAAGGACTTGAATTTCCTAAAAAGCAGACTTTCCTGATCTATCAGATGACCCGCCGACATGTCGTACAAATACCCCTGCTAATACCAATACACCAATCCTGTATGAGACAGCCCTAGCATGTATTCAATATGGATGGTGGGTGTTAGCGCCGAAGTGGTGACATGTGGAGGTGTAGGAGGACTACTGGGCCTTGGGATAGGTCACTGCCACCGAGAAATAGGCCCTGAAGTCTTTGCCCAGAGTCGGACATGTAAAAAAAAAAAAAAAAATTCTACCATATATTTTTCCAATCACACTAAGAAGGCAAATACCCCTATGGTTATCACATAACTACTCTCTCCCTTTTTCCTTTGTATAAGGGAACAACATAACTACTCTCTCCCTTTTTCCTTTGTATAAGGGAACAATTATACCTGATTTCCAGTCCTCTGGAACCCTTCCCTCTTCCCAAGCCAATCTACACAATTTCCATATCCACTCCACAACAATCTCACCCCCATACCTCAGCATTTCACCACACATTCCACCAATTCCTGGGGCCTTTCCAATCTAGATCTTCTTCACTGCTTCCACTACTTATGCCCTACTGATCTCTTCCTCCCTCCACTCATCTCTTCTTCTCCCAGCCATTCCCCAACCATTTATACTCGCACTGCTCTCACTCTCTACATTCAACAAATCCTCAAAGTGCTCCTTCCATCTCCTCGATTTCTCTCTCTTCTCCACCAACAATCTATTATTCTTATCTTTCACTCCCCTACTATTTCCCCTTTCACACTGCCTTAGTTTCTTTACCTCCTTCCAAAATTTCTTACTCTCCCTCCATTTCACACTCAGATTCCTCCCAAATGCTTCATTCACTTTCTTCTTACTCTCCTTCACCAGTCTCTTCACCTCGCTTCTCCTGCTCACATATACCTCTCTCTTCTCTCTCTCATCTTCTCCCCTACCTCTACTCGCTAGCCATTCACTATATGCCTTTTTCTTTTGTTCCACAGCTCATTTCACCTCATCATTCCACCATCCTGTCCCTTGCACACCCTTGCATCTCCTCCTCACTCCATAAACCACCTCACACGCTGTGCCTATCTCTTCTGTGAATATATTACATAAGTCTTCCACCCCTTCCATCTGCTCTAACTCATACCTTCCCAATCTTTCTTCCACTATGCTCTAATACTCTGCCATTTTCTCACTATCTTGCAGATTCTCCACTCTTCTCACAGGAGCTGTTTCCTCCTGTCTTCCCCTTCGTCTCTTCAACCATCTTCTTTGCAGCTTTACCTTGGCCATCACTAATGGATGGTCTGAGACTCCATTCCCCCACCCTCTCCACACTCTTGCATCCAACACTTGTCTTCTCATTCGCTCATCCACACGCACGTAGTCTATCATTGCCTTTCATTCAACAAGTTCACCATCCATCCTCCTCATTACTCTCCATGTATACCTGTGGATCATCTTATGCCGAAAGTAGGTGTTGGCTACTGCCAACCCCTTACCAGCACAGATGTCCACCAGAGCACTACCATTCCCATCTACTTTAGCTGGCACACCCCACTGACCAACCACTCCATTCACTCATACATTCCCAACTTTGCCATTCATGTCTCCAATCAAAAGCACTCTCTCGTGCCTCTCAAATTTGTCCATACATGCTTCTACACTCGCCCACAACTCATCTTTCACTCTTGCCACTTGGTCCTCTCTCGGCGCATACGCACATACAATTGCCCACGCTTGTATATCTACTTTCATCCTCACCCACCACAAATTGACTTAGGACCTACACACACAGCATTGCTATGGGAGAGTTGTATGTCTATGCTTTGTGTTTCCACCTCTACCAAGTGAATTTTTGGGGCAAGAAGTAACTGGCAACTCCTCTGGTGTTGGCGGGAGGTGGTGAAACACTCAGCATGTCAGTGCTTGCCAAGGAGTGAGAGTGGGAGAGTATGTTCCCGTCGCTCCGAGCTTGCACCTCCATTTTTCGTATGCATTACTGTTTGTGGTTATTTTCCTAGAGTCGAGTTGTCATGCCTGGAGAGTACTGCTTAAGGGATGAGAGGGTCCGTATTATTGCACAGAGGCAGGATAATGTCCCTATCAACACGATTTGTGAACGTACTAGACGCGCAAAGTCGATCGTCACAAAGATTCTTGCTGCAGCGTGCAGCCTGCCACCTGATGCACAAGCATGGGTGGTGGAAAGAAGAGGACGACTTCCAGAGATACAGATATGCTTCTGAAGAGGGCAGTAATCAAGAAACCTCGACAGACAGCGGCAGAATTGAAGAGAATGCATCCCCAGTTGTTACAAGACGTCTCAATTCAAACTACCCAACACTGCTTGCAGAAGAGCTGGGTTTGCCAAGCCGACCCGCAGCCAAGAAACCACTTCTCTCTGACCACATGAAGAAGCAGCACATTCAGTTTGCCAAGAAATATGCACACTGGGCATCGGATGAATGGAGAAAAGTTATGTTTTCCGATGAAAGCACATTTCAAGTGTTCCAGGTGCGTTCTGCCAAGGTTCGTCGCCCTGCCTCCCGTAGCCAATATGATCCTGCTTACATGTTGCCGACTGTTAAGCACCCACAATCAGTAATGGTATGGGGGTGTTTCTCAGGTGAAATGGGAAGGGGAGGTCTCTACTTTCTTCCTAAGAACTTGATGATGAATCGTGGCTGGTACATTGAAGTTCTGAAAGATCATTTGTTAGAACTTTTTTGCTATTCATGGGTGTGTCTCTTTCATGCATGATTCAACTCCATATTACAAGTCAAGGAGGGTGACAAAATGGCTTCAGGATAATCGGATTGAGGTCCTTGACTGGCCTGGCAACAGTCCGGATCTAAATCAGATATAAAACTGCTGGGTAAAGATGAAGAAAATCTTGGCAGAGAAGAAGACACCCAATCTGGACAACTTCAAGACTGAACTGACAAATGTTTGGTGCAAAGAAATGTCCTTAGTTTATTTTAGAGATCTAAGTGATTCCATGCCAAAATGCATCCAACTGGTCCTGAAAAACAAGGGAAACATGATTTCATATTAATGAATTGCATTTCATGAACAAACATTGTGATATCCTATGATTTCTGTGTTTTTTAATACCTTGTGGGAGGAGGTCCTAAGTCAATTTGCAGTAGCTGTAGTAGCACAGCAGTGACAAAAGAGAGACTGAATGGGGTTAGTAAGAAGAGGCAAGCTCCACCCACTCCAAAAATACTGGAGCCCCCCCTCCCCTTACACCCCCTCACACGAAAGATATACTTCATGCAGGCATAAATAAGGCCTCTGTGCATCAGCAGTTGAGTAGGATTAAAGAAGGTGAGGAGTAAGTTCAGGAAATTTAACTTCTGTGATGTTGATTTTGTATGATGTACAGCTGCTACTGCAATCAAGGTATACAGATACCATCAATACTGCAAGATGAGGAAGTTTTACTAACTGCTGTATTGGACAATGGGTAAAATCATCAACACATAAATGGACAGAGTAAGACGTATATACATTGTGTCGTACTGTAAATTTCACATCAACAGTCAATAACAAAGCTAGTCTATATATCTATCTATTGCCAGACGACTCAATCCCGTTCGGGGTGGCCACAAACAAATCGCCTCCACGTCGCCCTGTCCCCTGCCATTTCTCTGCCCTGCTCCCAACTCACACCCGCCTCTCTCATATACCTCTCCACCCCATCCCTCCATCTCATCCTTGGCCTCCCCCTCCCTCTTCCCCCCTCCACCTCACTCACATACACTCTCTTCGTCAGTCTTTCACCCTCCATCCTCTCCACATGGCCAAACCACCTCAGTAAATTCCTCCTAACACTTCCTATCACATCCACATCCACACCACAATGCTCCTTTATATCCTCATTTGTCAGCCTGTCTCTCCATATGACTCCACAGGCTCCTCTCAAATAACTCAATTCCACTGCTCTCACTCTTGACTTGTGTCCTTCCAGCACAGTCCAAGCTTCACTTCCATACGTTAGAGTTGGTACCACAGTACTATCATGTAGTAACTTTTTCACTTCCATGCTCACTTCCCTGTTTCTTATCACTGCTTTCAAGGAACCAGCAACCTTTCTTCCCTGCTGTACCCTTTCAAGCACTTCACCCTCCAAACCTCCATCCTTCCTCATCAAACTACCCAAGTACTTAAACGTACTCACATTTTCCAATTCCTCACCATCCAACCTCGCTGTACATTCACTGACTTCACCTCTCTCAAAGACCATCACTTTACTCTTCCCTACATTCACATTTAGATTCTGTTTCTTACACACTCTCCCAAACTCATCCACCAAGCCTTGCTGCTCCCCTTCGTCTTTGCTCAACAACACAGAATCATCTGCAAACAACAGTACAGGGAGTTTCCAAACACTAACCTCTCTCACCAGGGCCACTCCAACATCCACTGCCCTACCTTGTACCTCTTTTATTACCCCATCCATGTACAGATTGAACAACCATGGAGACATGACACATCCCTGTTTCAACCCAACCTTCAAAGAGAAAAATTCACTCAGTTCACCATCCACACGATCCGGACTGTTGCCAGGCCAGTCGAGGACTTTATATACTCTTCACAGCATTCAACAACTTCCCATCTACTCCATATATTCTTAATACTTTCCACAATCCTTGTCTATCCACCCTGTCATATGCTTTCTCCAAATCCATGAAAGCTGCATACAACTTCTTTCCCATCTCTAGAAATTTTTCCACTAAAGATCTAAGAGTGAATATCTGATCTACACAACCTCTTCCCTTCCTAAAGCCTCCCTGTTCTTCTCCAACTAATTCCTCTGTTCTTTCTCTAACTCTGTCAATAAGTATCCTACCATACACTTTCCTATTATACTAAGAAGACAAATGCCCCTATGATTACCACACATTTCTTTTTCCCCCTTCTCCTTTGCACAAGGGAATAATTATACCTGACTTCCAATCCTCCGGGACTCTACCTTCCTCCCAGGCCAATCTGCACATCTTCCACATCCATTCTACTAATATCTCTCCCCCATGCTTCAGCATTTCACCACACACTCCATCAGTTCCTGGGGCTTTCCCCAATTTAGCTTTCTTCATTGCTTCCACAACTTCTATCCTACTGCTTTCTTCCTGTCTTCTCACCTCCATCCTTCTCCCAGCCATTCCTCAGCCACTTATACTTGCATTACTTCCATCCTCTATGTTCAACAATTCCTTAAAGTGTTCTCTCCATCTGCTCACTTTTTCTCCCTTCTCCACTAGTAACCTACCATTTTTATCTTTCACTCCCCTGCTAACTTCACTTCCACCCTGTCTTACTCTTTTCACCTCTTTCTAGAACATTTTCTTACAGTCCCTCCACTTTACACTGAAATTCCTTTCAAATTCCTCATCCACTCTCTTCTTACTCTCTCTTGCTAATCTTTTCACCTCTCTCTTTCTTTCTACATATAACTCTCTCTTCCGCCTCTAAACTTCTTCCACGCCCGTTTCTCATCCATTCATTGTATGCTTTCTTCTTTTGTGCCACAGCCTGTCTCACCTCTTCATTCCACCACGCTGTTCCTTGCACCCCCCTCCCGTCTTCTCTTCATCCCACACACCACATCACATGCTGCACATATTTCTTCTGTGAATATCCTGCACACACCTTCCACGTCCCCCATCTGCTCCAATTCATATTTGACCGATCGTTCCTCCACTTCTCTCTTATACTCTGCCTTTTTCTCATCCTCTTGTAACCTTTCCACTCTCCTTACAAATGCTCGTACTTCCCGTCCTTCCCTTCTTCTATTTCTCCATCTTATTTGGATCTTCATTCTGGCCACCACCAAGTAGTGGTCAGAAAGTCCACTCCCCCAACCTCTATAAGCTCTTGCATCCATTACACATCTTCGCATCCTTTCATCCACACACACATAATCAATCATTGCCTTCCTTTCATTCAGTTCACCACCCACCCTTCTCATCACTCGCCATGTATACCTGTGGATCATTTTGTGCCTGAAGAGGGTATTGGCTACCACCAACCCCCCCAGAGCTAGTAAAAGAAGAAGAATCTGATAATAGTACTGATAGCTTCACATGACTGGTGACCATTTACAAAAGCAGACACAGATCAAACAGAGACAGAACTAAAGATAAAGGTACAGCTACCGCAAATTGACTTACGACCTTCCCTACAAGGTATTAAAAAACACAGAAATCATAGTATATCACAATGTTTGTTCACGAAATGCCATTCATTAATATGAAATCATGTTTCCCTGTTTTTCAGGACCAGTTGGGTGCATTTTGGCATGGAATCATTTAGATCTCTAAAATAATCTAAGGACACTTCTTTGCACCAAACAGTTGTCAGTTCAGTCTTGAGGTTGTCCAGATTGGGTATCTTCTTCTCTGCCATGATTTTCTTCATCTCTGCCCAACAGTTTTCTATCAGATTTAGATCCAGACCGTTGCCAGGCCAGTCGAGGACTTTAAGCTGATTATCCTGAAGCCATTTTGTCATCTTCCTTGACTTGTGACATGGAGCTGAATCGTGCATGAAAAAGTCGCACCCATGAATAGCAGAAAAGTTTAACAAATGATCTTTCAGAACTTGAATGTACCAGCCACCATTCATCATCAAGTTCTTAGGAAGAAAGTAGAGGCCTCCCCTTCCCATTTCACCTGAGAAACACCCCCAAACCATTACTGATTGTGGGTGCTTAACAGTTGGCAACGTGTAAGCAGGATCATATTGGCTACGGGAGGCAGGGCGATGAACCTTGGCAGAAAGCACCTGGAACACTTGAAATGTGCTTTCATCGGAAAACATAACTTTTCTCCACTCATCCGACGTCCAGTGTGCATATTTCTTGGCAAACTGAATGTGCTGCTTCTTCATGCAGTCAGTGAGAAGCGGTTTCTTGGCTGCGATGTGGCTTGGCAAACCCAGCTCCTTCTGCATGCGATGTTGGATAGTTTGAACTGAGACATCTTATAACAGCTGGGGATGTATTCTCTTCAATTCTGCTGCTGTCAGTCGAGAATTCTTGATTATTTCCCTCTTCAGAAGTGTATCTGTACCTCTGGAAGTTGTCCTCTTCTTTCCACCGCCAATGCTTGTGCTCTGGTACAGCATCAGGTGGCAGGTCACGCGCTGCAAGAAGAATCTTCATGACAGTCGACTTTGTGTATCCAGTACGTTCACAAATCATGTTGATAGGAACATTATCCTGCCTCCATGCAATGATACAGACCCTCTCATCCCTTGAACAGTACTTTCCAGGCATGACAACTCGACTCTAAGAAAATAACATGGCAAACAGTAATGCATACGAAAAAAGAGGGAGGTGCAAGCTCGAAGCGACGGGAACATATACTCCCACTCTCGCTTCTGGGCAAGCACTGACGTGCTGAGTGTTTCACCACCTCCCGCCAACACAAGAGGAGTTGCCAGTTACTTCTTGCCCAAAAATTTCCCTTGGTTGAGGTGAAAACACTAAGTAAAGACAAACAACTCTCCCACAGCAATTCTGTGTGTAGGTCTTA
This sequence comes from Coenobita brevimanus, assembly GCF_032717465.1. NCBI lineage: Eukaryota > Metazoa > Arthropoda > Malacostraca > Decapoda > Coenobitidae > Coenobita > Coenobita brevimanus. The sequence continues at coordinate 37,040,865 of NC_137047.1, forward strand.
AGACAATGTGCGGTGGGTGTACATATGAAAGAGCAGAACGTACAGGAAGGCAGTTAAAATAAAATAAAGAATTAAGCAAATCTTGGTCAAAGAGCTTGGATAAGTCTGGCATAAGAGCAAGTTTCACCAAAATCCCAATACGAGGCTACGGATCAATCAGACAAAGCTTCAAATGAAGCACATACAGAAGGATGGAAACTATAAGAAGGCAGAGATATGACACAATAAAGAAGCAATCAAATCAAGTCAGACTTGATTATAGGCCTTGGATAAGTCTGGCATAAAAGTTTCACAAAACTTCATTTTGAGAATGACTATGAGTCTGGGAGGAAAGAAAGATCACCACCAACAAAGTGCCTCTGACATAACCCATAGCTACTGATGGCTAGGAACAACACTGTTTCTTTCAGGATTGTCTGGCCTCAAAGACTGAAATCAATGTGACTAAAGCAAATGGGGATAAGTAAGAGGCCTGGGAATGGTCACCCTCTTTGGGAAAGGCTGAATGAGTGCAAATTTTCAATCAGTGGGCAAGAGAACAAACTAAAAAAAAAAAAACTATTTATCTATCTATACACAGATGCCTTAATCCCATAAGAGATGGCTACAAACAAACTGCCTTCATGTCATCCTATCCCCTACCATTTTGCTGTCCTTCCCCCAACTTACATCTCCCCCTTTCTTATACCACTCAACTCCATCCCTCCATCTCATCCGGTCTCCCTCCCCCTCTGCCCCCCCTCCACCTCACTCACATACACTCTCCTAGGTAGTCTCTCACTCTCCATCCTCTCCACATTGCCAAACCACCTCAGCGTTTTTCTCCTAACACTTTCTATCACATCCACATCCACATCCACACCACAGTTTTCCTCCACTCCCTCATTTATCAGTCTGTCTTTTCTCAAGTAACTCATTTCCACTGCTCTCACTCTTAACTTCCTTACAACAAGTCCAAGGACATAAGCCAAGAGTGAGGGCAGTGGAAATAAGATATCTAAGGGAAGCATGTGGAGTTGCACAGAGCAACTGATTGGCAAATGAGGAAGTGATGAGCGTCATGGTGTGGATATGATATGAGCTGAATTCAGCACAACAATGCTCAGTGTAATAGATATAGTGAACGAGGAATGTTAGAGAGATGAAGAGTGATGATCAAAAGCCTTCTGTTCCAGAAAGAATCTTCAGTACGTACTCCGTTTCAGAAAGAAGCCTTAGTACTGCATAGTACTGGTTTTCTTTTTCAAAGGAAATCCTCAATATCAAAGGGTCATACTGAATTTATGATAAGAATAATTCTGCTCACTATCAATCAGTAAAAATTGTATTTTCTGTAATATGGTACAAGTGTTATATTCATTAACTATAAGGCCTCCTCCTATCATGAATTTATACAAACAGTAAAATGGTAAATTCAGAAAATATTAACCATCATAAGCTTAAGAAAAAATACTCACGAGCAACCAGCAGTTCCTCTTTCGATACACTATGCCCAACAGATGGCAGGAACTGAAGTTTTGTCAATTCAACCTGAAAAACAATACATTTATGACAACCATTATACCTACAGTACACTTGATGTAGTACTGCCTACTTCTTCCTTAGCCTTTATCATTCTTTTTTTGTGCCTGCCCTCCTCTCTTCCTATTTCTCCCATCTTTCCTGTCACTACTTATTGCTTTTCTTTCTGTTACAGGTGGCTTTACATTGAGTGACAAGCCAAATGGTTTCCTGTAAGCCAAGAAACCATTTACAACGCTGGGTGGTAACCATATAACTGAACCATACGTGCTCGCTACGTGCAAGTGGGTTGGTGGAGGGTTAGTGCCCCTCCCTGTAAAACAAATAACTCAAGAGTCAAATGGCCACCCCATACGGGATTGTGGCGTCTGGCAATAGATACAGATAGATAGACAGTTCATTCCTGTCTGGACTGTGACCATGGTTAGGAAGAGAGCTTAACACTGTATCTCCCACTTGATTACTCTCAAAAGTCAGTACAAGATCCAGCACAAGTTAGTACATGGTGGTTTCATGTCTCCCAGTACAGTACTGAAAGTACTCTTTTCAAATTAGGGTATTTCAAATCAATGAATATAAACTTGCAGTTCTACTATCGTTTCAACTCCTAACTTAACGGAATTCATTATTTTTCTGTTCTCCAATGAAGAGTTCTCCAAATGACAAGAATTTTGAGTACCAGTTACTTCAGTTAATACAGCACAGCCTCATATAGGTTAGCATGGATTGGTTTGGTTAGGGTAGGTTAACAAATTAAAAAAAAAATAAAGTAAGGTTAGGGGCTTAAACGATAAATTTACCAAACTTGCTAGCTATCGTAAGTTATGATACGCTACTTCACCTTCCTTTGTTAAAATGGAAACGATAAGCCTCTTATCACTAAATTTATGAAAAATAACAAAAAAAATCGATGAAACACTGCTGTCAATTCCAAATATGAAAGGCCCTCACCCATGGTAAAAGGATAATGATAACTAACTTAAGACTTCATGACACCAATGCAATGCTGGTTAAAAATGAGGTAAACTCTTACTCTACCTTACCTTTATATCGGATAAGTACTTCCCACACGTCTGTAGGTTTCGGTTTTTCTTTGACCATTCGTTTTTAAGCTTTTCGTAGGTGGTAACAACATTTTTAACGATATTGTCGCGCCCCATGGCTGCTTCTACAGCAATGACTGGACTAAACACGAAGAATAGTCGGACTCGATCTGCGTTGTAGAAAATATTTGCATGGGTTATTGGAAAGATGAAAACCTTTCTCAATAGAGCAAACAATATGTATTTTTCACGATGATTTAAGTAAGATTTCTGGTATTAATATTGCTGAATCATTTAATTTGAAAAATTAACTTATATGAAGATTATATATTTTGACGGTGATATGATGCGATCAGCTGGATGAGGGTTTTAACTGTCTCATCTTATGTTCTACAACTCAAAAAATGTAAAATGGAAAAATTTTTGTTCTTTAAATTAATAATAATAACCACCAATAAATGCTTATTCCTTCTGCTCACTTTAGTCATAACAGATCAGCATGTATCCAGTTGTACACTGATATACTAATATGAAGATCTACCGAGAGGTTGGTTAACTGAGCCGAAGAGGGTGGTGGTAAGTAAGGTACGAATTATTTTTATCTGTCTCGTTTAACTCTGTAATCTCTTTATTTTGTTCTTTTCTCTCTGTAAATATCTTTTTCTTGCCTGTACAGGTAGTGGTATGCAGATGCAGATTACCAGTGACTAGTTTTTGTAAGGTCCACTTGGATCCCCACTTGAGACACTAAAAGTATGATTGATGTGCCGCAGCAGCCTGTCTTGAATGACCAGGGAAAGTGTGCACCAGATATCTGTCTTTTTGCTCATTTCTAATACTGTAATTAGGTAAGTGAGCCTTCTATTCCCAGGTTTACCTTTGTGGATATGGTGATGTGAGATGAAGAAAGGTCACCAAACTGCTTATGTATGTGTGAGAACTTTTGGTAGGTTGAACCTAGCCATTTAACCCGCACTCATTTCCAATTAATTCACTCTTAATTAGTGGTCAGTAAATACAGAAAAGCTTAGCTCTAGAATGGAGTGTTTAGTGAAGGTAGCCTCTATGGTAGTTGATGATGAGCTCAGACTTGGGTGTGCTTGTGGGTACACATAATTTTTAGTTAACTGTCTGGGTGTAGTTTTTATCTCCACTGCTTTCACAAAGGGAATGCGGACAATATAAAATGGCAGTGGATCCGAGTAGTTGGAGTTGCCCCTTACTACTTTAATCTATCCATCTATCTATTGCCAGATGCCTCAATCCTGTTTGGGGTGGCCACAAACAAATTGCCTTCAAGTCACCCTGTCCCCCGCCATTTCACTGCCCTGCTCCCAACTCACACCCGCCTCTCTCATATACCTCTCCGCCCCATCCCTCCATCTCATCCTCGGCCTCCCCCTCCCTCTTCCCCCCTCCACCTCACTCACATACACTCTTCATCAGTCTTTCACCCTCCATCCTCTCCACATGGCCAAACCACCTCAGTGTGTTCCTCACAACGCTTCCTATCACATCCACATCCACACCACAACACTCTTTTATATCCTCATTCGTCAGCCTGTCTCTCCATGTGACTCCACAGGCTCCTCTTAAATAACTCATTTCCACTGCTCTCACTCTTGACTTGTGTCCTTCCAACAATGTCGAAGCCTCACTTCCATACGTTAGAGTTAGTATCACAATACTGTCATGTAGTAACTTTTTCACTTCCATGCTCACTTCCCTGTTTCTTATCACTGCTTTCAAAAAACCAGCAACCTTTCTTCCCTGCTGTACACTTTCAAGCACTTCACCCTCCAAACCTCCATCCTTACTCATCACACTACCCAAGTACTTAAACATACTCACATTTTCCAATTCCTCACCATCCAACCTCGCTGTACAGTCACTGACTTCACCTATCTCAAAGACCATCACTTTACTCTTCCCTACATTCATCTTTAGATTCCGTTTCTTACACACTCTCTCAAACTCATCCACCAATCCTTGCAGCTCCCCTTCATCTTCACTCAACAACACAGTATCATCTGCAAACAACAGTACAGGGAGTTTCAAAACACTATCCTCTCTCACCAGGGCCACTCCAACATCCACTACCCTACCTTGTACCTCTTTTATTACCCCATCCATTTACAGATTGAACAACCATGGAGACATGACACATCCCTGTTTCAACCCAACTTTCAAAGAGAAAAATTCACTTAGTTCACCATCCACATGCACTGCAGCCTTCGCACCATCATACATACTCTTCACAGCATTCAGCAACTTCCCATCTACTCCATATATTCTTAACACTTTCCACAATCCTTGTCTATCCACCCTGTCATATGCTTTCTCCAAATCCATGAAAGCCACATACAACTTCTTTCCCATCTCTAGAAACTTTTCCACTAAAGATCTAAGAATGAATATCTGATCTACACAACCTCTTCCCTTCCTAAAGCCTCCCTGTTCTTCTCCAACTAATTTCTCTGTTCTTTCTCTAACTCTGTCAATAAGTATCCTACCATACACTTTTCCTATTATACTAAGAAGACAAATGCCCTTATGATTACCACACACTTCTTTTTCCCCTTTTCCTTTGTACAAGGGAATAATTATACCTGACTTCCAATCCTCCGGGACTCTACCTTCCTCCCAGGCCAGTCTGCACATCTTCCACATCCATTCTACTACTATCTCTCCCCCATGCTTCAGCATTTCACCACGCACTCCATAAATTCCTGGGGCTTTCCCCAATTTAACTTTCTTCATTGCTTCCACAACTTCTGTCCTACTGATTTCTTCCTGTCTTCTCATCTCCCTCCTTCTCCCAGCCATTCCCCAGGCACTTATACCCGCATTACTTCCATCCTCTATGTTCAACAATTCCTTAAAGTGTTCTCTCCATTTGCTCACTTTTTCTACCTTCTCCACTAGTAATCTACCATTTTTATCATTTACTAATTTAAAACAACACTTTATTACTTCAGAAAATTAACAGCATAAACATAGCTTCATGATCTTACTTTAGTGTTAAGCAGCCCACACACGGTCAGTAATATTAACGTCAATACTTGGCTATTAATCCAGTGACCTCCGGTGGTTCAGTAATGATGATCAATATTCAGTTGTATCACTGCCTTCAAGCAGTGAAGATTTGCAGTAGCATACTGTTACCATGGACTGTGGCATTGCAGCACTAGCACTAGCTATGGTAGTGGGAAGAAAAAAGAAAAACAGACATAAGGAGAGATGTTAGATGAAAGGATGGCTGAAGAACTGAAAAGAAAACACACACACACACACACACACACACACTGTCTCCTGAATGAAGTGTGAGTAAATGAACTGGACGACTACAGGACTTTCCTGGGAATGGATGCAGGATGCTTTGATGAGTTGCTGAAGACATAAGGGACCCCAACCATGACCACTTTTGCAACAAGGGATAGTCCCTTGGCAAAGGGAAAGTTGTACTGTACTTAAATGTTGCCATATGTAGTTACACATGATTCATATATATATAAAATGTATACCGGTACTTAGTATTGACCTCTAATGACTGTACAACATTACATAAATTAAGTACAGTACTTACAAGTGATTTAGTGTCAATTTCTTCCTCCACGGCATTGTAGGTGGTGTTCCTAGATGCTGTAGGTGTTTCTTGATCTTTGAGAAAAAGCATATCATTGTACTACCATAGGTTTCGTTCATACGCTTCTTTAGTTGCCAAACCCGATTTCTGGGAGTCAGAGACTTTTTCCAGCTCCTTCCTGAAGTTTGTTCTGAGCGAATACATTGAGGTGATTTGACCATGTGATGAGGATGGAGAGTGAAAGACTAACAAGGAGAGTGTATGTAAGTGAGGTGGAGGAGGGGAGAGAAAGGGGGAGCCTAAGGATGAGATAGAGCAGGTGTCGGCAACCTCCGGCCCGCGGGCCAGATCCGGCCCGCAGAGTCCGAACTCATGGCCTGTCACCCTGCTTGATATTTATATAACAATCCGGCCCACAACAGCCTAGCCAACTAAATGAGTAAGTCAGCGCCTCGCGACGTGATCGTGGCGGGTAGCGCGGGGCAAATTTGCATGACTGAGATCTTTACCACAGAAGCACCACGGAAAATCGCCAGGGAGCAACTCTTTTCAAAAATGAAATATACAAAGTCTCGCATTCGCTCCCAGCCAAGTGACTGCCACCTCAATGACATTCTGCTCTTGTCTACCTCATCAATTGATCCAGACATTGAATCACTTCTCCATGGCAAACAGCACCAACCATCCCACTAATTTGTATGTCTCTTGATAAAACTGTTTTCTGCAGTCAATGATTTGCATGTTTTTCAATAAATTTCTAGTAATCTAGTCACTGGTTTGCTTGCTTTTCTACAAAATTTTTGTATATTGTCACAAACTGTTTTCTGCAGTCACTGATTTGCATGTATTTCAATAAATTTCTTGTAATCTAGTCACTGGTTTGCCTGCTTTTCTATATTTTTTTTTTGTATGTTGTCACAGACTGTTTTCGGCAGTCAATGATTTGCATGTTTTTCAATAAATTTCTTGTAATCTAGTCACTGGTTTGCCTGCTTTTCTATAAAATTTTTGTACACTGTCACTTTTGGGTTCTCTTTGGCACTCCAGCCCGCAGGCTACTCCTAGAAGCTTTCTCTGGCCCTCGCACTGAAAAGGTTGCCGACCCCTGAAATAGAAGAATGAAGTGGAGTGGTATAGGCTATGAGAGAGGGGTGTGTGAGTTGGGGGGGGAGGGCAGAGAAATGACAGGGGATGGGGTAACATGGAGGCAATTTGTTTGTGACCACCCCTTACAGGATTGAGGCATCTGGTCATAGATAGATAGATGGACCCAATACATACTGTACAACTGTATGAGGCATTAGTGAGAAAATTAACATGTCATATTACACTCAGGACAGGCGACACCCGCTTTACGAAGGATTACACAATGAAATTTCATTTTAATGAAGATCACGTTTTACTACCCTCCACCTATCTAACGTGTGCCAAAATTTGCTCCAACTTATTTTTTTTCCGTGGGCAATTTTAAACCAAGTTCGGTCTTACTCAGCTGATTCCACCACAGCATCACTGTGAAAATGTGCATCATTGACTCCCACCTTACCATCCAGAACAGTACAGTACCTTGCCACCACACAGGAAACATCTGATTAACTCACTTGTGTAATTAAGGTAATGGAATTTCCCATGTAGTACCTAAACATAACTGTAAAATTTAAGTAAATAAAACGCTGTTAAAGTGTTACCGGTATTTATGTTTTTGTTGGCCAGTTGTGTGTTAAATCATAAATATAGTTGTAGATTAAGGGTTAGGGAGTCACAAAATACACAAATGTTGATTCATATTGAGCAAAACGGGGGTTAATACGGGAGGATGAGGGAAAATCAGGGTCCTGGAACCAAACTCAATTTAACTCACGTTATAATGGGTTCACACAACGACAATCATTTAGTGAACTTTTTTTTTTTTTTTTTCAGGAACATAACCTGTTCATAAAGTGGGGGGCCTCCTGTATTTCTCTTTTATGTCACAGTAATCCCTCTAAGATCTGATGTAATACTGTAGAGCCAAAGGCATGTCCGGGACTTAGTTTTGTATGGGACTTGGAAAAAATGCCCCTGGACAGGTACTTATAGACCCCAACTCAACCTAACTTTGAAAGACACCTAAATAACTCCCTACTGGAGATGCACAGCAGCTATTAAAGACCCTATTCACACAAATAAGGGACAAAAACCATAAAATAAATGAAAAGGAACCAGGGAATGAGAAATTAGAAGTGAGTATGGAAAATATTTAGCAGTGTATAGGGTACTTATGATACATCCATTGCAAAGATTAACCCGCCTCCTCTATGGCTCTGACAGTGGAGAAGGCACTTGAAGCATGTACAGTAATTCAGTGTTGCGCTGCACTTAATCCTTTGCACTGTGAGTTATAATTAACACTGCACATTCTGTTCTTACTTGCGCCACACCAGTTGCAACACGCCAGTGTTGCACTCTGCACTTATTCCTTTGCATTCTGAATTCCAATTTCTTAACACTACACAGCACTGTAAATTCCCATGTGGTCTAGTGGTGAGGTATTGCAGTTTATTCACTGTCCACCACAAAAGCAAGCACGTGGTCAACCATGGCGACGAGCGTGCAGTCACGATGGTAGGTAGGCGGGAAATGGGGAGGATGGGGTGCTCTAGCGGACATTGCCAGAACTACGCATCAAAACACAGCTATTCGTCACCACGCGGCAAATTTAGGGTAGGGATGAACACATATTGGCCTTTTGCATTTTGATGATTTTTGGTCATTTTTGGACCAATCTCAAAATGACCGGGACTTGGACTTCTGGGTCTTAAAAGGGTTACTGTATTTACTTATTTTGAGCTGTAATAGGTTGCACACAACAGGCAGAAATATTAGTAAACCCAAACATATAGAAATAAACTGGTAAGGAAGAAGAGTTAGGGATCCTTCTAATTTCATAAGAATGAAGGTTTATAGCTCTTTTCATGAACCGTGTTAACCCTGTGATGCCTTACTACTGTTAAGATTACAAGATGCAGTTAAAATGCAAGTGAATGGAAAAGCCTTACAGTGTCCAACTACTGTAATTATGGGAAGACATTTAGTGCTGCCTTCCTCTTACTTCACCTTCATCATTCTTTTTCTGTGTCTGCCTTCCTGTCTTCCTGTTTCTCCCTTCATTCCATTATTACTGATCTTTCCTTTTCAGAAGGTTTTACATTGTGTGACAAGCCTAATGGTTTCTTCTAGGCCAGGAAACCATTTACATTGCTGGTAATCATATAGCCAACCCATACATGTTCCTTGTGTGTCAACAAGTGGGTTGGCAGAGGGTTAGTGCCCCTCCCCATAAAACAGTTCAAGACAAACAGCCACCCCTTACAGGATTATGGCATCTGGTAGCAAATAGGTAGATAGATTTCAAGATGGCAAGATGCCAATTTTAGACCAAGTTAAATTAAAAATTGTAGTAATTTTTATTGACAGACAATGAAATTTCAGCATGTAACATTAGAATAGGCTTATGTAGAGCAGTCTCATTAGAGAACTGAAGATTGAAAGAGTGGTGGTCAAAAGCAGGAAAAAATGTGAAGAGAACTAAAGATTAATTAGTTGGTCATATGTCTTTCTGCCTACAGGTGACTTTACACTCCCTCTTCTGTCTTTCTTTCCTTCATTCTTTCCTCTTCCTTCTGCCTATGGGTGACTCTACACTGAGTGACAAGCCAAATAGTTTCCTGTACACCAGGAAGCCATTTACTATGCTGGGTGGTAACCATATAACCAAATTTTGGCACCTTGTGGTTTAGTGGGTAATTACAGGGCTCCAATTGGACTGAGCTGGTGAAGGTTTATGTCTAAGGGAAGGTTGGGGTTTATTGCTCACATAATGCCACTCAGGGATGAGTGAGGCTGGTCACTTTTGTCTTAAATGTCAGGACCAACTTGCCTAGCCCCAGGCTTCTACGCTTCTCATGGGGCAATGTAAGATTGGATGATGGATGAATGGATGGCTATTAAAAAAAAAAAAAAAAAAAAAAAAAAAAAAGTGACAATGAATGCCAGAAAAGATGCACTCCTCCTCTCCTTTCACGGATCCACCTGGTGAACAAGCCTACATCTTTTCTATCCTTAACGACCTAGAGTAGCTTGTACAGCACCCTACCTGTATCCCTGACCGCCTTGGAGAGAGCTCCAACATACTTGACCTCTTCCTCACAACTAATCCTTCTGCTTACTCTGTTAATCTTTTCTCTCCGTTGGGCTCCTCAGATCACAACCTTATTACCTTAACCTGTCCTATCACTCCGGTACGGCCTGTGGACCCTCCAGGGAAACGTCGTCTGTGGCATTTTGGAGCCGCGGACTGGGAGGCCCTCAGGCAGTACTTCTTTGATTTTCCCTGGAATGATTATTGCTTCCATGGCCGTGAGCCATCTGAGTGTGCCTTGCGCATTACGGAGGTTATTCTCTCGGGCATGGAAGCATACATTCCTTTCTCATATCCTTTGACTAACGCAAGAAAGCCTTGGTTTAATCACGCTTGTTCTAATGCTGTCCGCAACAAGGAGAAGGCCTACAAAAGGTACCGGAGCCAACCCACCCCTGAATCACATAATCTTTACGTTTCTGCCCGGAATCGTGCTAAGTCTGTTCTTCGCTCTACTAAAAATAATTTCATCCATACTAAATGCTCTCAACTCTCCAACTCGAATTCTTCCCGCTCCTTCTGGCACCTTGCCAAAAATCTTTCTAACAACTTTACCTCATCATCCTTCCCTCCTCTTTTCTACTCTGATGGTTCTGTAGCTATTTCTTCTACTGATAAAGCAGATCTCTTCGCACAGACTTTCTCCTCCAATTCCACCTTAGACGATTCCGGTGCTGTTCCTCCATCACTTCCCCCCTCTGACTTCCTTATGGCTGACATTAAAATTTCTTCAGTTGATGTATTTTCTGCCATCACTGGCCTCAGTACTAACAAGGCATATGGGCCTGATGGGGTTCCTCCTGTTGTTCTCAAGAACTGTGCTTCTGTGCTTACACCCTGCCTAGGCAAACTATTTCGCCTTTGTCTGTCAACTTGTACCTTTCCTTCTTGCTGGAAGTTTGCTCTCATTCAGCCAGTCCCAAAGAAGGGTGACCACTCCCAACCCTCCAACTATCGTCCAATTGCTTTAACGTCCTGTATTTCAAAAGTTTTCGAGTCAATTCTTAATAGAAAAATTTTAAGGCATCTTTCCTATCACAACCTTCTTTCCGATCGTCAGTATGGGTTCCGTCAGGGACGCTCCACTGGCGATCTTCTCACCTACCTTTCAGACTCCTGGTTATCCTCCTTTCGGGACTTTGGCGAAAGCTTTGCCATTGCACTTGACTTCTCAAAGGCTTTCGATCGAGTCTGGCATAAATCTTTAATTTCCAAACTGCCCTCCTACGGTTTCTATCCTTCTATCTGTGCCTTCATCGCTAGCTTCCTTTCTGGTCGTTCTATTGCCGCTGTTGTAGACGGCCATCGTTCTTCTCCTAGATCTATCAAAAGTGGTGTTCCTCAGGGCTCTGTCCTATCACCTACTCTCTTCGTTTTATTCATCAGTGATCTTCTAAGCTGTACATCTAACCCTATCCACTCATACGCTGATGACTCCACCCTTCACCTTTCCATTCGGTTCCCGCAACGCCCATCTCAACAGTTACTTCAAGAAACAAGGGATGAGGCTATGGCACACCTAATGTCTGACTTGGCTCATATCTCTGACTGGGGTAAAAATAATATGGTTGTCTTTAATGCATCTAAGACTCAGTTCTTACACCTATCAACCCAACAAAGTCTTCCACAGGTATACCCACTAATGTTTAATAATATTCAGCTTAATCCTGCATCATCGTTGAACATGCTTGGGGTTTCGTTTACTCGGGACTTATCTTGGAAAGATCATATTGCATCTCTTGTAAAATCTGCTTCCAAGAGATTGGGTGTGCTAAGCCGACTCCGCTCTTTCTTTACCCCTGCACAATTGTTGACTCTATACAGGGGTTTTATCCGCCCCTGTGTGGAGTACAACTCTCATGTGTGGGGAGGCTCCCCACATACAGCTCTTCTCAATAGGGTGGAGTCAAAGGCTTTTCGTCTCATTAACTCTCCTCCTCTTACTGACTTCCTTCAACCTCTGTCTCTTCGCCGCACTGTTGCATCTTTATCTCTTTTCTGTCGCTACTTTAATGGCCACTGCTCCTCTGAACTGTCTGCTTGCATTCCTCCACCTCTACGACGGGCGCGTAGCACCCGTCTGGCAGCAAACTCTCATCCCTTTTCTGTCCAACTCTCTAATGCAAGAGTTAACCGTTACTCCCAGTCTTTCATTTATGCAACAGGTCAGCTCTGGAACTGTCTCCCTCTGTCTGTATTTCCTGCTGCCTATGATCTCCAGTCTTTCAAACGTAGTGTGTCCAGGCATCTCAAAATGATCGGATCTTGAATTTGGCTCTCTATTGTATTTTGTTTTTCTCTTGGAGGGAACTGTTACTGCGGGCTCATGGCCTTTGGTTCCTTCTTCCTCGCATAAAAAAAAAAAAAAAAAAAAAAAAAAGCATGATCATGGCTAACATAAGGCCTCCTTGGGTCACTTGGGCATGACTGGAATCATGCCGGATATCATTTACTATGAGTACGGCATGGTGGGATGAGGAGGTAAAGAGAGCAGAGGAGGAAAAGAGGAAGAAGTGGCTAAAGTGGTTACAAGATAGGGGTTCAGTTAAAATAAGAACTGAATATGTTGAGAGCAAGAGGCACGTAAAGAGACTAGTGAAGAGGAAAAAGGAGGTAAATGAGGATCTAGGAAGAAAAATGAATGCAAACTACTCTGAAAATAGAAAGTTATTCTGGAAAGAGGTGAGGAAATGTAGAAGTGAAAGCGGTAAGAAATGGGATGGGGTGAAGGATGCAGGTGGTGGATTATTAAGCCATGGAGATGAAGTAAGGACCAGATGGAAAGAATATTTTGAAAGCCTGATGAATGGGGATAGGGAGAGCAGAGCAGCTGTAAACATGATTGGTTTTGGGGGTGTGCAGAGAAGGAATGCAGTGCCAGGAGACGTGACACTCGCACAGGTGAAGAGTGCTGTGAAGCAGCTGAAAAATGGGAAAGCAGCTGGGGTTGATGAGGTGTATACAGAGATGCTTAAATGTAGTGGAGAGAATGGAGTGAAGTGCTTGTTGGAGATATGTAAGAAGGCATGGATGAGTGAAACTGTGCCTGCAGAGTGGAAAAAGGCTGTGATTGTACCCCTGTACAAAAATAAAGGTGAACGAAGTGAGTGTAAGAATTATCATGGCATAAGCTTACTGAGTGTGGTAGGGAAGGTATATGGAAGAATTATTATAGAGAAAGTAAGAGAGATATCAGAAGTCCTAGTGAGTGATGAACAGGGTGGCTTTAGGAGTGGCAGAGGATGTGTGGACCAAATATTTGCAGTGAGACAGATAGTAGAGAAGGTTTGTGAGAAGGACCATAAGGTGTTTATGGCATTCATGGATCTGGAAAAAGCATATGACAAAGTGGACAGAGAAGGATTGTGGAAAGTTTTGTGCATGTATGGTGTAGAGGGTAGGCTGTTAGGTGCCGTCAAGAGTTTTTATGATGGTAGGGAAGCAAGTGTCAGGGTTAATGGGCATCTAAGTGAATGGTTCACAATCAGTGTGGGCGTGTGACAAGGTTGTGTGATGTCCCCATGGTTGTTCAATGTATATATGGATGGGGTGATGAGAGAAGTGAAAACACGAGTAATGGAGAGAGGGATGGCATTGGCAATGAATGGTGATGGATGGAATATCTCAAATTTGTTTTATGCTGATGATGCAGTACTGCTTGCAAGTAACTTGGTAGGCTAGTGCAGAGTTTTGCTGATGTCTGTAAGCGTCGTGCCTTGAGAGTAAATGTAGAAAAGAGTAAAGTGATGGTTATTGAGAGAGAAGGTGACTCCCAGTGCAATGTAACAGTGAATGGAGAGAGACTGGAATTGGTGAGAGAGTTCAAATACCTGGGTACAGTGATAGAAAAGAGAGGAAAATGTGCAAAAGAAGTTGAAAGTAGAGTGACACAAGGAAGAAAAGTAGCTGGTGCAATGAAGGCCTTGATAAGAAACAGAGGCTTGAGTGTTGCAGCTGCACGAGGCTTACATGAAGGAGTGTTAGTTCCAACTTTAACATATGGATGTGAGACTATGATGTGGCATGAAAATGAAAAGTCAAGAGTAAGAGCAGTGGAGATGAGACTGCTGAGGATTGTATGTGGAGTACAGAGGGTGGATAGGATACGAAATAATGTTATTCGTGAAAGATGAGGAGTGAGGATGTTGGTGGACACCAGAATTGAAGAGAGTGTACTGAGATGGTATGGTCATGTGGAGAGAATGGATAACAATAGAGTGGTGAAGAAGGTATATCTGAACAAATTTGAAGGAGGGAGGAGGCAAGGTAGGCCAAGGAGAAGGTGGAGAGACATGGTGGATGAATGTGTGAGGAAGAGAGGTTTGGAAGTCGGTGAGGCTAGGGAACTGACAGGATCGAGCTGGCTGGATGAATTTTGTGAGGAGATATGCATGATCAGGGATTTTTGGCACCCCTTTTTAATGTGGCAGCGTCTGGATTGACTCTGTCAGATACGATATGTGAAGCTACAGAATGTGGTGAATGTTTTTGGCGTATCCGATAGAGCCAGGATTCTGGGGGCTTGAATGATGAGTGAATGGAAGCGTGGCCAATTGGATTGGGCAATTTTGGGCTGTCTGGACATTGCTACTCCTCACCCTGCCTTTGGGTGGGAAGGGAGGTCCGGATGATGATGATGATGATGATGATTTAATTACAGTATTGATAATCTAAAATGGTAAAGACAGACCTTGTGTTTTTGCAAGATTAGCCTTCTTATAGTTCTTTAGCACCATAAATTAAGTCTGGATGGCAAGCAGGTTATTGGGAATGCATCCAAAAAAAAAAAAGGAAAAAAGAGTATTACCATCTCAGACTTCCAATTTGGAAGGTTGCCAGATCCAGGGAATTTTATGTAAAATTTAGTGAAAGTGAGTCATCACTTCTTAGAGTGATTGTACATGCTAGCATGGTCAGTACGGTAGTCTGTAAATGTAAACTTATACAGTACAGTACTGTGGTGCACTGTATAGCAGTGTTTGTCACTTGTAGAATAGAAAAGTTTGGTCTTGTCTTCATAGGGATTGAAAGGACCTAGTCAGGGAAAGGTTCTGTTAGTTGTAGTACAGCACTAGATCAGTTTCTTCACCAGGTATTAACTCCATCCATCCAGTGTCATCATTGCTGAATAATTTTTGATGTCAGACAGTTGTCTCCACCTTAAGAGAGGCTTCAAGTGTGGGGAGTTACCTTAGCCTTCATTAATCCTTTGGCACCACCTTATCTGCATTTGCAACAATCTGATTGTATTTGCATTGCAAGTCCGTGTATAAATATCTTGACTTTCTTCACAGAAATGGAGGCCCCAGTTGAATCTGACAATGAAGATGGAAGCAGTGAGTCTTTTGAGCTGCCTGAAGACTTTGAGGAGGAGGTGGATATCAACATTCACTTCCACTGTGAGCATTGTTTCAAGTTACGGCAGTGTCAGGAGCGACCTCGACCTGGCTGGTGTTGTGAGCTGGAGTACTGTGCTAATGGATGTGGCCACAGGTATGACAAGAATAGTATGTCCTTCTTAAGCCATCATTCTTAATTTTTTTTTATGATGTCAAGTCTGTTGTAAATTATGAATGACTTTCTACAGCACATGTGGAAGTTCCATGTAATAATTGTTTTGTTTTGTTTCATTTATAAAGGCTCCAACATGTCTGCATGCATAAGCCTTGGTCACTTAATGGCGGCTTTCCATGCTGCTCGATCTCTGGCGGCCTCCTTTATCCTTGAGGTCACATTGTATGACCTCGTCCCAGGTCTTTTTCAGTCTGCGTCTCACAACCTTACCCCCCAGCATTCACACTTTTCACATTCTGCAGCCGACTGTCATCCCCCATCCTCTCCGCATGCCAAAACCATCTCAGTCTACTTCTCCTCATAACAACACCATTACACTCCTGCCCCATCCTTCCTCGCAATTTTCCATCATAAACCTAGCACTCCCAGGCCTCACATTCAATGATGCATTGCACATCCACCTAATCATTGTCATTTCCTTATGACCTGGACTGCAAATATCCTTCTCCTCTACTGCCCAGGTCTCACTATCATACAGCATTGCATACCCAACACATGCCCCATAGAAAGAACCCTTAGCAGAGAGGGAGAGCCCTGTCAGTGTCGGAAAGGCAACAGTTTCCTGATCCTTCTCCAGCCAGTCCTTATCCAAGCCACAGAAGTAGCTCCAGCCCCACCTCCAGCATATAACATTCCCCGAATAAAAAAGAACTTCTACACACTTGAGACTTACCAGCATGATCACTCCTTTCACACCTGTCAATCTCTACATGCTTTTCTCGACTCACTGCACACACAAAATCAGCATTATCTCACAGTCTACCAATACCACCGTCTCCAGTACACCCACTTATCACAAATATTGCACAAGGTGGAATTACTTCTCCACACCCTTGTGGCAAACCGCACATGGCTAATCTCCCTCTTCTTTGACAGTACCACCACCAATTCTAGATACCATCATCTTTATTTTATCTGCATTTACTCTCAAACCCTTGTGCCCCATACCATTTCTCCACTTCTTAAATCTTTCCTCTGCCTCTCTTTCATTCTTCTTGACAATCAATGCCAAATCATCGGTATACAACATCTCCCATGGGAGTCCATTACTGAAGTCACGTGGGAGGGCTTCAAGCATCTTGATAAACAAAATGGGGCTGAGAACTGATGCTTGATGCACATCATCATTCACAGAAAACTCATCACTCAAATCTCCATTCACTCTTACCTCGGTGCGAGCACCCCCATACAGGGCCATAACGACCCTAACCAGTCACTCCTCGATTCCAAGCTTTCTCATTGCCCTTTTCGCCACCTCCCTGGGGACTCTGCAAAAGGCCTTCTCCAGGTCAACAGAAACAAAGTACAGATCCCTTTTCTTTCCTATATATTCTTCCTGAACCTGTTGAACAGTGAATATGGCATCAGTGGTCCCTTTGCCTGGCATTAACCCAAACTGTATCTCATTAGCATTCACCCTTTCTCTAGTCATACCTTCTGGAACTCTGTCCATTACCTTCATTATCTGGTCTAAAAGTTTTATGCCTTTACCATTTCTTCGTTCCAAGGCATCACTGTTTCTCCTGTACACAGTTGCAGTCATACTCCACAGTTATTCGTCTGGGACAACACTATCTATCTATCTATTGCCAGACGCCTCAATCCCGTTCGGGGTGGCCACAAACAAATCGCCTCCACGTCGCCCTGTCCCCTGCCATTTCACTGCCCTGCTTCCAACTCACACCCGCCTCTTTCATATACCTCTCCACCCCATCCCTCCATCTCATCCTTGGCCTCCCCCTCCCTCTTCCCCCCTCCACCTCACTCACATACACTCTCTTCGTCAGTTTTTCACCCTCCATCCTCTCCACATGGCCAAACCACCTCAGTGTATTCCTCCTAACGCTTCCTGTCACATCCACATCCACACCACAACGCTCCTTTATATCCTCATTTGTCAGCCTGTCTCTCCATGTGACTCCACAGGCTCCTCTTAAATAACTCATTTCCACTGCTCTCACTCTTGACTTGTGTCCTTCCAACAACGTCCAAGCTTCACTTCCATTCGTTAGAGTTGGTATCACAGTGCTGTCATGTAGTAACTTTTTCACTTCCATGCTCACTTCCCTGCTTCTTATCACTGCTTTCAAGGAACCAGCAACCAAAGTGGCTGCGGGATTCAAACCAGCGATCTTACGTGCGTGAAAACGGTACGAAAATGACTGAGCTACAGATGAATTCAAGGGGGGAACAACACACTCATATGTAATCGTATGTAAATCATGGTCCTATCTTTCCTTTGACGTCTCATGGACAGAAATGGACTCCATCACTTCTCTGCAATTGCTGATCCAACCAGTCAGATGAAGTCCTCGTTTGCTACATAATGTGGGCACTTAATGAGTTAGATCAGTGGCTTCATCCTTAGTGGGAACTGACTTAAGAAATGATCCAAGAAATCATCCAAGTAAAAAATTATCCAAAACGCAGCCAGGGATAATTTCACCACGAGTTCTTTTTGTCGATAACT
Organism: Coenobita brevimanus; assembly: GCF_032717465.1. Taxonomy (NCBI): domain Eukaryota; kingdom Metazoa; phylum Arthropoda; class Malacostraca; order Decapoda; family Coenobitidae; genus Coenobita; species Coenobita brevimanus. Next base: position 37,059,239 of record NC_137047.1, read on the forward strand.
GTCTGTTATAAAGCCAAGTTAGCACATGTTGGAGATGACTTGGCACCAAGGAAAGTGCAAATAATCACGGTCCTCCCTAGAAACCCTAGGCTGATAAAACATTGCTTCTAAATCTCTCATTATAGCAATATTTCCTTGTCTGAAATGAATCAAAACATCAACGAGATCCTTAGTCATATTTGGCCCTTGAAGAAGCAGACTGTTAAGGGACTCTCCACAATAAGCAGATGAATAGTCACATACTATGCTGATTTTGTTTTTCTAGGATTATATACATCATGATGGGGTATATGCTACACTTTACGGTCATTCCTGTCTATTTCCTCTTTAGGAACCATCTCATCGTACTCGTGGCCTCTGTCAAGAATTTTATTCATAAACTGTGCGTACTCAGAAGTGACCTTAAAATCTGTATCAGGTGTCTTTTCTAAGCCCCTAGGTCTGCTGTTTGCATAGTTATGGTTATCAGGAAATGGTGATGATGATGATGATGATTATCAGGAAATACAATGTTATCATCACGAAATGTTAGGCGTATTTCATAATGACCATCTTTAAATCTCACAGACTCGCTAGTTTTCCTTGTGAAAACTTTGTCCTAGTGAGTGTTCTCTCATCTCATCTACTATTCTTTCAGGAAAATTGATATCAAAGGCATCTCTTACAATGTTATCTAGGTATTTTAAATGTTCATGTTCATTTACTACAGTAATGTCAGTTTGTTCCCAGAAGAATTACCTGGTTAATTACTTTTCACTAATTTCCAAACTGTCCAACCCAACAAGGTTCTAACTGGATGAGCACTACCTCTCGGACCCATTCTTACATTCAGAGATGCTTAACCTCTTAGGGTTGGGCATTTTTTATAAAATCGACCATCAGGAGCAGGCATTATTCGCAAAAAAATAAGCGATTTTACAATAATTGCTCCTATGGAAACTATTAACCCGCGCCGTCCCGAGGACGTACTTCCACGTCCTCACGTTTTGTCACAGCCAGTCCCGAGGACGTACTTCAACGTCCTGCAATTGCAAGGTTCATAATGTCCACAAATTTCAAAATTCGCGGGAGATTTTCGTTTCGCCCGGGTACCCAAGCCTCCCCAACCTGCTGCCAGGCGGGCAGCGTCCTAGACCCCGCGTGACCCGCGCTCGCCCTTGTCTCGGTCACTCACCTGCCAGCAGTGACCCAGGTCAGACATGGCGCGGAAAGGTCTCTCAGATGAGCAAATTGCATCCGTCCTGGAAGCCTTCACTGGAGACAGTGATTCTCCACTCGATGATGATGTGGTGGATCGTGATTACGTCCAGCCAGAGGAAGAAATAAGTAGCAGTGATGAGGAGGTCCCTTCGCCCCGAAAAACGCGGTATGTGACATACCGTAAGGCAAGGGAAGGCCAGGCCGCTCCCCAACCACGTGCACAGCTATCTCTCCATCACGATTCTGATCAGGACGAGGATGAGGACGATGAGGATGACGGAGGGCTAGGACGTGATATCGCCGAGTGGTTGGGAAAGGAAAAAATATCACCACGTGGATCAGAAGGTGGGGCGAGACGACACCTAAGGTATGGTTCAAGTACTTTGTCTGGGGAAGTAGCAAGTGGTGTGGTGGGATTGCTGGGAGAAAGGGAAAGTGTTGTGGCGGCAGCGCGGGGTGAAAGTGAGAGTGGTGTGGGGGTAGTGCGGGGTGAAGGGGCCATTGGTGGGAGGGAGGGCACGTGGTGCTCGTAGGCCTAGGGGAGAGGAGGTTGAGTCACTCCCCAGCACTTCTTTCGCCCCTGAATATGCCCAAACTTCCTCCCCACAGCCCCAGGATGTGGGGAAAGGAAAGAAAGGGAAGGGAAAGGGTAAAGGAAAAGGGAGAGGGAAGAGAAGTGCGAGTGATGAGAGGCGCCGCTCTCCACCTCCCCAACCTCCCCCACCACCCTCACCTCCCCACCCTGACGAAGGGGACGATGGTGACGTGGCTGGAGACGGTGGTGTCACGTGGAACTGGGAGGATGGGAGTAATTTTACTCCCATCATTCACCAGTTCACTGAGGAGTGGCGGTCAGGTTGCACGGCTCCAGGTGTAAATGCTGGGTCGTCACGTTTAGATTTTTTCAATTTGTTTTTTGATTAGGCGTTTGTTGGGCGCATAGTAGAACAGACGAATATATTTTCACAATCACAGCGCCTTGAAAGTGAACGCCTAGGAACCACAAGCAAGCATGCAGAACAGTATGACTTTCCCGTGACTATATCAGAGATGTTCCTATTTTTGGCCCTGGTAATCTTGATGGGTGTGGTGAAGAAAAATCAAATTCCTGCCTATTGGACAACGGACCCAATCATCCTAACACCTTTCTTTGGAAAGGTGATGGGTCGTAATAGATTTCAGTTTATTCTCGGCCGCCTCCACTTTTTTGATGCAGATGATCCAGCCAATGCAAATAACACCGATAAAATGAGGAGAATTAGGCTGGTATTTGATCATTTACGGGAAATGTTCCGCTCCTCATTTTATCTCTACAGAGACCTTGTCATAGACGAGAGTCTTGTGTTGTGGAGAGGCAATATTTCCTTTAGGCAGTATATACCCAGCAAGAGACACCGTTTCGGGTTCAAGATCTTTGTTATGTGTGACTGTAAGACTGGTTATGTGCAAGACATAGTCTTGTACACGGGCGCACAGACAGATATAATAGAAGATCGGAGTATAGGACTCTCTGGGGCCGTGGTGAAGACAATGATAGAAGAGTACCTTCATCGTGGTCATGTTTTGTACCTGGACAACTGGTACACTAGCCCTCTTCTCGCTAGGTTCCTCCACCAACACGACACCGGAGTCTGTGGTACAGTCAAGAGAAACCGTCGCCATATGGTCAAGATAGGGAGGAAACTTGACAAGAATGAGGTGGTTTTCTTCCAGGCCAATAACATCCTTGCAACCCTGTGGAACCACAACAGGGAAGTTTGCCTCCTATCAACTGTTCACAGCCCCCTGATGCACCGCACAGACTCCGTGGATCACCGTAGCAAGAGGAGGCGCAACGTATGGAAACCAGAGTCTGTACTTGCCTATAATCTGAACATGAGGCAAGTTGATCAGTCAGACTCGATGATTTCAAGTGTTGACTGTGCCAGGACAACGATGAAGTGGTACAAGAAACTCTTTTTCCACTTGCTCGACATCACGGTCCTGAACGCCCACTACCTGCACGCAATGACCACCGGAGTATCCGAGACCTTTGAGGGGTTTGTGAGGGAGCTGGCACGTGAAATAATCGCCAAGCATGCCCAGGAAAGACCCCCACACCGCCCCCGCGCCCCCCGTGCTGTTCAGACTCCCCTACGTCTTGCAGCCCGCCACTACCCCAGCGCAATCCCTTCCGAACCAAACCGTCGTAAACCCCAGCGTCGCTGCCATGTATGTAAGCACTCGACAGTCAGACCATCAACGCAGAGAAAAGACACAAGATACGAGTGTGTCGAGTGCAATGTTGCGTTGTGCCTTCAGCCTTGTTTCAAGGATTATCATAATCTCGTACACTTCTGAAACTGTGTGGGAAGGCGAAATGACGCTCATGATAATGGTAAGGCCAGTCAGTAGGTGCTAAGTCAAATATAAAGTTGAAACGGGTGTTATTTTTTCAGAAAAGTAATGTATAAGATGAGAATTAGTGTAAGTGGAAAGAATTGTTATCAAAACTACACCCACTGTGTAAATCTGGTCAGTAAATTTGTTATAGCAAGGAAATAAAGTGGAAACGGGTGTAATGTTAGCATGAATAAAACGTATAAGTTGAACATTACTGTAAGTTGTCATAATTGATGTCACGAGTACACCCACATTCTGGTCAGTAAGTATGTGATAGGAATTATATACAGTGGATGATGTTGTAATGTTAGTAGTAAGGTATTTTATAAGTTGAATACTTGTGTAAGATGAAACAAATGATATCGCGATAACACTCCCTGTGTAAGTACGCGCAAATATGACGCTAAGTTCCATCGTACGTTCAGAAATGATGTAATATCAGTTATATCAAGTGTTTACATGTGCAATGTTAGTGTAGAATAATTATATAAGTAAAAAAATAGGTTGTAAGTTGAATTAGTAGTCATAGCGACTTCACCGTGTGTGTTACTATGCGCTAATATTACGCTATATATTTACGTAAGGCCTGAAATAATCTCAAAACAGTTATATAAAGTTGAAAAGCGTATAATAATATTAGAAAGGTATTATGTTAGTAGAAAAAGCACAATACGAGTTGAAACATCAGTCACAGCGAGTTCACTCACCACGTAATTTAGCGCTAGCATTACGCTAAATGTTATCAAAAGGCCTGTGAATACGTAAAAACAGTTCAATATATTGTAAAATGGTATAATGTTATTGTAGAAGTATTATGTAAGTAAAAAAAATTATATGTATCATGATTTTAGAATGTTAGGATTCATGGGAACCAAGTTGGCCGATTTTGCTCGTTTCTCACGATGGTACAATGCTTATTTCTGCTCTATTTTTGTATAAAATCCAATATACTCTTTTATCACATGTTTTTATGTTTGTAATAAATTCATTTCTACTTACTTTCATTGGTTTCCCAAACTTATAATACCATAGAAAACGTTTGATGCTCACACCGCATAGGGAGAACACGGGGCCAGGTGGGACGAACGCATACCTGGTTAAGCTAATTAGGGACCCCAGGGACCACTTTCTTTGCCACCGACCATTGTTTCTCACCAAAAGCGAAAGTTTAATAAAAAAAAAAAAAAGGTCGAAAATTGCCCGGGATTGGGGGGTACCAGTGGTCGAAAAGTTGCCGGGACGGGGCGGGTTAAACATATAAAAATCTTTATATCCGGCAAAGTACAACTCTTTAGCTTCAAAGTGAATGGTATTCCAGTGTCTTATGATTATTTATTGTAGAGCAGTGGCTGAGAACGTAATAGTGTCTGAGGAGAGGCAGTTTCCCCTACTCGCAGATGCTGAAAATAGGCCATTTTCAAAAAACATTTTTGTAAAAACTGTTAGATCTATCAAAATTATGTGTACATGTAAGAAAGTACTAACCTTTAGCTTCAAAATGAATGGTAGCTGAAGTTCCTCCATTGATTTGTTGAGGTGCAGTGTTTCAGGGAAATGCTAAACGTTCTGGAATGGGGGCTGATGTCCCTATGACACGTTCCAGAACGGGGACCGACCTTTGGGGGTTAAGTATCTGGTGTGTTGTTACCCAAAAGCAAAGTAATCTCTCCATTATCTGGTACCGTATATGTATACCATACAAGTGACTCCACTTGGCTATACTGTCCTTGGAAATATAACTTAGAGATTGGCAAAACATATTTAGTGCTCATCTTTGGTAAACTAAACACATTATCGAGATCAGATCACAAACCTCCAAACCGCGAACTGTTTGAGAAAGAACTGTATGCTGCATTCCCATGGTACTTAGCATTACATCTACTTTCCTTGGCATCCCAGTTCACCCATTAACCCTTCAGAACAGGAAGATACTGTTGAGCCGGGGTCAAGCATAGTTCTTTACTAAATCAGTTCTTTAACCTGACTTTCATTGGGGTAACTGCAGATGTGCTTGACTCCTCTCTCTCATCATCAATGTCACTGCAAACTTGACCTGTAAAGGTAGTTATAGATGTTGCAGAGTTTGGCTCAGTATCTTTCATTCCTGGCTCAGCTACCTCTATATGCAAGATTGTAAGATGCAACTTGCCACATTTTTCACCCTTCAACTTCTTATGACATTGGTTCTTCATATGACCTGCCCATAAACAGCCAAAACACAATGATTAAAAATTCAAGCCTGTCCTATAGCAAGTGTAAACTCCATGATGTACACTTAGCAGTGGCATGATCTTCCTTACAGAACAAACAAGGTTTGTCAGCAGATTTATGCATGCAAAGATTATTATTAACCTGTTTTGTTACAGTAGGTGTACTGTTGGTTCTGTTTACGACATCCGTTGCAAAACTTTTCTTTGGTTTTGAAGAACTGTGGGTTGTTGGAGACATGGGTTTCTCCCCTGCCACTGCCTTCCTACCATTTACCAGATTCTTAGCTTTCCAGTCTTCTAATTTCACAAACTGTGACAGCTTTTGAAACTGTACACATTCACTTTTTTTCTCTGGTCTCATGCACCCACATTCTCCACTTATCTTGCAGATAATAGGGTAGCATTTTCACCAAGCCTTTCATGTTTTCAGGGTTTTCCAAGACTGACTGCACTTAAACTATTGATAGCATATTCATACTGAACCAAAAACAGTGAATAATCGTCAAGTCCTTTGGGACCATCCACCCTGATCACTGTCTAGTTTATCGCCCTCTTAATTAACATATTTGCTACTACATCACTGTTTTCTTAATGATCACTAGGCTCCTTAGTGGCTGCTGGGTAACCATGCTTTGCATCTAAATGGCTAATCCTTTCACAACTTTATATGCTTTCCATGTGGTGAATTGCTCTGAGAAACTCATTTTTTGATCATCAGAATCAGAATACTTTACTACCTTTGACTGGAATTGTCTCCTGAAAGACTTTAATTTGGGGGAGATAACCACAAAAATACATAATGATAGCTACGGTATTCTTTAGCTCCTTGATTAATGAGTTCATAACATCTGGTGGCTGAACAGTAGGATCAGCTGAGGTAGTCCCCATAGCACTTTGACACTGAGGAACACAAACAATGGGTTCAAGTTCTGTAGCATAGGAAATTATCAAAGGCTTAGGTACAGTATTATTGGCATAATGTTCTAACACCAGCTCTAGCCTTTGAAACTACCAGTTCAGTGTCTATCTGGAGTTGTTCTAATTTAGCCTTCAGGTAATGTTTAGCTTTAAGAGTAGCTGCCCCTAGTTTTCAGATCAGATTGTTTCTGTTGCTGTTGAAGCCCTGTGAAAGTCACACAGGTATTTAGAGATGAGGACTTAGATCTTCATGATCTGTTTGAACAATGTGAACTACTTGATTTGCTAGACGTATGACTTCTTGACTTTTGTGATACCCTTTACTCAAACCAACTTTCTGCCGAGGCTTGGAAGTTTTCCATAAACACATTTCTCTCATCAAAGACACTTTCACAATTGTCAGCACAGTACTCTTTTGGCACTTGTGATACCAGCTTGTCGTAAGAGGCGACTAAAAGGGACACTTTTATCTACATTCTTTTTGCTCTCTTTCTTTCCCTTGTACTGTGTCTGTCCAAACCCTCTGCATTTTACTTTCATTTAGTTAATTTCCTCTCTCCACTGTCTGGTTCCTGCGAGTCACTGGCATTGGCTCCAGGGTAAAATATTTTACTGCCTAAGAAATCTTGATGAACTCTGGTGACGAAGCAATGGCCCTCAGGCCCGGTCAGCCCTTAAGTGGGCAGGGGGTGCTAAGAATCCCACGGTGTAAAAATAAGTTCATAAATCCAAAAAGAACCTTAAGCATAGGAAACTGGAATGTTCGAACTCTCAATCAGGCTGGTAAAATGGAAGAACTTATTTCAGTGTTCAAGGAATACAAGATGGATATTTGTGCTCTTACAGAAACGAGGTTGCTTGGAGTTGATAAAATGAATTTGGAAGATGGTATTACTTTGTTGGTTTCTGGTAGGAGTGATGGAAATCATTACCAAGGAGTAGGCTTACTGCTGAGTAGAGATGCTTGCAAGGCACTATGTGAGTTTGAACCAATTAATGAGCGCTTGCTTTATGCTCGCTTAAAATCTGACCATGGTAATATCAGTATGGTTGTAGGGTACTCTCCGACAAATGAGGATGCTGATGAAATGAAGGATGACTTTTATGAGAAGCTGCAGGATGTAGTGAATAGAGTGGCAAGACATGATGTGTTAGTTTGCATTGGTGATTTTAATGCGATTGTTGGCAGTAGTAGGGATGGCTTTGAAGATTGTATGGGTAAGGAGGGTGTTGGTATAAGAAACGAAAATGGGGTGCGAATTGCAAGCTTTTGTTTGGCAAATGACCTTATAATTGGTGGAACTATCTTTGAGCATAGAAAAATACATAAGACTACTTGGATTTCACCATATGGTAAATATTGTAACCAGATTGACCACATTGCAATTAGCCGAAGGCATAGGAGTTATCTGCAAGATGTTTGCGTAAGGAGGGGGGCAGATATAGGTAGTGATCATCAACTTGTTGTGTCAAAGATTAAAATAAAACTTAAGAGAAACGTTAATGGTAATTGTACAGGAGGTAATAATTATGATTTTGATGAGCTGAGAAGTGATGAGAGCACGAGGGAAAAGTTTCGGTGCGAATGTAGAAACAGGTTTCAAGTCCTGCAGACTTTGATGGAATCTGAAGACAATGATATTAATCAAATGTGGAGAGAGGTAAAAGAGGTTTTGCATGAGAGTGCTAAGGTTACTATTAAGAAAAAGGGAAAAGCAAGAAGGAAAAAGTGGATGTCAGATGAAACATGGAATGTAATTCAGAAAAGGAAAGAGGCTAAGTTAAGAAGTGAAGAACAACATGTTGATGGCCAGGTAGTTGAAGTACTTAGAGCAAAGTACTGGAGTTTACATTCTGAAGTAAAGAGACTCGTTAGACATGATAAGAGGAGACTATATGATGAAAAGGCGACAGAGACAGAAATTAAATTAAGTAAAAATGACGGTCAGAGCACAAGAGTAGCGTATCAGGCCATAAAGGAGTTAACTGGGACTGAAAGGAGAAGGAAGGAAATACCTGTACGAGATAGAAATGGTAATTTGATGACTAAAGATTTGGATATAAAAGGAAGATGGAAAGAGCACTTTGAATCTGTTCTAAATAGACCAATCCCAGCTGAAGAGGACATTTTGCCAGCCGAGAGAGATTTGCAGATAGAAACGGGATATAACTTTGGAAGAGGTAGCAAAATCTATAAAGGAGTTAAAGAATTTTAAGGCTCCAGGTGAGGATGGAATATTCCCTGAAATGCTTAAGGTGGAAAATGACGAGTTGATGAATGCACTTTTGAAACTTTTTAATGTGGCTTGGGATAATGGTGGAATTCCAGAAGAGTGGAAGAATGGAGTGATTATAAAAATACCAAAAAAGGGAGATTTAAGTGTGTGTGGCAATTGGAGGGGGATAACTTTGACGCCTGTAGTTGCAAAAGTCTTTTCCAAAATCTTGTTGAACAGAATAGAGCCAGTAATTGATAAAATTTTAAGAGAAGAACAAGCGGGATTTAGAAAGGGTCGAGGTTGCAATGATCAGATTTTTATTGTAAGGCATCTAATGCAACAAGCTAATGAGATGAAAATGCCACTTAACATGTGTTTTGTGGATTTTGAAAAGGCATTTGATAGTGTTTCACGTGGAGCTATGTTGAAAATTATGAGATTCTATGGTATACCAGAAAAGTTTGTAAATATTATTAGAAGCCTGCATGAAGGTACTCTTTGTAAGGTAATGGTGGGTGGTTCTTTGAGTGATCCATTTCAAGTTAGGTCAGGAGTGATTCAAGGAGGAGTTCTTTCGCCATTGTTGTTTGTTTTGGTTATGGAATATGTTATGAAAAAGATTGTAAGGAGAACAGGTGCAGGAATTAACTGGAAAGAAAATAAGAAGCTGATGGATTTGGACTATGCTGATGATATTGTACTGATTTTGCGGAAGTATTTGTGAGATGCAGAGGGTGCTCGATTGTCTGGTGGAGGAAGAAGAAAAAGTGGGATTGGTAATAAATTGTGGAAAGACTGAAATTATTAATATGAACGTGGAGAACCAAATCGATTGTGTAATTGGGAATAATGTGGTGAAGAATGTAGAAAACTTTAAATATCTGGGAACGATTGTATCATCTAATGGATCATTGAACAATGAAATTGAGGAGAGGATTAGACAGGCTTGGCGAGCTGTTGGAATGTTGAAATCTGTTTGGAATAATAATATGCTTTCGGTACATACTAAAGTGAAAATTTACAAGTCCATGGTTAGTCCAATTTTAATTTACGGGCATGAGTCATGGTACAGTACAATTGCAACAGATCAGAAAGTATTAGGATTTGAGAATAAAATACTGAGAAGGATTCTTGGGGTAAAGTGGCAAGACAGAGTTGCAAATGAAAGAGTAAGGGATATTACGAGAGTGGAACCAGTTAATGAATATGTGAGACTGTCTCGCTGGAAATGGCTGGGGCACATATACAGAAAAGAAGGTTGTTTAATACAGGATGTGCCAGAGTGGATTGCTAGAGGAAGAAGAGGTACAGGTAGGCCGAGGGAAACCTGGTTGAGGACAATGAAAAAAGAAGCAGGAGAGGAGTGTTGGTGGGACCTGAAGGATATGGCAAGAGACAAATATTGGTGGAGAGAGTTCATTGAGGCCCTATGCATCCCGTGGGGTGCCACAGGAAATGATTGATACCAGCTGACAATATTCACCATGAACACATAAAAACTTTCCATAACTGAAACCACTCACATTACTTTGTGTTTTGGATATCATTTGCATCTTTTGTGAAAACAAGATATAACCTCAATGGTTCCATGTCACCTCTTGTTCGTGTACTTTCCTAAATATTTTTGATCAATATGTTCTTTGTTGCCAGTGCATGGAATTTATAATGCCATGTATTGGTATTATTACCTGCAGCATTTTTCTCCCCATTAACCTCTTTACAATTAAAATCTTCAGTTAATGTCAGTCTATTTCTTCTTTGTACCAGTTTTTCCAAGTACAGTATATTAACGTATCTCTTGTCATTATGTACTTCATAGTCTTCATCATTCCATGTTCTTCTTCAAGGTGGCATAGCCTATAATTTACTCGTACATCTATCTTATTACTTTTTTCACTGACTATTTCTATTTTTATAATTTTTACATTTTCATTTCCGGTATGTATTTCTACTTCATTTTTTTTTTTCCCACTCCTCCCCCAGCTCTTCCTTCTCTATCTCCTCACTGTTTATTATAGCCACTACAATTCATCATCTCTACTTTTCCTTTTTGAATTTTGTTTCATGTAAACAAATTACTCGTGGTTTTTCATTGTTAATGTTCTTAATGTAATCATGTAGCTCTAACTTTTTCTACATTAGCCTATCTATAGTACTATATACTGTATTATTTTTATTTTACTGTTCTCCTTGTCTGTTGCTTTACCATGTGTAATATATCTTTCTTTGTGGCCTTTATTTACTTTCTCTGTCTTCTGTTTTATATATCATTTCTCCATTTTCTTATTCAGTACTCTAAAAAAAAAAAATTGCATCTGCATCCATTGTTTCACTGTTTTTATTATTATTATTATTTTTTCTGATATTAAACTTTCCTATTTTCTCTCCCTTCTCCCAATTCAGGTCCCTCTTCACAGCTATCCCCTTGCATCTCTCACTCCAGCATCCATGTAAATGTCATCACTTCCTCTGCCACCCTTACTGACTTGAATTTTGATTGGTCTTGGCCCCACCCTTTTGATACTGTCCCAACCTCCACACTCCCTCAGTCTCTTCCTCCCACCCATTACTTTTTGTAGCTATCTGATTCCTTAATCAATTCGCTGGCTTTCTTTCATCTGTCCCGTTTCTCTCAACTTTATTTCAGATTTCAGATTTGTTTTGAAACACTGTCACACATTATTTTCTGATCCACTGTCTCTCTCATTATGTTCTCCCTCGTTCTTATATCTCATACACTTACTTCAAAATGTACTTTTTCTTCCTTTTTTATTCTCCAATCTCTCCCTAGTCCTCTTTTGTTCTTCCAGTATTTCAGTTAATTTAATTTTTCAACTTATTTTGTCTTCTTGCCATACATTCTTCATATTTTTCATATCTGTCTCCACCTTCTCTGTTTTCACTTTTCTCCTATACATTACTTCTCTTTTATGTTTGATTCTCCTACTTTAATTTCTTTATTTGACTTAACACTTTTGCCTTATACTCTACCAGTTCTTTCTCAGCCTGCATCTTTCCCTCCTCCATTTCATCCCTGTCAGGTAGTCTCTTCTCCAAACAGTCAACCTCTCTGTGATATCATTACCAAAATCATTAGATTCACAAATTACCTGTATTCATTCTAACAGTTCAAATCTCTTCATACTCTCCTGCTCAGACACCACCCTCTCCTCTGACCATTTTCCATCCCCTTGCATTTACACTGAAACCCTTCAAACCCTTCAAATTCTGATGATTCAGGATTCATCCTTTTACCACTAAAATTACCCTTTGTTGTAATTTTGGGCATAGCTCCAGAGAAGCAGGTGGACACAGTTGTAAACAAAGCCTTTGGTATCGTACCACTGTTTTTTGGCCATCTGAATAATCACATCTTTAATGTACAGACCTTCCATCATTTTGTTATCTTTGAATATATAAATATTTAAATTAATGTAGAGACATATACTTATCATGAAGATAGCTTTCCTGTCCCACAGCTTTGATAAACTGTTATGCTCCGTCCAGCATATGTCTAATCACTTGGGGGCCCTCCATGTGTGTGTGTGTGTGTGTGTTTGTGTGAGAGTGAGACAGAGAGAGAGAGAGAGAGAGAATTAAGCTGTTGAAACAGAGGATGCTAAGTAACTGTCAAGGGACTAAAAGGAATGGATGCCGTATGTATGCAGATTCACATGGTAGGGGTGCAGCTCTGTCCCATGTGTGTATATGAAGTTTATATGGAAAGAAAAAATATATAAACAGATGACTTTCCTAGTGAAATGGAGCCAAGATATTGAAGGCTTTGAAGGTGTATGAATGATTATGGCTTATTTCACTGGGCATGCAGCTTGATAAGTGTATACTTTTGTGTGGGATGTTTCCTTATTTGTGAATTATACCATGTCCCATATCACTGGTGGAAATTGAGGATGTGATAAGATGATGATTGACAGTCATGTGAATAAAATGTCTTTGCTTGTGACTTTTCCCTTCTTATTCCTTCTTGGTTTGTAGGTTCCATGTGTGCAAGACTGATGAGCACCTGTTGATGTGCAGTCATGAGCGAGTTCCATGTATCAATGCTGGATATGGGTGTCCTCAGTGGATGCAGCGCAGATTTATTGCTGAGCACCTTCCCTTCTGCCCTGCCTCCGTCATCATCTGTAACACTGAGTGGAATCGTTGGGCACTTGGTGCCAAGGAACGAGAGAAAGTTGCCATGGCTAAGAGTATCTATGCTCTCTATAATGCAGCTGATTTAGGTCAGTATAAGTTGTATTTGTGTTATTTTCTCCTTAAGCTACTAGTGTTGTACTCCTCTAGTTACTAAAGTATTTGGTGCTGATGAGGAATGTAGGCAGCCGTTTCATCCACTTGGAAGCCAAGCATTCCCATATTTCCTTACACGTCACTGTGGTGAAGGACTCTCGCCTGACTGGTGAGGTGCTGTCTATCACAGAGGGACCTTTGCTTCCCTGCATGTTGCATGTATTGTATTGTACCTGTAGGACAGCCTCGTAGAAACAGATGCTTACCAACGGTCAGTGGTCTGTGTAGCCTGACAGATCAGGGTTAAGCAACAGCAACAACAACAACAACAATAACAGCTAAGTGTTTGTAGACATGCTCCTAGGAGGAAAATATGAGAGATGAAAAACTAAGCATTAACCCTTTAACCGCGGGTATTGTTTTGGCCTGACTGTCCTCTCCCGCGGGGGTTTCAGCCAAATGTAAACAAACCTTTAAACCTTAATAACTCTGCACAGAATAAAGCTAGTGAAAAAAATAAGGTACCATTAGAAAGTACTAACCTTCAGCTTTCCATTGATGTAGGTTTCATGACTTTGTTGACTTTCACAGGACGGGCAGTGCCGTTAGAAGTGAGGGGTGTAAAATCACTATTTTTCGCTCACACACCATTACCTTCGCTCATACACCATTACCAAATGCCAACCTCATTCTGGTAATAATACTATAAACATATATGAACACTGCACATACGATAAACACCCACTCTGTGTTCACTGAGGCAGGTAAAAGGCACTGTAATTACCCGCACTTCACTGCCACATCAGCAGTGTTGTAATCACTATTTTTCGCTCACACACCATTACCAAATCCCAACCTCATTCTGATAATAATACTATAAACATATATGAACACTGCACATACGATAAACACCCACTCTGTGTTCACTGAGGCAGGTAAAAGGCACTGTAATTGCCCGCACTTCACTGCCATATCAGCTGTGTTGTAATCACTATTTTTCGCTCACACACCATTACCAAATGCCAACCTCATTCTGATAATAATACAATAAACATATATGAACACTGCACATACGATAAACACCCACTCTGTGTTCACTAAGGCAGGTAAAAGGCACTGTAATTGCCTGCACTTCACTATCACATCAGCAGTGTTGTCACTCACACAGCTGGACAGATACTGATGCGTGTTTGGTCCGGGGTGGGGTGGGGGGCCCAGGGGGTGGGAGGTGGGGCCCCAGGGGGGGAAGAGGGAGGTGGGGGTCGGCTGGAGTGAAAGAACTTAATAGCTACTCTCCCTTGAAACAGTTGGCGCACGGAAAAATCGCGGGATATTCAAAATATTCACAAACATTCGAGAATGACACCCGCGGTTTGGTCCAGTTTTTGCAACGTCATTCTGGAATGACACCTGCGGTTAAAGGGTTAAGAGATGCCTTCTTTAGCAAGATGAACAGAGTGTGGCTGAACATGGAGCCATTGACAGAAGTCTTAATGAACAGAGCCTCTCAAGAACAATCTCCTGAGAGTTACTGATTGTGTGTGTGAATGAAAAAGAGGTCTTCCAGACGTAAAGTAACATGTTGGTGGAATGAGGGTGTAAAGCTGCAGTTAAAGAGAAAAGAAGACTTTTCTGGGAATGGAAAAAGGATGGTATTGGAGAGGAATACTTGGCTGCCAAGCATAGGATTAGAAAGGAGGTATGCAGAGCAAAATCTGTGTCTTAAAGACACTTAATGGATAAACTAAATACTGTAGTGATGAAAGCAAGAGTATGGTATTTAGGGTGGTAAATCAGGTAAGGAGAGAAAACAGGGTTATCACAGGTGAGCAGTGTGTAAAGAATGAAGAAGGAAAACTAGTGGTGGACAGTCTATCTATCCATCTGTATATTGCCAGACACCATAATCCCGTAAAGGGTGGCCATTTGACACTGAGTTAGTTGTTTTACAGGGAGGGGCACCAACCCTCTTGTTGATACGTAGGGAGCACGTAGGGAGCACGTATGGTTTGGTTATATGGTTACCACCCAGCGTTGTAAATGGTTTCTTGGCTTACAGGAAACCATTTGGCTTGTCACTCAATGTAAAGCCACCTGTAAAGGAAAGAAAAGGAATAAGAAGTGACAGGAAAGATAGGAGAAATAGGAAGAGAGGAGGGCAGGCACAGAAAAAGAATGATAAAAGCTAAGGAAGTAGGCAGCACTACATCAAGTGAGTGGATGATGGTTGCCACCACCTACCACAATTGAAGGTATTAAAGATGCATGGAGAGAGCATTAGAACTGGTTGCCGAATGAAGAGTTTGATTGGAACAAGGAAGAATTGGAGTCAACAGATCCAGTGTTTGGCCCGTGGCCTTTGATTGATGCTGCTTCTATGAGCAGGACAGTAGGCAGGATGCAGTTCGGGAAGTTGGCAGATGGGTTTGGGTTGGCTGCTGAAATGTTGATTTGTTGAAGGCTTCAGGAGATATAGGAGTGGACTTAGTTACTGATCTATTAATTTGATTGTATATAAGTGTGGCCATGTGGAGAGGATGGAGGGTGAAAGACTGATGAAGAGAGTGTATGTGAGTGAGGTGGAGGGGGGAAGAGGGAGGGGGAGGCCGAGGATGAGATGGAGGGATGGGGTGGAGAGGTATATGAGAGAGGGGGGTGTGAGTTGGGAGCAGGGCAGTGAAATGGCGGGGGACAGGGTGACTTGGAGGCGATTTGTTTGTGGCCACCCCAAACGGGATTGAGACATCTGGCAATAGATAGATAGATAGATATATAAGTGTGTTGTCCAATATGGCTGGCTAACAAGTGTGATAGTAAATATGTATAAGGGGAAGGGTGGTGCCCACGAATGAGGAAATTATAGAGGCATAAAAGTTTTGCACCAGATAATGAAGGTAATGGAGAGAGTCCTTGTAGTTATGATAAAGGAAGGGATGAATATTGATGTGATGCAGTTTGGGTTTATGCCAGCAAAGGGATCACTGATGGTACATTCATTTTGCAACAGCTTCTGGGAAAATATGTAGGAAAGAAAAGGGAACTCTTGGTTTTTGTTGACTAGAAGTCCTTTGACAGTCTCTTTAGGGAGTGGTAAAGTTGGCAATGAGAAAGCGCTGGATCGAGAATTGGCTGGTTAGAATGGTTATGGCTATGTATGTGGGTGCTTGCACCCAGGTAAGAGTGAATGGAGATTTGAGTGATGAGTTTTATGTGAATGTTGGCATGCATCAAGAGTCAGTCTTGAGTCCCTTCTTGTTTGTCACGGTGCTTGTTAACATGTAACTTCAGAAGTGGATTGCCATGGGATATGTTGTATGCTAATGACGTGGTGTTGATTGAAGAGAATGAAAGGATGGTGGTGGAGAGAGTTAGGAAATGGAGAGTTGGACCAGGGCACAAAGGTTTGAGAGTAAATGTGGATAAATCAGGTTGGTGACGGTACTGTCAAAGCAGAGGTGTGACCCTGTGCAATATGCCACAAGGTTGTGGGAAATAATGCCATTTTGTGCAGTGTTTGTGATAAATGAGTGCATGAGAGATGTAATGGCAGAGAAGGTAGACTGAGAAATAATGCTGATTTCATGTGTACGGCTTGTCAGAGAGAGTGTAGAGATTGTCAGGTGTGAAAGGATCGATCTTACTGGAGTGTCACTGAAGTGTATGGAAGAGTCTTATTTATTTGGGGGACAGGTTGTGTGCTGGAGGTGGGGCTGGAGCTAGTTCTGTGGTTAGGTAAGGAGTGACTGGAGGAAGTTCAGGGAGCTATTGCCTCTCATAACACTGAGAGGGCTCTCCCACCGTATGAAGGGATCTTTGTATGCGGCATGTCTTAGGAGTGTAATGCTGTATGGTAGTGAGACTCGGGCATTACTGGAAGAGGATATTCGCACACTCAGACATAGAGAAATTACAGTGATTAGGTGGATGTGCAGTGCATCCGTGAATGCGAGGCCTGGGGGTGCTAGGTTTACAATGAAAGTGTTACGAGGATGGATGGGACTGTAGTGTATTGGTGTTATGATGAAGAGAGGTAGATTGAGATGGTTTGGGCATGTGGAAAGGATGAGGGATGACAGTTGGGTGCAGAAAGTTAGAAATATGAACACTGGGGGTAGGGTTGCAAGAGGCAGACTGAAAAAGACTTGGGACGAGGTCATAGAGTGTGACTTCAGGAATAAGGGACTGAATAGGGAGCCTGCAGAGATCAAGGAGCATGGAGAGCCATTATTTCTTGACCAAGGCTGACACTTGCAAGCATGTTTGAGCCTTTATAAATGAAGTGAAATGAAATGTCCTCTGTTTTTGTTTGATTTTCCCACACACTTTTCTTTAATGTTTCATTCTTGTTCTTTAATTTTTTATTCTACTTCCCACCTTTGCCATATATTTTCCCAATGCTTTCTCAGCCTGCATCTTTCCTTCCTCCATTTCATCTCTCTCAGCTAATCTCTTCTCCAAAGCAGTCAACCTTTCTATGATATCTGTACCTGAATTATTAGATTCACAAATTACCTATATTCTTTCAAGCAATTCCTACCTTCATAACCTCCCACTCTTCTGCCACCCTCTCCTCTACCTTTTTCTTCATCTCCTTAAATTTACTCTGAAATCCTTCAGATTCTGGTGTTTCAGGATGGTCTTACCTTTGATGTAGTTTTGGGTGTTGCTCTGGAGGAATGGGTGGACATAGTGGTAGTTGTTGTAAACAAAGTCTTTCTTATCTTACTGGTGCTTTGTGGTCAGCTGATTTTATAAAATACAGTATCCACATCCTTACAGTATAGACCTTCTGTCTTCTTATAACTTCTGAATCTATTGATGTTTAGATTAATGCGGATACATACATAACGAGAAGATAGCTTTCCTGTCACTCAGTTTGGATAAACTTATGTGCTCTGTCCATCTTGTGTCTGATCGCTCACTAGGGTGCCCTGTGTATGTGTGTGTGTGTGTTCTTACCTAATTATTCTTACCTAATTGTATCTCTACAGGAATGAGTCAAGCTCGTGTGTGTGTGTGTGTGTGTGTGTGTGTGTGTGTATTCATTCATTCATTCATCATCCAATCCTACATTGTCCCACGAGGGGCATAGGAGCCCGGGGCTAGGCAGTTGGTCCCAACATTTAAGATGAGAGTGACCAGCCTCACTCATCCCTGAGTGGCATTACATGAGCAATCAACCCCAACCATCCCTTGGATATAAACCTTCACCGGCTCAATCCGACTGGAGCACAATAATTACCCACTAAACCACCAGGCGCCAAAATTTGGTTATATGGTTACCACCCATATATACAGGAAACCTGGTATACAGGAAACCATTTGGCTTGTCACTCAGTGTAGAGTCACCCACAGGCAGAAGGAAAAGGAAAGAATGAAGGAAAGAAAGACAGAAGAGGGAGTGTAAAGTCACCCGTAGGCAGAAGGACAAGGAAAGAATGAAGTAAAGACAGAAGAGGATGGAAGGAAAGAAGGATGGATGAGAGGAAAGGGCAGACACCCGAGAACAGCACTACATCGAGTGAGTGGATGGCAGGCGCCTCCACCTACCACTATATATATATATATATATATATATATATATATATATATATATATATATATATATATATATATATATATATATATATATATATATATATATGTATATATATATATATATATATATATATATATATATATATATATATACAGAATATATAAAATATACCCATATCTTCACTCTACCAGACATGGCACTGGCACTACGTGATCAAGATCTTGTAAATGAGATGCAGAAGCTCCCAAAACGCGTGCGGACAACACTCTGCAATGGCATCAATCGACGCTTTCCCAGCCTACCCCTCACCACTCGTGGCTCCCGGCACCTTGTTCCCAGACACCACCAGGGCTTAACAAAGGGCAAGGTCTCTCGTGCACACACAGAAGATGAGGATAACGACCTTACACCAGGTACAGTTTGGGTCAGAACTTCACATGATGGTTAACGTCTTTAACTTCCTGGTATTTCCCCTCTTTTACTCTCTACTGTTCTCTGCTGGTTAATGTCTTGAGGTAAAAGAGGCTTGCTATGATTCTCTGCCTATAGATGATTCTTTTTAATATGATACATCAGGGAGGAAAGTAATGAACATGGAGTAACAGGTGAACTCTTATATCTGACTACTGTATATTACTGTATACTGATATGTCATGGTCTTGACGGTAAGCTTTCTTACCTTCTGCTCTCTCCTCTAGCTTTCTTCCACTTTTGCTGGTGCTTTCTATCTTTGTTACTTTAAAGTTCCTGTATAGTATTTATTGATCGTACTATGTGATTGATATTGCTGATACTGATATCCTTGATGTAACACCACAGGATCATTGTTTGGCCAGTCATTTTGGGGTAAGTAGCAATTAAATTAGCAAAATTTCCAGTATGATATGTCTTGTTACTTTATGATGAATAGAGTTATTGGTTTTATTTTGTATTAGCAGATGACTAGGTGGATGTGTTGTGTGTCTTTGAATCCGATGCCTGAGGAGGCTAGGTTTACAGTAGAAGAGTTGAGAGGAAGGATGGGACTGGAGTGTATTGGTGTTGTGATGAGGAGGGGCAGACTGAGATGGTTGGGGCATGAGGAGAGGATGGGGGATGACAATTGGGTGCAGAAATTGAGAAGCGTGAACAATGGCAGTAGGGTTGTGACAGGCAGATCAAACAAGACCCGAGATGAGGTCATAGAACGTGACCTCAGGGTTAAGGGACTGAAAAGCTGGCTACCAGAGATCGAGCAGCATTGAGGGCTGTCATTAGGTGACCAAGGCCAATGCATGCAAACGTGCTGGAGCGTATATAAACAAAACTAAACAAGATACCACTGTCCGAGTGTTAATATTATCAGTATTAATTTCTGTACTGTATATGCATTATAACTACTTGATAGTTATAAGAAAAACTCTATTACATTTTATGTGAAATAATATTTTTATGTGCCAGTTCTAGGTACCTAAAACCAGAGAAATAGTGTGAAGGGGCACTCAAGAGACTTGTAGGATTGTAGAGTGTTGATTGAGCAAGTGTGTTTGGGGTCTAGGCACTATGTCTTCTGGCTAAGCATAAGTCTGCATAGGATGTGGTGGCCTTTGATTGCCAGCTTTCTGTGTAGCAGTTGTCACAGCGAGAAGGAAGCTCTTGGGCTCTCCTAACTGATGGGTTCTGAAGATAGTCACACCTAGAGGGCCAGACACTAGGAGGTTTGGGGGAGGTAAAAACCTTTAACCCCTGGCTGTGGCATGGCTTTTAGAAGGCATTTCTGGTAGCTTGTGCCATACCTACCAGAATCTCCCATAATTTTTCAAAGTTGTCCATGATTATTCTTATTTGTAATAAGTGGTCAGACATGGAGTGATACAACCTTTCTCTCATTCAGTGGTCAGTTTAGGCTATTTCTTGCCCCTCTGGGTGTTAGTTGCCCAGAATATGCTCTAGTGACCAAAAACAAGGTGTGTTCATCTCATCAGTACACACGAGTGGTGGCATCTCGACTCTTACAACTTGTTTCAGTTGCAAGTAAAAAGCTTATTTTTCATGTATATAGATTTTCTTAATTTAAGTACAGTATATCTATGAAAATTTTTGAAATTAAATAGCTACTGTAGACCAACTTTTCCCAGAACTCATGCATCATGAACATCCTGTCTGACAGGCATTCTTCAGATTAGGATTTAATGATCAGCATGAATGAAAGACTGACTAAGAGGGTGTATGTAGGTGAAGTGGAGGGAAGGAGAGGGAGGGGTAGACCGAGGATGAGGTGGAGGGATAGAGTTGAGAGGTATATGAGGGAGGGGGGGGTGAGTTGGGGGGAGGGTAGTCAAATGGTGGGTGACAGAGTGACTTGGAGGCGTTTTGTCTGCGGCCACCCTTTGCGGGATTAGGGCGTCGGGCTATAGATAGATAGATAGATAGATAGATGAATTGTGGTTGAGTCTCATGTGCTGAGTATTGGTGACTGGGAGCCAGTGATGTGATGGTTGATGAAGCATTGTTTTTTTTCCCAACTTCTATGATGTGTTTCAAGCTATTGTTGAAATTTGTACAGTTCTGGTGTTTATATAGATGAGATGACGGTCGTGCACTGACTCTGAGCAAAGGAGACTTAACATCACAGATGTAAAATCAGTGCCAGCATGGACTGCCTTATGGTTGTTGGGTCCCTGTCTTAAGTCAGTCTGAACAGAATGTGCATAATATATACATCAGTGCACACCCTTTGATGCACCCGGGAATCAGGGGATCTTGATTCTAATGCAGCTCAGTTGGTCACTAGGGCCAACAGGCTTTTGATACAGGGTCTTTGCTGTTGAGTGATATATGACTTTAATCCTGAGTGAGGGCAGACCAGGTGTCAACTCCTCACAGTGTCATCACATTGTCCTGCTGCCCACACACTCTTGACGTGTCTACAGTCTGCTGACAAAGTAACAGGCATTATAGTCACATGATAACCTTTGTAGCCTGAAGTGATACAACTGAAGTACAGCCACTTACTCTGCTGACCATATGCCAGCTCTTGAACACAGCAGTGCTTGATCCCTGTAAGACTGGGATGGGAGTGAAGTTGTTGTTGTTGTTGAGTAACTCCAGTCTCTCCAACCAAACAGACCCATCAACTGCAGGCAAATTTCCACCCCTGTAAGGCTATCCCATGCAGTGAACTGATGTTTCCTTACTGCAAACAGCACCTTACTACAGGCAGGTGTGGGGAAAAGTATGGAGGTTTGATTCCTGGGTGGCTGTTGCATTTATACCTCCACCCAGTAAACAGGGGCACCATAGTAGTTTCCACATTACTCCATTATTTTGTTACCACTGAGCATTGTTAATGATTTCCTGGGTTGCAGGAAAACATTAAGCCTGTCACTCAGTATAGAGCTACTGGAAATGGAGAAGTATACTATAAGTGACAGGATGAGAGGAAGGCAGACATAAAAAAGAAAGATAAAAATGAGGGAAGAAATAGGCGCACTACATCAAGTGACTGGATGATAGTTGCCACCACCTACCACCAGAAGGTGATATGATGAATAGGCTGATGATGTCAGAGGTTGTCATGTCAGAGAGAGGGACATCGTATGAGCCTGTGGTCTATCCGTTATTCACAGATAATGTGTCTGCTTGGGATATGACAGCTCTTTGAGTCTGTGGCAAGCCTCATGCAGTTGAAGAGGGTCAGTGACCTCCAGAATGTTCACAGTTGTTGGTGTTGTACCACCCTAGTGTGTCTGAGCAAGCAGACCTATCAACTTGTACCTTTCCTTCTTGCTGGAAGTTTGCCCTCATTCAGCCTGTCCCAAAGATGGGTGACCATTCCCAACCCTCTAACTATTGTCCAATTGCTTTAACATACTGTATCAAAAGTTTTCGAGTCATTCTTAATAGAAAAATTTTAAAGCATTGTTCCTATCACGACCTTCTTTCTGATCATCAGTATGAGTTCTGTCAGGGACGCTTCACTGGAGATCTTCTCACCTACCTTTCAGACTCCTGGTCATCCTCCTTTCGGGACTTTGGCGAAAGCTTTGCCATTGCACTTAACATCTCAAAGGCTTTCGATCGAGTCTGGCATAAATCTTTAGTTTCCAAACTGCCCTCTTATTGTTTCTATCCTTCTCTCTGTGCCTTCATCTCTAGCTTCCTTTCTGGTTGTTCTCTAGCCGCTGTTGTAGATGGCCATCGTTCTTCTCTTAGATCTATTAACAGTGGTGTTCCTCAGGGCTCTGTCCTACCATCAACTCTCTTCCTTTTATTCATCAATGACCTTCTAAGCTGTACATCTAACCCTATCCTCTCATATGCTGATGTTTCCACCCTTCACCTTTTCATTTGGTTCCCGCAACGTCCATCCCAGCAGTTACTTCAACAAACAAGGGATGAGGCTATGGCACACCTAATGTCTGACTTGGCTCATATCTCAGACTTGGGTAAAAATAATCTGGTTGTTTTTAATGCATAAAAGACTCAATTCTTACACCTATCAACCCACCAGAATCTTCCACAGGTATACCCACAAATGTTTAATAATATATCAGCTTAATCCTGCATCATCGTTGAACATGCTTGGGGTTTCGTTCACTCGGGACTTATCTTGGAAAGATCTTATTACATCTCCTGTAAAATCCGCTTCCAAGAGATTGGGTGTGCGAGGCCGAATCTGTTCCTTCTTTACCGCTGCACAATTGTTGACTCTATACACGGGTTTTATCCTTCCCTGTGTGGAGTACAGCTCTCATGTGTGGGGAGGCTCCCCACATACAGCTCTTCTCAATAGGGTGGAGTCAAAGGATTTTCGTCTCATTAACTCTCCTCCTCTTACTGACTCCCTTCAACCTCTGTCTCTTCGCCGCACTGTTGCATCTTTATCTCTTTTTCTGTCGCTATTTCAGTGGTCACTGCTCCTCTGAACTGTCTGCATGCATTCCTCCACCTCTGTGACGGGCGCGTAGCACCCGTCTAGCAGCAAACTCTCATCCCTTTTCTGTACAACTCTCTAATGCAGGAGTTGACCATAACTCCCAGTCCTTTTATGCAACAGGTCAGCTCTGGAATTGTCTCCCTCTGTCTGTATTTCCTGCTTCCTGTGATGTCCAGTCTTTCAAACGCGGTGTGTCCAGGCATCTCGAAATGATCAGATCGAATTTGGCTGTCTGTTGTATTTTGTTTTTCTCTTAGAAGGAACAAGAATTGTGGGCTCGCAACCTTTGGTTCCTTCTTCCTAGCATAAAAAAAAAAAAAAAAAAAAAAACACACACACACACAGGCAAGCAACTGCCCCTGCGAGGCCATCCCATGCAGTGAATTGACATTCACTTGTAGCTGACAGCATCTCACCACAGTGAGGTACAGGGATTAGTGAGGAAGTTTGGTTCCTGGATGGATGCCACATTTGACTCTCCACCCAGGGACACCATATCAGGCTCCACGTGACCCTGCAACTTTGTTGTATGGTTAGGACCCATTGTAAATGGTTTCCTGAGTTACAAGAAACCATATGGCTTGCCACTCAGTGTAGAATCACCTTAATTGGAAGGAAGAGTAATACAGTAAATAGTGACAGGATGGATGGGAGGAATAGGAAGAGAGGAGGACAGACACAGAAAAAGAATGCTAACCATGAAGGAAGAAGTAGACAGCACAACATCAGGAGAGTGGATGATGTGGATTTTTCCCATAAGATTGTTAAGAAATAGGGAGGTTAGGTGGATGATGTGGATTTTTTCCCATAAGATTGTTAACAAATTGGGGGGTTAGGTTCCTGACCACCTTTGTCATTCAAAAAATTTTAAATAATGATGGAATAAATACCAGTATTTATCATTTTACACCTTTTACGTATTAAAATGAAGGAATGTTTTTAATCTGTTTTATTTCTAACAATAATGAGGGGAAAAACACAGTACATAGTGTAATACATCAGAATACTCTCTCTCTCTCTCTCTCTCTCTCTCTCTCACACACACACACACACACACACACACACACACACACACACACACACACACACACACACACACACACACACACACACACACACACACGAGAGAGATATGGCGGTAGTATATGTTCCACCTAAGACGAGACCATGGAATGGTGACGAATACCAAGAGATGTTGTCAGATATGGCTAGTTATTTACAAAAAATAATTGTGAAAAGCAACAATATAATTTTGGTGGGTGACTTTAACTGTAAAGAGGTGAACTAGGAGGAATGGGACTCAGGAGGCAGCAAGGATTCGTGGGGCACTATGTTATTAAATATAATAATGAATAATGGGATGGCACAATGGGTCAAAGAAGAGACACGGTTCTGAGGTGAGGACACACCAGCAAGGTTAGATTTACTGTTTACCAAAGAACCCAATGTAATAGAATCATTGAAATATTTCTGTCCTATAGGAAAAAGTGATCATGTGGTCATTGAGTTCCAGATGATAATAGGGAACGTTGAGCCAAGAAACGAGCTTCATAGACAGGGAAGATACAACTTTGGGAAAGCAAATTTTACAGGATTGAGAGTTTTTTGAAGTTGCGGATTGGAGAAAATTCAGAGAAACAAGAGAGATACAGAGGAAGTGAGATATCTTTCTAGACCTCTATAATTTGGGGGTGAAAAAATTTGTACCAAGAGTAAGAGGGAGAGAAAACAGGAAAAAGGAGTGGTTTAATAGAAGGTGTATGATAGCAAAAAAAGAGAGAGATAAGGCATGGAACAATTGGAGAAAGAGAGGTAACAACAGAACAAAGGAAGAATATAAAAGAATTAGAAATGAATGCACAAGAATACGTAGAGAAGAAGAAAGGAATTTTGAAAAAGGTATAACAGACAAATGCAAGGATGAACCCAAACTGTTTTATAGATTTGTTAATGGCAAACTGAAACAAAAGGAAGGAATCACCAAACTGAAAGTAGAAGGAGAGGTCTATAAAAATGCAGCAATGCAAGCTGAAATAATGAACAAATGTTTCCAATCGGTTTTCACTAAGGAAGAAGAGTTTGTGGAAGGGGAGGGAGTGATTAGAAATGTACCGGTGATAAAAGATATAAAAGTGGTGGTACAGGAAGTGTATAAATTACTGGAAACTCAAGATGTAAGGAAAGCCCCAGGACCTGATGGAATTTCTAATTGGGTACTGAAGGAATGCAGAGAACAACTGGCAGATAAAATTCACAGTTTAATCGTGTGTTCTCTGGAAGAGGGGAAAGTGCCACAAGAATGGAAGAGGGCAAATGTGGTACCAATTTATAAGGGAGGAAACAGGGAAGAACCCCCCAGTGTCTCTAACCAGCATGTTCGCAAAATTGTGTGAGAGAATCCTGAAAGACAGGTGGATAAAACATCTAGAAGAGATGAATATTTTGACTGAATGTCAGTTTGGATTCAGAAGTGGAAGGTCATGTGTTTCAAACTTGTTGAGCTTTTACTCAAGAGCGATTGACGTGGTACAGGAGAGAGATGGTTGGGTGGATTGTGTGTACCTAGACTTAGAGAAGGCCTGTGACAAGGTACCTCATAATAGACTAATGTAGAAACTAGAATATATAGGAGGACTGAAGGGGAAACTCCTGGAATGGATGAGAGACTTTTTGAGAGACAGACAAATGAGGACAGTAATAAAGGATATGATGTCTGGATGGAGGGAAGTAACAAGTGGAGTCCCTCAAGGCTCGGTGTTGGCGCCAGTAATGTTCCTGATATACGTAAATGATATGGTAGATGGAGTGAACAGTTATGCAAGTCTGTTTCCTGATGATGTAAAGATCTTGAGAAAGGTAGAGGTTGAGGAGGATTGTAAAATGCTGCAGGAGGATTTGGATAGGATACATGTTTGGAGCCGGATGTGGGAAATGAAATTTAATGTAAAGAAATGTGAAATATTGGAAATGGGTAAAAGTACCAGGAGGCCATCACAGAATTATTCGGTGAGTAATGAATTAATCACAAAAATGAGAGAAGAGAAAGATTTGGGAGTGTTGGTCCAAGATAGTTTGTCACCAGAAAAGCACATTAACAAGATAGTTGGAGAGACTTATAAACTCTTGACTAACATAAGAGTAGCATTTCATTATATGGATGAGGAGATGATGAAAAAATTGATAGTGGCCATGATCCGCCCCAGGTTAGAATATGCAGCGGTAATGTGGTCCCCACACAAAAAGAAAGATATAAACAAGATTGAGAGAATACAAAGAACAGCAACCAAGATGGTCCCCAGTCTGGCAGATCTGCCATACAGAGAGAGGCTGGAAAAGCTGGATTTGCCTTCCTTAGAGGAAAGGAGAAAGAGGGGAGACATAATTGCAGTATTCAGGACCATGGTGGGAGTAGATAAAATTGACAAAGAAGATCTGTTTGTTTGGGATAAGTGAGCAACAAGAGGACACGGAATGAAAATGAAAAAGTCAAGCTGCTTGAAGGATATCAAGAAATATAGCTTTCCTTACAGAAGTATAGACTTATGGAATGGCCTGGACAAAGAGATCGTCCAGTCTAAAAACTTAAACTAGTTTAAAGCTAAATTTGACTTACTGAGAAACAGCGACGGGAACCCACGAGCATAGCACATTTCGTGTGTATCACAATTAGGTATATTAGGTAAATACATAAGTATTTGGAACGACTAGGACGAAAAGGCTGTGCAGGAGAAAAACATTCATATGTGTAAAGGTAGACATGATAAATGTGGAAATGGAGACAGGACAACACGAGCATTGCTCAATTCCTGTATACTACAAATAGGTAAATACACATCACAAATTATATACAAAGATCATGCACTTACATAAACACTCGCTCATTCTGGTTGGTGAGCACATGACTGCGCTTGACATGGGTAGTAGTAGGGGTCTTGGTTGGTGCCATGGTGGTGCTGTAGTATTGCACATGGTCAAACAGATATGCAGACGGATGAAGAGGTACCTGATCAGCTGAGCAGAGCGAGGGAGACTGAGGCAGCTCAGCCGGTCTGTCTTGCGGCACACAGTTTGAATTGTCGAAATGGCGGGGATAACCATGTTGAACAACGAAAAAGGATATAGATTTGTAAATGTCAAAACAACAGATTATCAAATAACCATCGGTCAGAAAACAGGGGTTTCCTGTATTGTTTTTTTTGGACTTTTGAAAACATAAGAAATATATACATGATCATCAAATACACACTTCAGATGATGTGGGTTATTGTTTTACCTACTGGAAATGCATAGAAGTATAGCTAAATAGTTGCAGGCAGGTACATCAAAGTCCAAGAGCAAGTCCAAACCAGATAAATCCATCGATGAAGCTCAGAGGAAAAAATCCACTTGATTCACGTAGTTTTCACTCATTTCACTCAACAGCAACTTAATGTAATTCACTTAATTTTCACTCAGTACACTTCAGTTTATTATTTCACTTAAAATTAACTGCTGCCTTGAAAAATTAGGAGTATTGAGATATTCGGATTATTGGTGGTCGGATTAAAAGACTTTTACTGTATATACTGAACATACACCATAGACCATCGTTTTAATGGACCTTGATAGACTGGATATTGGATTTAGTGGACACCATGAAGCCCCCCACCCCCCTAACAGTGTCGAACATACCAAATCCGTCTACCTGTCTGTAGTGTTCAGTGCAATTCCTGCAAGAACTGGACCCATTACACCTGCACAGCACTTGCATCCAGAAAACATTATACAGACACCTTGACCTGCTCCTTATGCTCCTTCCCCCCACCCACCAACCCCCCTACCAATCCTACTTCTACTTCCTTCACACCTCCACAGCCAAACCCACCGATCCCTCCCACACCATCCAGTCCCCCAACTCCTCCCATTCCAACCCATCCTAATCCACATCAACCCTTACCTCCATCATTATCTCCTCCTACCCCTTCCCCTCCACCCACACCACCTCCCCCCCAAGCTGCAGCAGACAACACACATCGAACACACAACATAAACATCCTTCAGTTAAACATAGATGGCATAAACACCAAAAAACAAGAACTCACACAATTCATCAAACAACAGAACATACACATTGCCATCTTACAAGAAACAAAACTACACAGAGCACAGAAAACACCGACATTTCATAACTTCACCACCATTCGACAAGACCTGTCCGACGGTGGTGGCGGTGGACTCATCACCCTGGTACACAAATCCATCAACTTTGCAGATACCAGTGCACACACAATGTCACTTCTCCCCCCACATGACACCACAATAGAAATACGCACTGGTAACAAATCACACATAACAATCACTAACACATACATTCCCCCCCAATCGTCCCCCACAGTACCACACACGTGCAGGTACTCTCCACAGATACACCACATCACTAACATACCCAACATCATCCTGGGTGGTGATTTCAATGCCAAGTTGTCAGCCTGGCATGTCAACAACCCTGACACAGACAGAGGGCTGGTACTACAATCCCAGACAGCTCATCTTTTCATACTGAACAATGTAGACCAACATACCCATATCCCACACCAAGCCCTCTTCCTCCCATCATCTCCAGACATCACCTTCTGCTCCCCAAACCTCGCCCCCACCAGATCATGGAGAGTGGTCAAAACCCAAGGTTTTGTTCACCTCCCAGTCATCATCACTACCAAAACCAGAATCACCCCAGCTGGCCACAAACACACATACACTAATTATGACAGAGCCAACTGGGAGGCCTTTGTAACTGAAACAGAACAACATTTCGAAACACTAAATAGTACACTCATCACAAACATCAACACCACTGTGCACACTTTCAATACAATTATACAAAACACTGACAAAAGACACATCCCTAGAGGCAACAGAAAGAGACACAACCCCAACTTTACACCAGAAATTTAAGGCCTCATCAGACAACGGGACACACTTCAACACTCCCCAACACCCCATACACAAGACAATGTACAACAAATACAAGAACTCAACACTCAGATAAGCAGTAAAATATCAGAACAGCAAACACTAAACTGGAAAAATTACCTCCAAACACTTGACCACAAAACAAACATCAGCAAACTCTACAAAACACTGAACAGCATCACACTTTCCAACAGCAATACCACACAATCACACGCTGCTATCACAACAACAGACACCATACCCTCAAACAGATAACAAGCAAACACTCTCATCAATCACTTTTCACAAGTCAGCCATCTAAACCCCCATCCCGAAGACCGACGTATCATCCGACGTAAGAGACAGTTCCCCACAGACCCAGACTACGCAACTTTCACTTACAACCAGACGAAGCACATCGTTAACAATCCCAAGCACTCATCTGCCTGTGGACCAGACAACATAAGCAACATTCACTTTAAACACCTAGGACCACAAGGCACAGAAGCATTCACCAACATATCAAACTACAGCTACTCATTCATTCATTCATTCATTGCCAGACGCCATGTATCCCACACGGGGTGGCCAAGGGCTTAGAGTTAATTGTTTTACAGGGAGGGGCACTAATCCTCCACCAACCCCACTTGACACGTAGGGATGCCAACAGCATCTGGTGTTCCCAGGCGGTCACCCATCCGAGTACTAACCAGACCCAACGTTGCACACAACATACTACCCAACATCTGGAAGCATGGCAATATCATCACTATCCCTAAACCCAACAAAGACCCCACGTTACCCTCCTCACACCGCCCCATCACGCTCCTCTGCACCCCCTCTTAAGTCACTGAACGGCTGATACTACAACTAGTCACACCTCACATTCCCCTAGCCCAGTCGCAACATGGCTTTAGGCCACTACACTCCACAAACACCCTTCTTACAGACCTTACACAGAGAGTTTTTGATGGCATGAATTCAGCTAGGCCACCACACAGAACACTCCTAATCACACTAGACATTAGCAAAGCTTTTGATGCCATCCCCCGCCACAACTTCACAAACAAAATACTCAACACAAACATGCACAATAACACAAAAAGATGGCTGGCAAACTACTAAGCGGGCAGATGTGCACATGTAGCATTTGCCGGTCAGTCTTCTAACATCAGAATCTTCACAAATGGCGTCCCCCAAGGATCTGTTTTGCCCCCTACACTCTTTAACCTATACATGCACGACATACCCACACCCCACACACCACAGATACACATAGCTTCCTATGCAGATGGTATAACACTTACATGTACACACCAAAACGCAAACACAGCTGCACACATCATTCAACCTTACGTCAACACACTACACGAATGGTTCACCACAAACAGGCTCAAAATAGCCTCAGCCAAATCTACAGTGACCCTTCTCACAAACTGGACAGCAGAACACAGTCACATCCCACACGTCACCATAAACAAGACTCCCCTACCACACACACACACACACACACACACACACACACACACACACACACACACACACACACACACACACACACACACACACACACAAAATCCTTGGTGTAACATACAATACATCAATGTCATTTAAACAACGCATCACAAACATAAGAAATAACATAACACCAAGACTCAGTGCTTTGAGGTCACTTGCCCATACAACATTCGGACACAACAAAAAAACCACCACCACAGTATACAAACAATACATACATTCAGTGATGAATTATGCAAGCCCTGCCTGGGCTTGTAACCTCACCAAAACACACTACAACACTTTACAGACCATACAGAACAAGGCCCTAAAAATAATCACAGGCTGCACAGCTACCACACCCACAGACCACCCACATCAAGAAACCAAAGTCCTCAAAGTCAAGGATCACCTGAGAGGCACCCAGTTTCTTATTTCAGCTTCCACAAACCCACAACATCCACTATACTGTATTTCTGTACATGGCAGCACATCCACCCACACCAAGGAACATTAAAACAACACCAAGCACAATCCCATACCATACACAATACATTCACATCTCCCCCCTCGCCCACCTCAGACCAGCTTCCAGAAGCATATCCACACTCAGATCACTCGCCGCTCCATTTAGTCACTTAAAGACAACACACAGCTGCATGCACGGTCTCCTGACATCCACCCTTCTGAATCCTATCTCCCTCGTGAGGACAGAGTCCACCTGGCCAGGCTGAGATGTGGGCACCATCCAGCCCTCTTAAGCTACCAGAAGAGGCTGGATGACTCTGACGCTGATGCCTGTCCAGGATTCAACACAGCACCCCATACCATTAAGCACATTATGGAAGATTGCATTGCACACAATCACCTAGGCCAACAACACAACATACACTCTTTGAGAGCTCTGTGGGAAGGCCCGGTCTCGGCCATGGCCTTCCTAAAGGACTCAGGGCTGTTCGGCCAGACTGCCTGGGGAACAACTACTACTACCACCTATCTGTAGTCAGACACCATAATCCCATAAGGGGTGGTCATTTGTCATTGAGTTTGTTGTTTTACAGGAAGGGGCACTAACCCTCCACCAGGTCACTTGTGGACACATAGGGAACACATATGGGTTGGTTGTATGGTTACCACCCTGTGTTGTAAATGATTGCCTGGCTTACAGGAAACCATTTGGCTTGTTACTCAATGCAAATTCACCTGGAAAGGAAAGAGGAGTAATAAAAAGTGAATGGAAAGATGGGAGAAATAGGACGACAGAAACAAAGAAGAGTGATCAAGTTGAACAAAGAAGTAGACAGCACTACATCAAGTGAGTGGATGATGTTCACCACCACCTACCACCTATCTATCTATAGCCCGACGCCCTAATTCCGCAAAGGGTGGCCACAGACAAAACGCCTCCAAGTCGCTCTGTCACCCACCATTTGACTACCCTCCCCCCAACTCACCCCCCCTCCCTCATATACCTCTCAACTCCATCCCTTCACCTCATCCTCGGTCTACCTCTCCCTCTCCCTCCCTCCACCTCACCTACATACACCCTCTTAGTCAGTCTTTCATTCTCCATTCTCTCCACATGTCCAAACCACCTCAGTGTATTTCTCCTAATCTTCTCAACCACATCCACATCCACCCCACATCGTTCCTTCACTTCTTCATTCGTCAACCTGTCCCTCCACGTCACTCCACATGCTCCTCTCAAGTAACTCATTTCCACTGCTCTCACTCTTGACTTGTTCCCCTCTTGCAAGGTCCATGACTCGCTTCCATACGTCAGGGTAGGGATCACAATACCATCATGCAGTGCCTTCTTAACTTCCATACTCACCTCCCTATTTCTCATCACTGCTTTCAGTGTACCAACGACCTTCCTTCCCTGCTGTACCCTTTCACGCACTTCATCCCCCAAAGTTCCATCCTTATTCATCACACTACCCAAGTATTTGAATGCACTCACATTCTCCATATCCTCACCATCCAACCTCACTGCACACTCTGTGGCTTCATTCCTCTCAAACACCATAACTTTACTTTTGTTTACATTAACTTTCAGATTCCTCCTCCTACCACTGTCCCAAATTCATTCACCAAACCTTGCAACTCCCATTCATCTTCACTCAAAAGTACTGTATCATCAGCAAACAGCAACACCGGAAGCTTCCAAATCTCACCCTCATTCATTAGAGCCACCCCCACATCCACTGCCCTACCCTGCACCTCCTTTACAACCCCGTCCATGTATATATTAAACAGCCGTGGAGACATTACACAACCCTGTTTCAGTCCAACATTGAGATCAAAGAACTCACTCAGCTCACCATCCACTCGCACAGTAACCCTAGCTCCCTCGTACATACTCTTCACAGCACTCAACAGTTTCCCCTCCACTCCATATATTCTTAATACCTTCCACATACCTTCCCTATCTGTCATAAGCTTTCTCCAAGTCCATGAAGGCAGCATACACTTTCCTTCCCTTCTCTAGATACTTCTCCACTAAACATCTTAGAACAAATATCTGATCTACACACCCTTTTCCCTTCCTAAATCCCCATTTTTCTTCTCCAACTAGCTCCTCTGTCATATACCTAACCCTATCAATGAGTATTCTACCATATATTTTACCAGTCACACTAAGTAGGCAAATACCCCTATGGTTACCACATACTTCTCTCTCTCCTTTTCCTTTGTATAAAGGAACAATTATACCTGATTTCCAGTCCTCTGGAACCCTTCCCTCTTCCCAAGCCAATCTACACAACTTCCATATCCACTTCACAACAATCTCACCCCCATACCGAAGCATTTCACCACACACTCCATCAATTCCTGGGGCCTTTCCCAACTTAATATTCTTCATCGCTTCCACTACTTCCGCCCTACTGATTTCTTCCTCCCTCCTCTCTCTCTTCTTCTCCCAGCCATTCCCCAACCACTTATACTTGCACTGCTCTCACTCTCCACATTCAACAAATCCTCAAAGTGCTCCTTCCATCTCCTCAGTTTCTCTCTCTTCTCCACCAACAATCTATTATTCCTATCTTTCACTCCCCTACTGTTTCCCCTTTCACACTGCCTTACTTTCTTTACCTCCTTCCAAAACAATTTCTTACTCTCCCTCCATTTCACACTCAGATTCCTCCCAAACTCCTCATCCACTTTCTTTTTACTCTCCTTAACCAGTCTCTTAACCTCCCTTCTGCTCACATATACTGTACCTCTCTCTTCTCTCTCTCATCTTCTCCCCTACCTCTACTCGCTAACTATTCACTATATGCCTTCTTCTTTTGTTCCACAGCTCGTTTCACCTCATCATTCCACCATGCTGTCCCTTGCACACCCTTGCATCTCCTCCTCACTCCACAAACTGCCTCACGCGCTGCGCCTATCTCTTCCGTGAATATCTTACATACGTCTTCCACCCCTTCCATCTGCTCTAGCTCATATCTTCCCAGTCTTTCTTCCACTATGCTCTTATACTCTGTCATTTTCTCACTATCTTGCAATTTCTCCACTCTTCTCACAGGAGTTGCTTCCTCCTGTCTTCCCCTTCATCTCCTCAGCCACTTTCTTTGCAGCTCTACCTTGGCCATCACTAAGTGATGGTCCGAGACTCCATTCCCCCACCCTCTCCACACTCTTGCATCCAACACTTGTCTTCTCATTCGCTCATCCACACGCACGTAGTCTGTCATTGCCTTTCGTTCAACAAGTTCACCATCCATCCTCCTCATTACTCTCCATGTATACCGGTGGATCATCTTATGCCGAAAGTAGGTGTTGGCTATTGCCAATCCCTTACAAGCACAGATGTCCACCAAAGCACTTCCATTCCCATCTACGTCAGCTGGCACACCCCACTGACCAACCACTCCATCCACTTGTACATTCCCAACTTTGCCATTCATGTCTCCAATCAACAGCACTCTCTCGCTTCTCTCAAACTTGTCCATACACGCTTCTACACTCGCCCAAAACTCATCTTTCACACTTGCCACTCGATCCTCTGTCAGGGCATACACACGTACAATCGCCC
Source organism: Coenobita brevimanus (assembly GCF_032717465.1). Classification (NCBI taxonomy): domain Eukaryota; kingdom Metazoa; phylum Arthropoda; class Malacostraca; order Decapoda; family Coenobitidae; genus Coenobita; species Coenobita brevimanus. The sequence goes on from NC_137047.1 coordinate 37,094,346, forward strand.
ACGCTTGTATACCTACTTTCATCCTCACCCATACAATCCTTGCACCCACTGTTCCATACTGTCTTATATTCTCCTTCCACTTCTTGCTTATCATCAGACATACTCCCTCTCTTGCCCTCTTATTTTCATTGACTCCCGCACATATACCTAAACGATATTCCCATTCTCTCACTCTTTCACCTCTCCATTTAGTTTCAGTCAATCCACATATATCCACTTTTGCATCCTCAAGCACCTGAACAATCTCTCTCTCTTTCACTTCATCATTCACTCCTCTCACATTCCACGTTCCCACCCTAAGAATGTCCTTCGTCCGTTCCTTAGTCGTCAACGTATGGTCCGTCCGGGTCCGAGGCTCTTTGTTCGCTTTTTTAGTTAGTTCTTTTTACGGGGTGGGGCACTAACCCACCACCAACCCTTTTAGTCGCCTCGTATGACAAGCAGGGATACTGGGGGAGTATTCTTGAAACCCCCCTACCCCCGGTGAAGAATCCAACCGCTCACACTTTTGATGCAGGATTCGTCCAAGTGAAATCCAACTGCTTGCACTCTTTTGACTCAAGATTCGTCCAAATGAATCAACCGCTCACACCCTTTTGATGTAGATTGAGTCCAACCATATGATTTGCTGTATTTTTTTCACAACAATTTGTTGTTGTGAAAAAAATACAGTGTGTGAGTACTGTATATGAGTGTATGTCAGTGAGTAAATGAATACATTACTGACCGATAAAGTATGGTGTTTGATATCCTTTATTTATTTTTTTTTCATTCATTAAGATCATTTATTCATTTGTAACATGTATCAGTTTCATAACAGTACAGTTGAAAATTAGGGCAAGGGAATGAAGTGATTGTAATCATTTTTTGATGCCGCACAAATCACTGAGTGAGGAATGTGGGGAGCGTGAGGTCTGGGCGGGCGAGAATGAAACGATAGGAAACAGTTCACTCAGATGGGCCAGGCTTGATGATCAACTGTTGTTATTCTGTATGCCATAAAAAAATTTCTAGTATAGCTAGAAATGTCATTTTTTTACAAAATGGATCGCAGATAAATGCACTACAATATTCTATAATCATTGCTGAAATGTTTATTTGTCTGTGAGTAAATGGCCATTGAATAAATAAGTGAATGATAAAATATAGTAATTCCTTTTTTTTTTTTTTTTTTTTAGATTTTTTTCATTCATTAGGAAGATCATTCATTAATTTAAAACATAAACCAGTCAAAAAAATACAACTATGATAAGGGCGGGGGAATGAAATGATTGAAATCAGTTTCTGATACCGCACGAATCGCTGAGTGAGGAGTATGGAGAGCGTGAGGTGGGCTGGTGAGAGACTGTCATTCAGTACTTGGAAGTGGTTGGACTCAGGTGGCGTCGAAAGAGTGTGAGATGGTTAATGTATATTACCTTTCTTGTAAAATCTGCTTCTAAGAGATTAAGTGTGCTAAGCTGACTCCATGCCTTCTTTACCCCAGCACAGTTATTGACTTTATACACTGATTTTAGTCGCCCCTGTGTAGAGCACAACTCTCGTGTGGGGAGGCTTCCCACATACAGGCCTTCTCAGCAAGGTGAAGTCAGAGGCTTTTCATTTCATTAACTCTCATCCTCTTACTGGCTTCCTTCAACCTCTGTCTTTCCGCCTCACTGTTGCATCTTTATCTCTTCTCTGTCGCTACCTCAATGGTTGCTGCTCCTCTGAACTGTCTGCTTGCATCCCCCCACCACTACGACAGGTGCATAACACCCATCAGACAACAAACTCATCCCTTTTCTATCTGACTCTCTAATGCAAGAGTTCACCATTACTCCTAGTCCTTCATATATGCAACAGGTTAACTCTGGAGCTGTCTTCCTCTGTCTGTATTTCGTACTGCCTATGATCTCCAGTCTTTCAAACGCAGTTTTGTCCAAACATCTTGAAATGTACGGATCTTGAAGTTCGCTCTCTGTTATCTTGTTTTGTTTTTTATTGTTGGATGGAACAACTTGAGGGCTCCTGGCTTTTGGTTCCATCTTCCTTGCATTAAAAAAAAAAAAAAAAAAAAAAAAAAAAAAACATGGGGCACATCACACGGTCCTATCGGATTTCTCCGTGTGTGCTGGGTGACTCAGAATGCAGCCCACTTGAGCTAGGTTAGAGAGGTGTGGGTGAGAAGAGGTGGCAAGTTGGGCTATATGGGGGCTAATTCTGGTAGGCTTGGGTGGGACCGGAGTCTGTGTCTCCCCAATCTTTATATTGCATTTCGTTAGGTAAAGTGAATACCTTGGATAACACCTAAATGAGAATGTAGTGGCTTCATATGCAAGGGTAGTGGGTGAATAACCTGCCACATGCTCAGATGCCTAAGGTACAGTTGCCATTGACCTTTACCTTTTCTGATTGCTATGGAACTGGACCAGACTTTGTATCAGGAAAAAGATGGACCAGGTCTCTGGAACAGGACCAACTTTGATTTTCTTGACTGGATCTCAACTCTGTGTAACACTAATGCATGAGCTTGGCAGCACTGAGAATGATTGTTAGCTCCTTGACCTGAAATGTGTTCCACATTTTGATGGCCACAAGTCTATGTCTGTTTGTGGCCACCCTGTATGGGATTAAGGCGTCTGGCAGTAGACAGATAGATAGAAGTCTATCTCACTTTATCTTCATCAGGCATTCCTTCTCAGATGGATGTGTAAGGGCCTTGTCATGCTGATATCAGAATTTGACACATTCTAACACAATTGTCATATTGTTTTGGTTAGGGTAAAAGTTTAAATAAGGACACCCTGGGCCATGTTATGAGCATTTTGTTTCTTGCCGTGATCTAAATCATGTCTGGCAGTGAAAAACAATGCCCAGACAGTGGCCCAAAGAACAGGGTGTTCCAGTCCCAGCTTTTACCCTGACTTAAAGAACCAAGCAATTTGCATCAGTACATCTGCCAAACAATTTGCATCAGAATATGTCTCATTCCAACCTCAGTGTGATAAGACCCTGTGGTATTAGGATCAGACTATCAGCCAAGCCATTCAAGCTGATGCATCAGGCTGTCCCTGTCTTTATCTCCGTGGGTCTTTTGGCACAACACACCTCTCAACCTGAAAAAGATATTCAGCTTTTTGTGTGTGTGTGTGTGTGTGTGTGTGTGTGTGTGTGTGTGGTGTGTGTATTTACCTAATTGTCTTTACCTAATTGTGATATACAGGAAATGAGCTACGGTCATGGGGTCCCGTCTCTGTTTCTTAATAAGTCAAATTTAGCTTTAAACTCGTTTAAGTTTTTAGACTGGACGATGACTTTGTCCAGGCTACTCCACAGGTCTATACATCAATAAGGAAAACTATATTTCTTGATATCCTTCAAGCAGCTTGGTTTCTTCAGTTTCATTCCGTGTCCTCTTGTTACTCTCTTATCCCATAAAAACAGATCTTCTTTGTCAATTTTATCTACTCCCACCATGGTCCTGAACACTGCAATCATGTTGCCTCTCTTTCTTCTTCTAAGGAAGGCAAATCCAGCTTTTCCAGCCTCTGTCTGTACGACAGATCTGCCAGACTGGGGACCATCTTGGTTGCTGTTCTTTGTATTCTCTCAATCTTGTTTATATCTTTCTTTTTGTGTGGGGACCACACTACTGCTGCATATTCTAACCTGGGGGAAATCATGGCCACTATCAATTTTTTCATCATCTCCTCATCCATATAATGAAAAGCTGCTATTATATTAGTCAGGTGTGTGTGTGTGTGTATGTGTGTGTGTGTGTGTGTGTGTGTGTGTGTGTGTGTGTGTATTTACCTATTTGTAGTATACAGGAATTGAGCAATGCTCATGTTGTCCTGTCTCCAAATCCACATTTATCAAGTCTACCTTTACACACATGAATGTTTTGCTCATGCACACCTCTTCGTCTAAGTCGTTCCAAATATTTACGTATTTACCTAATATACCTAATTGTGATATACACGGAATGTGCTATGCTCGTGGGTTTCCGTCGCTGTTTTTCAATAAGTCAAATTTAGCTTTAAACTCGTTTAAGTTTTTAGACTGGACGATCTCTTTGTCCAGGCTATTCCATAAGTCTATACTTCTGTAAGGAAAGCTATATTTCTTGATATCCTTCAAGCAGCTTGACTTTTTCATTTTCATTCCGTGTCCTCTTGTTGCTCTCTTATCCCAAACAAACAGATCTTCTTTGTCAATTTTATCTACTCCCACCATGGTCCTGAACACTGCAATCATGTCTCCCCTCTTTCTCCTTTCCTCTAAGGAAGGCAAATCCAGCTTTTCCAGCCTCTCTCTGTATGACAGGTCTGCCAGACTGGGGACCATCTAGGTTGCTGTTCTTTGTATTCTCTCAATCTTGTTTATATCTTTCTTTTTGTGTGGGGACCACACTACCGATGCATATTCTAACCTGGGGCGGATCATGGCCACTATCAATTTTTTCATCATCTCCTCATCCGTATAATGAAATGCTACTCTTATGTTAGTCAAGAGTTTATAAGTCTCTCCAACTATCTTGTTAATGTGCTTTTCTGGTGACAAACTATCTTGGACCAGCACTCCCAAATCTTTCTCTTCTCTCATTTTTGTGATTAATTCATTACCTAACAAATAATTCAGTGATGGCCTCCTGGTACTTTTACCCATTTCCAATATTTTACATTTCTTTACATTAAATTTCATTTCCCACATCCGGCTCCAATCATGTATCCTATCCAAATCTTCCTGCTGCATTTTACAATCCTCCTCAACCTCTACCTTCCTCAAGATCTTTACATCATCAGCAAACAGACTTGCATAACTGTTCACTCCATCTACCATATCATTTACGTAAATCAGGAACATTACTGGCGCCAACACCGAGCCTTGAGGGACTCCATTTGTTACTTCCCTCCATCCAGACATCCTATCCTTTATAACTGTCCTCATTTGTCTGTCTCTCAAAAAGTCTCTCATCCATTCCAGAAGTTTCCCCTTCAGTTCTCCTATATATTCTAGTTTCCACATTAGTTTCTTATGGGATACCTTATCAAAGGCCTTCTCTAAGTACACACAATCCACCCAACCATCTCTCTCCTGTACCACGTCAATCGCTCTTGAGTAAAAGCTCAACAAATTTGAAACACATGACCTTCCACTTCTGAATCCAAACTGACAGCCAAAATATTCATCTCTTCTAGATATTTTATCCATCTGTCTTTCAGGATTCTCTTGCACAATTTTGCGACCATGCTGGTTGGAGACACTGGTCTATAATTCAGGGGTTCTTCCCTGTTTCCTCCCTTATAAATTGGTACCACATTTGCCCTCTTCCATTCTTGTGGCACTTTCCCCTCTTCCAGAGAACACATGATTAAACTGTGAATTTTATCTACCAGTTGTTCTCTGCATTCCTTCAGTACCCAATTAGAAATTGCATCAGGTCCTGGGGCTTTCCTTACATCTTGAGTTTCCAGTAATTTATACACTTCCTGTACCTCCACTTTTATATCTTTTATCACCGGTACATTTCTAATCACTCTCTCCCTTTCCGCAAACTCTTTTTTGTTAGTGAAAACCGATTGGAAACATTTGTTCATTATTTCAGCTTGCAATGCTGCATCTTTATAGACCTCTCCTTTTAATTTCAATCTGGCGATTCCTTCCTTTTGTTTCAGTTTGCCATTAACAAATCGATAAAACAGTTTGGGTTCATCCTTGCATTTGTCTATTATACCTTTTTCAAAATTCCTTTCTTCTTCTCTACGTATTCTTGTGTATTCATTTCTAATTCTTTTATATTCTTCCTTTGTTCTGTTGTTACCTCTCTTTCTCCAATTGTTCCACGCCTTATCTCTCTCTTTTTTTGCTATCATACACCTTCTATTAAACCACTCCTTTTTCCTGTTTTCTTTCCCTGTTACTCTTGGTACAAATTTTTCCACTTCCAAATTATAGAGGTCTAGAAAGATATCCCACTTCCTCTGTATCTCTCTTGTTTCTCTGAATTTTCTCCAATCCGCATTTTCAAAGAAGTTTCTGAATCCTGTAAAATTTGCTTTTCCAAAGTTGTATCTTCCCTGTATATGAAGCTCGTCTCTTGGCTCAACGTTCTCTATTATCATCTGGAACTCAATGACCACATGATCACTTTTTCCTATAGGACAGAGATATTTCAATGATTCTGTTACATCGGGTTCTTTGGTAAACAGTAAATCTAACCTTGCTGGTGTGTCCTTACCTCGAAACCGTGTCTCTTCTTTGACCCATTGCGTCATCACATTATTCATTATTACATTTAATAATATAGTGCCCCACGAATCCTCACCGCCTCCTGAGTACCATTCCTCCCAGATCACCTCTTTACAGTTAAAGTCACCCACCAGATTTATATTATTGGTTTTCTCTGTTATTTTTTGTAAATAGCTAGCCATATCTAACAACATCTGGTATTCATCATCATTCCATGCTTTTGTCTTAGGGGGAACATACACTACCGCCATATCTCTCTTAACATTCTCTCCAGTTTCTAATTTCATATACTGTATATCACTTCAGCCCTGCCTTCTCCCATTTCCATGGCATCTACATTTATGTTGTTCTTCACTGCTATCATCACTCCTCCTCCCGTTTTTTCTTTTCTGTCTCTTCTCCACAGTTTGTATTTACCGTCTCCCAAATGAACATCCGTATCTTCTCGTAATTTGGTCTCTACAAAGCACGTGACATCAGGTTCATGTTCTCTCAAGAAATCGTTAGTTTCAAGCCTTGCCGATATTAAACCATCAACATTAGTATATATCATCTTCAAATTATTTTTGATGTTTTTTATACCCTCTTCTCTCCTACTCTCCATCAGTACCACTTCCTCAACTTCTGATCTTTCACAGCTATCCCCCTTAGTTTCTTTCACTTCTATTTCCTTAAATACCACTTCCTTACTTTCATATCCATTACTCTCCAAAAAAAAATATTACATTCTTCCTCTGTCCTCTTATCATTTTTTTCCTTTACCTCTTCCTTCAGTGATTTTAAAACTTCTCTTTCTTCTTCATTCAAATCTTTTCTTATTATAATATTTTCCATCCCTGCCTCTTTGCTTAATTTTCAGGTCACTGTAAGTATATCATCTACTACACTTTCTGCTGACAGCTTGACTCTCATTGGTCTTGTTTCCTCTTTCTTATAAGGCCCTATTCTCCTTACTTCTTCAATTTCTTTTACCCACTTGTCTCCTTCGGGATCAATCTTGCCTAATATTTCTCTTACAAGGCTCGTGTCTTTCTCGAGTCTCATGGATCTAACCTTCTCTTCTTCCTCCCTGTTTCCAAATATTACCATGCATCTGTTCCTTTCTACAGTTTCTCTCAGTATTTTCTCTTTTTTCTTCAGTATTTTCACTATATTTTCTTCAAATTTTATCATGTTCATTTTTCTTTCTTCCTGGATGATTTCTCTTAAGCTGACCACTTCTTTCTGTTCTTCTATATTTGCCTACTTTGCCTTATGATCTTCTAATACACTGCTCACCTTCTCCGTTTTATTTGTACTCTCTTCTAGTTTTCTCCTCAATTTAATATTTTCACGCTTCAAATTTCTTATCTCTTTATTCGCCGTTTCATTAGACTGGATCAGACTCTGTATAGTAAGCTCCGTATTCTCAGACACATCTTTTAACACTAGATTCTCCACTTTCTTTTCAAGTTCACTATATCCTCATAATCAATGTTTTAACCAGATCCATGACATTAGTATTTCTATCAAATCCTGGAAATTCGAGTCCCTCACTGTTTACATTTTCGGCCATGATTGAGGTTGGTTACACTTACAGTACCAAAACAGCTGTTACTGAAAATACTACAAACATTCATGTATACTCTTGCCAATAGATCTTTACATTTTTAGTAGTCTATATTAACTTACAGTATTTTAAACTGAAAACAAGACCATAGGAGACCGGACAAACATAATTCCTGAAAACTACTTAAGGTTTGCAGCGGTGGCTGAGCCTTGGCCCGGGAGCAGTTAAGACATGTCCGTTCGCTGTGGCTGTCTGTTCGTGTGTGTGTGTGTGTGTGTGTGAACTGTATATGTGTGTGTGTGTGTGTGTGTGTGTGTGTGTGTGTGTGTTGTGTGTGTGTGTGTGTGTGTGTGTGTGTGTGTTGTGTGTGTCTGTGTGTATGTGTGTGTGTGTTCTTACCTAATTGTTCTTATCTAATTGTATCTTTACAGGAATGAGTCAAGCTTGTACTGTCCCGTGTCTTAAACCATATTTATCGTACATATCCTTAAATTTGTGAATTGTTTTGGCACACACTATTTCATTCGGTAGTGCATTTCATTGATAAATTGCTCTGTTTGGGAAACTGAATTTCCTTACGTCTTTATCACCTCTCTTCTTATGCAGTTTTTTGCAGTGTCCTCTTGCTGATGCTTCACCATATGTTAAGTAATCATTTATGTCTATATTCTCCTTTCCTGATATGCACTTATATAGCATTATCATGTCACCTCTTTTCCATCTCTCCTGTAGTGTTGGTAGATTCAGTTTATTTAGTCTTTCTTCGTAGCTTAGGTCTCTTAAGCTTGGTATCCATCTTGTAGCGGCCCTTTGAACTTTTTCAATCTTGTCTATATGCTTTTTGAGATGAGGACTCCAGACTACTGATGCATATTCCAGGGTTGGTCTAATGAATGATGTTATTATCCTTCTTAGCATGTCTTCATTTATGTATGTGAATGCTATTCTCATATTTGCAAGCAGTGTATACATGTTCCGTACCTTCTCGCTGATGTGGTCAGCCGGAGATAGTCTGTTATTGATAATCACACCTAGGTCTTTCTCTCTTTCTGATGTGTATAGGGTTTTATTTCCTAACTTATAATCCCAATCAGGTCTTTTTCCACTTTTACCAAACTTGATCACATGACACTTGTCCACATTGAATTCCATTTGCCATGTACTACTCCATTCATGATGTTTATTTAATTCTTCTTGTAGCTCTTTACAAGAGTCTGTGTTAGTAATTCTCCTTTGTATTTTGCATCATCTGCAAACATATTCAGATAGCTCTCATTTCCAGTGTTACTGTTTATATCATTTATATACACTAAAAACATGATTGGTGCCAGCACTGAACCCTGTGGTACTCCACTAGTCACTTCTTTCCATGATGAGTAGTTTCCTCTTAGTACTGTCCTCATTTCTCTTTTTATGAGAAAGTCTTGCATTCAACAAAACAGTTTGCCTCAAATTCCTCCTTGATGGTACAGTTTCCATAAAAGTCTTTGGTGTGGTACTGTGTCAAAAGCTTTCTTGAAATCTAAATAGATACTGTCCACCCATCCTTCCCTTTCCTGTATTGTGTTTGTTACTCTGTCATAGTAGCTCAGCAGATTAATAACACATGATTTCCCTTTTCTGAAACCAAACTGTCTTTCTGTTATCATACTGTGTTCTTCTAGATGATTTACCCAAGCTTTTCTTATAAGTTTTTCTAATACCTTGCTTACAACACTGGTCAGTGATACTGGTCGGTAGTTGAGTGGATTTTGTCTATTTCCTTTCTTGAATAAGGGGACAATATTTGCTTTTTTCCAAATATCAGGTAGTTTACCTTGACTCAAGGATTTCTTGAAAATTAAAAATAATGGTTTACTTAACTCCTTTGCACATTCTCGTAATACCCAACATGAAATTTCATCAGGACCACTTGCTTTTCCTCTGTCTAATCTACTTAACTCCTCCTGTATTACTTTTTCTGCTATTTGTATATCTGGTAGTATGTGTGGACATGCGTGTTCCACATAGTCCCTCTCAAAATTTTTTTTCTTCTGTAAAAACTAATTGGAAATTCTTATTTAGTGCTTCACAAATATCTTTCTCTTGTGTATAAGTGATTCCCTCGTCCGTAATGGATTGTATTATATCTTTTACTTTGGTTTTGCTTCTGATATAGCTGAAAAACAGCTTTGGTTGATCACTACTTTTATTTATTATGTCCTCCTCAAACTGTTTTTGGGCTTCCCTCCTTATTCTTGTATAGTCATTTCTTGCCTGTTTATAATTATTATACGCCCTTTCACTATTGTGTCTTCTGTATCTATTCCACAACAAATCTCTTCTTTCTTTTGATTTTTTACATTCTGTATTGAACCATTTCTGTATTTTCTTATCTGTTTCTTTGTGCTGTGGGATGTACTTCTGGACTCCTATTTCATAAAATTCACAAAATATTTTATATACAGCATTTAAATCTTGTCCTCTAAGCTCGTTTTCCCAATCAACTTCAAAGAAATACTTCTTTAGGTCTTGATAATTTTTCTTTGTATAGTTTAGGCTCTTTTTGTAACTGTCATTGCTGTTTACTATGTCATATGCTATCCTGAAGTTATAATTTAGTACTGCATGATCGCTTTTGCCGAGTGGAGGGTGATATATTAAACTGTCAATATCATTTTCTTGCCTAGTAAATATTAGATCTAGCACTGAAGGTACATCAAGTCCTCTTTTTCTGGTGGTTTCCCTCACATGTTGCGTTAAGAAAAACTCTTGTACGAGATCCAGGAGCTTTTGGTCCCAACAGCTTTCTTGGCTATTTATATCTAGAGTATTCCAATTTATATTTGTATTGAAGTCCCCAGTTAGTATAATTCTTTCCGATTTCTCTTCCATTTTTTTGTAGTAATGATCTTATACACTGAATTGTACTCTCTGCCAGGTCCTCATATTCATCTCTTTCCCATGTGTTTGATCTGGGTGGCATGTACAAATTGGCTACAATTACTTTACCTTCAGATGTGTCGATCTCTACTGCAATCAGTTCTACTTGTGATGGTATATCTAGTTTTATTTCCTTTACTTTTAGATTTTTCTTAGTTAATATTATAATTCCTCCTCCTTTTTTAAAATTTCTGTCTCTTCTCCATATATTGTATTCCTCTAAGTTTAGTATGTCATTGTATATCCTTTGGTGTTAATTTTGTTTCAGTTAGGCATATTATTTGTGGTTCATTTTCTCTGACATATTCATTCATGTCTAGTAATTTACATACCATTCCATCCACATTTGAGCACATCAACTTTATCATCTTGTTTATGTATTTGTCATGTCATGGTTCTACTACCTTCCTCCTTTTTCTTCCATCCTGTTTGTGTACCACTTTTGTACCTGCAATCCTATTACTTTGTGTGTGTGTGTGTGTGTGTGTGTGTTTACCTAATTGTCTTTACCTAATTGTGATATACAGGAAATGAGCTACGGTCATGGGGTCCCATCTCTGTTTCTTAATAAGTCAAATTTAGCTTTAAACTCGTTTAAGTTTTTTAGACTGGATGATCACTTTGTCCAGGCTACTCCACAGGTCTATACATCAATAAGGAAAACTATATTTCTTGATATCCTTCAAGCAGCTTGGTTTCTTCAGTTTCATTCTGTGTCCTCTTGTTTATTCTCTTATCCCATAAAAATAGATCTTCTTTGTCAATTTTATCTACTCCCACCATGGTCCTGAACACTGCAATCATGTTGCCTCTCTTTCTTCTTCTAAGGAAGGCAAATCCAGCTTTTCCAGCCTCTCTCTGTACGACAGATCTGCCAGACTGGGGACCATCTTGGTTGCTGTTCTTTGTATTCTCTCAATCTTGTTTATATCTTTCTTTTTGTGTGGGGACCACACTACTGCTGCATATTCTAACCTGGGGCAAATCATGGCCACTTTCAATTTTTTCACCATCTCCTCATCCATATAATGAAAAGCTACTCTTATATTAGTCAGGAGTTTATATGTCTCTCTAAATGCCTTGTTAATGTGTTTTTCAGGTGACAAACTCTCCTGGACCAGCACTCCCAAATCTTTCTCTTCTCTTGCTTTTGTGATTGTTTCATTACTCATCAAATAATTCAATGATGGCCTCTTGGTACTTTTGCCCATTTCCAATATTTTACATTTCTTTGCATTAAATTTCATTTCCCACATCCAGCTCCAATCGTGTATCCTATCCAGATCCTCCTGCAGCGTTTTACAATCCTCCTCAGCCTCTACCTTCCTCAAGATCTTTGCATCATCAGCAAACAGACTTGCATACTGTAACTGTTTACTCCATCTACCATATCATTTACATAAATCAAGAACATTACTGGCGCCAATACCAAGCCCTGTGGGGCTCCACTTCTTACTTCCCTCCATCCAGATATCCTATCCTTTATTACTGTCCTCATTTGTCTGTCTCTCAAAAAGTCTCTCATCCATTCCAGGAGGTTCACTTCAGTCCTCCTATATGCTCTAGTTTCCACATTAGTCTGTTACGAGGTACCTTGTCGAAGGCCTTCTCCAAATCTAAATACACACAATCCACCCAACCATCTCTCTCCTGTAGCACGTCAATCGCTCTTGAGTAAAAACTCAGCAAGTTTGAAACACATGACCTTCCACTTCTAAATCCAAACTGACTATCAGCCAAAATGTTCATCTCTTCCAGATAATTTATCCATCTATCTTTCAAAATTCTCTTGCACAATTTTGCAACCATGCTGGTTAGAGACACTGCTCTATAATTCAGGGGTTCTTCCCTGTTTCGTCCCTTATAAATTGGTACCACATATGCCCTCTTCCATTCTTGAGGCACTTTCCCCTCTTCCAGGGAACACACAATTAAACTGTGAATCTTATCTGCCAGTTATTTTCTGCATTCCTTCAGTACCCAATTAGAGATTCCATCTGGTCCTGGGGTTTCCTTACATCTTGAGTTTCCAGTAATTTATACACTTTCTGTACTTCCACTTTTATATCTTTTATCACTACATTTCTAGTCACTCCCTCCCCTTCCACAAACTCACTTTCATTAGTGAAAACTGACTAGAAACGGTTGTTCATTATTTCTGCTTGCAATGCCGCATCTTTATAGACCTCTCCTACTTTCAGTTTGGTGATTCCTTCCTTTTGTTTCAGTTTGCCATTGACAAATCTATAAAACAGTTTGGGTTCATCCTTACATTTGTCTATTATACCTTTTTCAAAATTCCTTTCTTCCTCCTCTCTGCGTATTCTTGTGTAATCGTTACTAGTTCTCTTATATTCTTCCTTTGTTCTGTTGTTACCTCTCTTTCTCCAATTGTTCCATGCCATGTCTCTCTCTTTTTCTGTGTGTGTGTGTGTGTGTGTGTGTGTGTGTGTGGCAAACACTTCAAATATAATCTGTATGTTTAGCACAATAGGAATACCCCTTTCAGTGGTGGACCAGGTTATGCAAGGAAAGATGGGGAGGGGAGTGACTTGTACATTAACAGTAGTGTATGAGTAAGAGCTGACAGGGGTTGTATGGGAGTTGTGAAGGGCTGATCTCTGCTGTCATGGAAGTGAGAAAGAACAGTAACTTTAATTTGCACCACTGTTAGTTAGTGGAGAAAGCCTTACAAGCAGAAGATTCCAAGGACAGTAGGGCATCACAGGTATACCACATTTTACAAAAACCATTTTGGACAGGATGTAAGAAGTCTCCTTTCTCGGAAAACCACACATGCCAACCATTGACCCTCATTTACGAGACCTTACAGATGCAAGAAGTCAGAGAAGTGGGCTGATAATTTGTCACCAATTGATGATCCTCAGCTGCTTTGGGGATGGAGATAACTACAGCAACACCCTAACAAGCCAGAAACTCACCAGTACACCAGATCTTGTTAAACAGGAAGCGGTGCCAAGGCACAGCAAACCCGTCCCCAGCAGTCATTTTAGTGCTGACATATAAATGCAACAGGATATCTAGTTCAAGGTGACACATATAAAATATGGAGTAGATCAGGTGAAAATTGACAATTTTATGCCCATTTGAAATTTTAGGCCTGACCCACCTGACGTTGACCCTCCTACCGCTAAGTGGGGGGTGGCCCCCCTGATGTAATGAGGCATGTTAAAGGATGTAGATTTGAAAGTTGCACCTTTAGGTGTTGGTTTCATGTCGATGTGACAGATTTGAAAGGAGTTACAGTGAAAAAACTATTTTTACTTGTCCCCATTTTTTTCTACATTTTGGTGGCCTACAGCCTGGGCCTTGGCCCAGTTTGGCCCAAACTTTAATCAGGTGATCAGAAGGTCTTAGCCCATCATCCCTTTAATTTTAGTCACACCAGTAGTTTTCACAGAAAGTTATCAGACAGACAAACCGAGTAAAAACAATACCAATCCCAGAGCCCCTTTGGGGCTTGGACAGGTAACAGTGACAGCAAAAGCTCTTTGAATCTGGGTTGATTCTTCTTGTTGCCATTTGAACTCCCTTTGTTGTGTTGTAAGATGGCTAAAGGCTTCTTTTTGTGTGTGTGTGCTTCCGTGTTTACTTGCCGTGGGTGGAAAGTTTTATTTATTTATTTTTTTTTTAATTTTTTTTATTTTTTACAGTAACCTGGTTTTGAGGATTGATGATAACATTATTGGTATTTCCTGCAATGAACTTTCATGTCAGTGGTGTTTAGTCATGAAATTCATATAATGTTCATAGCCATTCTAATAATTATTTTTTGTCAGCTTGGTTTGCTACTGAAAGTTGTTATTATTATTATTGTCTTAATTTTATTATTTAAAGTCCTTTTCTACAATAGCCATCCTTAAACTCCTATACTACAAAAGACCCCTGAATTACTGAATTGTTAAAAATACTGCGAATCATATTTGGACAATATTTGTTCTGTATACTACATTAATTCCTGGTTTATCTGATATTTCTATCAACTTTAGTGTTCAGTCATTCAGAGGTTTTCAGTGTTATTTTTATATTATGTTTGACATACTGAGCTTAATGATTGATATTTTAAAGCTTAAAATTCTGTTGCTTAAACATATAACTGTTGATGAATTAATATTTCTTTCTAATGCTTGTTTTATTAATGGACATAAAGCTTATCAGCTAATTATTACTTTTAATATTTTTTGAAAATTTGTTATTATTATCTGCATCTGAGTGTGATAATCCAAACTTGTCAGTCGCTGGGTAATAATAAAGCAACATCTAACAGTGTGACTGTTTAGAATAATGCCTCACTCACCCCCCCAGGTCTCTCAGTGTCCGTGTGCACTGAACTCTTGCGTGGAAAGCGACAAGGGGCAAATAACCTGAGTGGTGAGGGTAGTGGGGCCCCAACTGACCCAACTCAAGCATCCACCAACTCTGATGCAACTGAGAACTCCAGCTATACTGCAAAGCATCATGGTTAATAACATTTTTTTACATTTATCCAGGGGAGTGAAAGATAAAAATGGTAGATTACTAGTGGAGAAAAGAGAAAAAGTGAGCAGATGGAGAGAACACTTTAAGAAATTGTTGAACATAGAGGATGGAAGTGATGCGAGTATAAGTGGCTGGGGAATGGCTGGGAGAAGGAGGGAGGTGAGAAGACAGGAAGAAATCAGTAGGATAGAAGTTGTGGAAGCAATGAAGAAAGTTAAATTGGGGAAAGCCCCAGGAATTGATGGAGTGTGTGGTGAAATGTTGAAGCATGGGGGAGAGTTAGTAGTAGAATGGATGTGGAAGATGTGCAGATTGGCCTGGGAGGAAGGTAGAGTTCTGGAGGATTGGAAGTCAGGTATAATTATTCCCTTGTACAAAGGAAAAGGGGAAAAAGAAGAGTGTGGTAATCATAGGGGCATTTGTCTTCTTAGTATAATAGGAAAAGTGTATGGTAGGATACTTATTGACAAAGTTAGAGAAAAAACAGAGGAATTAGTTGGAGAAGAACAGGGAGGCTTTAGGAAGGGAAGAGGTTGTGTAGATCAGATATTCATTCTTAGATCTTTAGTGGAAAAGTTTCTAGAGAAGGGAAAGAAGTTGTATGTGGCTTTCATGGATTTGGAGAAAGCATATGACAGTGTGGATATACAAGGATTGTGGAAAGTATTAAGAATATAAGGAGTAGATGGGAAATTGTTGAGTGCTGTGAAGAGTATGTATGATGATGCTAAGGCTGCAGTGCGTGTGGATGGTGAACTGAGTGAATTTTTCTCTTTGGAGGTTGGGTGGAAACAGGGATGTATCATGTCTCCATGGTTGTTCAATCTCTTCATGGATGGGGTAATAAAATAGGTACAAGGTGGGGTAGTGGATGTTGGAGTGGCCCTGATGAGAGAGGGTAGTGTTTGGAAACTCCCTGTACTGTTGTTTGCAGATGATACTGTGTTGTTGAATGAAGACGAAGGGGAGCTGCAAGGCTTGGTGGATGAGTTTGGGAGAGTGCGTAAGAAACGGAATCTAAAGGTGAATGTAGGGAAGAGTAAAGTGATGGTCTTTGAGACGAGTGCAGTCAGTGAATGTTCAGCGAGGTTGGATGGTGAGGAATTGGAAAATGTGAGTACGTTTAAGTACTTGGCTAGTGTGATGAGTAAGGATGGAGGTTTGGAGGGTGAAGTGCTTGAAAGGGTACAGGTTGCTGGTTCCTTGAAAGCAGTGATAAGAAACAGGGAAGTGAGCATGGAAGTGAAAATGTTACTACATGACAGTATTGTGATACCAACTCTAACGTATGGAAGTGAAGCTTGGACGTTGTTGGAAGGGCACAAGTCAAGAGTGAGAGCAGTGAAAATGAGTTATTTACGAGGAGCCTGTGGAGTCACATGGAGAGACAGGCTGATAAATGAGGATATAAAGGAGCGTTGTGGTGTGGATGTGGATGTGATAGGAAGCGTTAGGAGGAATACACTGAGGTGGTTTGGCCATGTGGAGAGGATGGAGGGTGAAAGACTGACGAAGAGAGTGTATGTGAGTGAGGTGGAGGGGGGGAGAGGGAGAGGGAAGCCGAGGATGAGAAGGAGGGATGGGGTGGAGAGGTATATGAGAGAGGGGGGTGTGAATTGGGAGCAGGGCAGTGAAATGGCGGGGGACAGGGCGACATGGAGGCGATTTGTTTGTGGCCACCTCGAATGGGATTGAGGCGTCTGGCAATGGATAGATCCATGATGCAGTTATTGTACTTCTGTTATGAAGAAAATATTGTTTCTAATTGTGTGATGGTTATTTATTTACTTATTTTTATAGGATGAACACTTCTTTTTTTTTAACTGGCTTTTGCATCTATTTTTCTTCTGCACATTTTATTGACATATGTGTTTGTTTTTTCCAACTTTTGAATTGTATAGATTGATAATTAATGAAAACACAGCATCTTACTCACATTACCTCCCAGTGTTAAATCCATAATGAGAAAGTTTGGTTAGGTTTAGTCAGAGAAAGGGAAGCAACAAAAATTTAGTCATGAGTTATTAGTCTTACTAACAGATGGCATGCATGCATTCTTGTGTGTGTGTGTGTGTGTGTGTGTGTGTATGCATGCACCTGTTTATATTTTACAGGATATGAGTACTGTATTTTACTCGTACTGTCATGTCCTCAGTGGGATTCCACTTGGCTCCTTTTTTTCACCCACACTTTTCAACCAATACATTTATTATATTTCCACACTCCAGACTCCCACAAACATTGCCTTATATTCAGATGACATTACTAAAATAACCACACACTGTGTCACAGATGTGGTCTGTGCACAGTACCGAGACTGCAGTAGACTACCCCAACACCCATCAGGTATCGGTTGAGGACAACTCTCTGATGATCACTTCAGCCAAATCCTCCACCACTTATAACCAGCCATAATCATGAGCACAGGTGCACTCCGAACATCACACTATGTACCTTCATCACACACCCACTAAAATCATGGAGAATGACACTTCACATTGGGCTCATCTTCAGGGACCACAACTCGAGGCAATGCACCCCCAGGTTCAGCACATTCAAGCCAGTTGCGGGGACAGACCAGGCTTTTGGCATCAGTTAAAAGCACTCTCCATTCTCCACAAATAGTATAGCAGTTCAGGGAGTCCTGTACCTCTCCCAGGATGGCCCTTTCCTATCTGTCACCCATTACAACACCTTGCAGACCATACAGACAGTGCACTACACATAATTACTAGCTGCAGCAATACCATCTCCACAGCTCACTTACACTTTGAAACTAAAATCCTCCCTGTTCAAGAATATCTTAACATGAGATGCACACAGTTGTACATGGCAGCCTGTGCTATAGTACAGCACTCCTGCCATTATATAACAGAGCCACACGACATATCACGGAACATAAAGCAGACAGACATTACCAGACCCTCTTCAAAAACATGTCACCTCCAGACATTCTAATACTAGCAGTGAAGAAACACCATCTTACTCATTTCACACACAGGGCTAAGCAACACCTCGATATGAACATAAAACTCCAAACCCCCCTCCTGACATCCACCCATCAGAAGTATCTTTATAAATAGAGCTAATCAGGTTCACGCACCTAGGCTTTGATCAGGATATCACCAAGCCCTCCTCAGTTACCAGCTTAGATATGGGTTAGGTGGCATCACAGATGACAGGCCCTGCTTGTACAATAGACCCACACAACATAACCCACATAATGAAGCAGTGCACAATACAGCACCTGCCACACTAAGATGCAGAAACAATTTCGTTGGTGTAGGGAACTTATGTAATGACCCAGTAGAAACAGTTGCTTCCCTGCAGGCAACAGGTCTGCTGGACTAGGTAGAAGGAAGTTGAAGAACAACAAAATTGACATACCCAACCTCTTCTGTCTCCTTGCTCCCTCACTACAATAACTTATTCACTTATTCACAAGACAAAAAATTCATCAGTACAGCCTCATCAAAAGATCTTTGGAAATGTCTAGTTGCAGTGACTAGATTCTGGCAGTTAACCCTTTGAGATTTTCGGCCCTCCGCCGATTGTGTCTTTGCCAGATTCAGCCTGACGCATGTAGAGTGCACTGTCGTGCAGTGATATTTGTACTTATCGGCCACTGTACACTAACATTTTATGGTAGACTAATGAATGTGGTACCATTTTAAAGCTGAATAGTTGCTCTTTATCATAGTATGGTTGAAAAAGGTAAATACAGTAGCTAAAAGGCCAATAGGACGAGTAAAAGTTAGCTGAAAAGGAAAAATCGCACACCCTTCCGTGGAAAAATATTTGTTAAAAAAAAAAAGTATTTGTGTTACATGAAATTTGATTGCACCATGTCAATCTACAGTAAATTACCTTTCCATTAATATGTAGGTTATGGCAATTTACGTTAGTTTTCACAGAGAAAAGCGAAAGCTCACACTGTCACACAGGCAAATATCCATGCTGGTAATACTGATATTATTCATGGTAAAAGCAGATTTATTATCCATATCTGTCTGATGTACTTGTCAGTGTAAAACTAAATACAGTGGGGCACCAATTTTCGCGCCTAATTGGGTCCAAAAATAATGCGCGAAAGTGGAATTAGCGAAAATTGGGGCGTTGTCTTTATGGCAAAAAGGCTAATTGGTTCCCGGTTATCCTAAAGTAACATCAGATTTTCATTTTCACTTGCAATACAGTACATCAAATCACTATTGTACATTGCATTGTGAGATACAAACAATAAAAACTGTACAGTACACATTATATGAGGAGAAACATACCACAGAGACCAGGTTGAGGTGTTTAATGGATGTTGGGGGTAAGTATCCGTGGCGTTTCCTCCCGACTTTGAATGTCCCGGCCACTTTTTATCACCACCACTGCCTCCCGGCCCTCCCCCCACACCACCAGGCCCTTTCCCCACACTACCAGGTATAGTATAGGCCACTGAACCTTGAGAATCCAACACAATGGAGCTAGCACGCTCGTACACAATGGCGGGAATGGGTGGACAGAGTGTTGACATGACGTCATTCAAGATGGCGGTGGGTTGCGGGCGGGCGGTGCAGGAAATTCAAAGTTCAAAATATTGTCCCAAACCCAAAATTTGTGTGCGAAAATCGATTTTTTTCAAGCGAAAGTGGAAGTTAGGGAATATTTGGTGCATGCCGCGAAAGTGGATTCCACGAATCCTGCTGTAGCGAAAGTTGGTGCACTACTGTAGTTGGAAAAGGATAAACAGGATAGTGTATGTAGAACAAGCCCAGATAGGATATGGAAAACATGCAAAAAACAAATGTTGTTTCATGTGACTCGAATTTGAGTCATCAGAATCTCAACGGTTGGATTTACGATGACTCGAAATCGCGTCTTCGGAATCTCAAAGGGTTAATTGGGTTTGTGTCCAGACAAACCCTGGAGTTACAAGTAGCAGCACCAGTTACAACAACCTTTTCATCCAGATGACACATTTTTCTTTTTATTGTTTTTGTCTGTCAGGTATGTTATTCAGCCTAGGAGAAACTCCCTTGTTCACAGTTATGTATACGGCCACGACTCACCTGTTTATTTCTCACCCGACTTCCATCACTCCACCCCTCACTTGCCACTCAGCTGTTTAGCAGATGATACAATAAATATGTATGAATTGTACGCACAGAAATTTTGTCAGACAAAGCAAACCCTAATTTCTGTCAACTAGATTTTATTTTTTCTTCCAGTGCAAATGCATTCTAAGGTGAATTTATACATCATCTTAGAATGCATGTACAGTATTTACCTATTTGCACTGGCAGAAAAGATATAATCTAGCTGATAGAAATGAAGGTTTGTTTTGTTTGACAAAATTACTGTGCTTGCAATTCATGTGTATTTACTGTATTATCTGCAAAACAGCCGAGTTGCTAGTGAGGGGTAGAGTGACAACATTAATGTGAGAAATAAATTGGTGGGCCGTGGCCATATACACAACTGTGAACAAGGGAGTCATGATAATTCTACTGTACAGCACTTTTGTCCAAATCATCAGTTCACCAATCAGTGCCGAAGATTTGTTTCTTTAGTTTATTTTGTCATAATTGATAAATAAAATAATGAATAATAGTTAACAAAATGGACTTCGTGCATTTTGCACTACTGCAAGCCACTGCAGTCACATTTGTTATGTGTCTGTGTGGTGTGTTTAAGTGGAGGTAATGTTTCAGATAGAAAATGTCTGTGTGGTCCTGGATATGAATGGTATTGTATGTACCGTACTACAATGCTATAGCCCATGTATAAGAGTATATACAGTATTATCACCTATCCGAGAAATATTGGTAACCGGGAAGGTAATTTCCCCAAGCTTCCCAGTTAACTGGGACTGTACTATATATATATATATATATATATACAGTATATATATAATGCTAGTAAAACTAAATATATACAGTTTACTAATAGACAGATATTGCCAGATTCGTACATTACCTTCAGTGCTACTAATATTCCCATCTACAAGAGTATTGAAATTCTTGGCGTCTCACTTAACAGTGCCCTCAGTTGGACCTCTCATGTCAGATCACTTGCTAAAACCGCCTCAAAGAAACTTGGATTATTGTACAGAGTCCGTAACTTCTTCGCCAGTGAGCAGTTAGCTATAATTTATAAGAGTCATGTGCGCTCTCAGCTTGAATATTGCTCACCCTTGTGGAATGGTTGTGGAGAGGTTGCATTAAGACAACTAGACAAAATTCAGAACAAAGCTGTTAGAATCATTAACAACCCTGTCATTACATGTAAACTACCTCCCCTGCATGTAAAAAGGAATGTTGCCTCCCTTGCATTATTTTACAGATATTTTTTTGGCAAATGCTCAGACGAAGTTGTGTCCATGGTGCCACCTCTCCAAGCCTTCCCTCGTGCTACACGAGCATCTAGTAGTGCTCATGACTGGAATATCACTCAGCCATATTGCAGAACTTCTGCCTATCAGAATTCTTTCATTCACAGAACCGCATCACTCTGGAATTCGCTTCCCCAGAGTTGTTTCCCTCCAAATTTCAACCCACAGCTGTTCAAGTCTAACTGTTACAGATATTTTATGAACGGAGGATGCCAGTAATCTGGTGTATGGATTGTTTTTTTTTTTAACTCATTTGTTTTTCCTTCCTCCTTTCTGTTATTTAAAAAATATATATACCTGTATAAATATATATACTGTATATACAGTGCTCGTCAGAAGTATGGGGCGCCCTGCGTCCCTCCTGAGAAACAAACCTTTCAACATTGAAAAAACATATAAATAATGCATTTTATTTACCTTTAGTGCTTCGTAGGGTAGCCTTTACGTTTCTTCACGGACCTGAGACATCTTGGAAATGAAAGGACGAGGCTCCTGAGGTGCTGGAGGGGTATTTTGTCCCAGGAGTCACGAATGGCGGCTTCCAGCTTAGGCAGAGAGCTCACGTCCTTCCCTTGGAGACTCTTCTTTACGACGTACCAAAGGTTTTCAATCGGGTTGAGGTCTGGGCTATTTCCTGGCCAGTCTGTCATGAATGATACCTCGCAGTCACGAAGTCAATTGGTGACCGATTTGGCCTTGTGAGCAGGTGCACTGTCCTGCTGAAACACTCGTGCACCTGTTAGCTCGAAGGAGTCTGGTAAATGATCACACAGAAGCTCCAGGTAAACATCCTGATTCACTCTGAGGTTCTTGGGAAGTACAACAAGCTTCCCAAACCCTTCCCTGAGAAACAACCCCATACCATGAGTGAATCAGGATGTTTAACTGTGCTTTCTACATACCGTGGGTCAAGTGGGTCACTACCTTTGCATGCTCCTCTGTTACAGGTAACACTAAATGTTGCCTCATCAGACCACAACACTGACAACCATTGCTCCTCACCTCAATTTAGATATTTATTAGCAAAGGCAAGCCTACGAATTCTCTGGCTGCTAGAGAGAAGAGGCTTTTTCACAGGCCTGTGACTTGTGTAACCAAGCTCATGCACCCTACGAGACACTGTTCTCACTGACACCTCACCAAACACTTCCAGGTTGCTCTC
The DNA here is from genome assembly GCF_032717465.1 of Coenobita brevimanus. Classification (NCBI taxonomy): domain Eukaryota; kingdom Metazoa; phylum Arthropoda; class Malacostraca; order Decapoda; family Coenobitidae; genus Coenobita; species Coenobita brevimanus. The sequence goes on from NC_137047.1 coordinate 37,117,095, forward strand.
CTTAATTTTCCTTGCACTCACACAAGGATTAAACTCCACTGCACGTTTTAAAACATTAACAGATCTTGGGGAAGTTTTCCTAGGCCTACCAGACCTCGGTTTCTTTGTGGGAACTTCGCCACCATTTTCCTCCCAAAACCGCACACACCAACGACGCATTGTCGATCGTGCCACACCAACCAATTCACTAATTTCCTTTGTGTGGTGGCCTGCCTCCTTTAGAGCAATGATCTGGGATATGATTTCACTCGATAGGTCACGGGTAGGTGCCATAACAAAGTTTTGAAGGCCAAAACACTGCGGGACACTCGGTAAAAAATGGCGCAATTTGAGAGGGACACTCGGCGGAGTTCCTCTCTCTCAGGCAGCCCGTGGGCGACTGAGGCGGGAACCAACCAGCGCGTCAGAAGGCCTCAGGCTACCGTGACGTCATGCTCGGAGCTCAAACTTATGGCTCAATTCTTACCCCCAAAAATGGGTGATTCTTTTTGGGCCATAAGTATTGCGCGCCCGGCGGACAACGCTGAATACTTCTGACGAGCACTGTATATATATATATATATATATATATATATATATATATATTTTCGTTAGTTTTTAAAGGCTCCAACATGCTTCCATGTGTCGGCCTTGGTCACCTAATGGCGGCTCTCCACGCTGCACGATCCATTGCAGCCTCCCTGTTCAGTCCCTTAACCCTGAGGTCACACTTAATGACCTCGTCCCATGTCTTTCTTGGTCTACCCCTCATAACCCCATCCCCAATATTAACACTCCTCACCTTCCTCACCCAATTATCATCCCCCATCCTCTCCACATGTCCAAACCATCTCAATCTACCTCTCCTCATCACAATACCAATACACTCCAGTCCCATCCTACCTCTCAACTCTTCCATCGTAAACCCACCCCTCCAGGCCTTGGACGCAGGGATGCACTGCACATCCACCTAATCATTGTCATTTCTGTACGTCTGAGCCGGCGAATATCTTCCTCCTTCACTGCCCATATATATATATATATATATATATATATATATATATATATATACAGTGCAGTGCTCATCAGAAGTATCAAGCACCTATGGCAGGGCGCGCAATACTTATGGCCAAAAAAGAATCTCCCGTTTTTGGTACTAAAAATTGAGCCAGATGTTTGCGGCGCTAGCATGACGTCACAGTAGCCTGAGGCCTTACTACGCACTGGTTGGTCCCCGCTTCAGTTGCCTACGGGCTGCCTGAGAGAGAGGAACTCCGCCACTTCTCCCTCTCCTATTGCGCCATTTTTTACCGAGTATCCCACAGTGTTTTGGCTTTTGCCACTTTGTTATGGCACCTACCCATGAACTATCGAGTGAAATCATATCCCAGATCATTGCTCTAAAGGAGGCAGGCCACCAAACAAAGGAAATTAGTGAATTGGTTGGCGTGGCTCGATCGACAGTGCGTAGGTGGTGTGAACGTTTTCGAGTGGAAAACAGTGGTGACGTTCCCACAAAGAAACTGCGGTCTGGTATGCCCAGGAAAACTTCCCTGAGGCCTGTTAATGTATTAAAATGTGTAGTGGAGTCTAATCCTCATGTGAGTGCAAGGAAAATAAAGGAGAGCAACCCGGAAGTGTTTGGTGAGGTTTCTGTGCGCAAAGTGTCTTGAAGGGTCCATGAACTTGGTTACACAAGTCACAGGCCTGTGAGAAAGCCTCTTCTCACACGTTACCAGCGACTTCGTAGGCTTGCCTTTGCTAACAAATACCTTAATTGGGGTGAGGACCAATGGTTGTCAGTGTTGTGGTCTGATGAGGCAACATTTAGTGTTACCTTTAATCGAGGAGCACGTGTGTACCGGCGCAAATGTAGTGACCCGCTTGACCCTCGTTACATGGAGAACACAGTTAAACACCCTGATCCACTTATGGTATGGGGTTGTTTTTCTGGTAAAGGTTTGGGGAAGCTTGTTGTGCTTACCAAGAACTGCAGAGTGAATTAGGATATTTATCTTGAGCTTCTTTGTGATCATTTACCCGAGTCCTTCGAGCTCACAGGTGCATGAGTGTTTCATCAGGACGGTGCACGTGCTCATAAGGCCAAATCGGTCACCAATTGGCTTCGTGACTGCGAGGTATCATTCATGAAAGACTGGCCAGGCAATAGCCCAGACCTCAACCCGATAGAAAACCTCTGGTACCTCGTAAAGAAGAATCTCCAAGGGAAATACGTGAGCTCTCTGCCTAAACGGCAAGCCACCATTCATGACTTCTGGGACAAAATACCCCTCCAGCACCTCAGGAACCTCACCCTTTCACTTCCAAGACGTCTTAGGTCCGTGAAGAAGCATAAAGGATACCCTACCGAGCATTAAAGGAAAATAAAATGCATTATTTATATGTTTTTTCAATCTTGAAACGTTTGTTTCATAGGAGGAATGCAGGGCGCTCGATACTTCTGACAAGCACTGTATCGTTTTCGTTTTCGTTTTCGTTTTTAAAGGCTCCAACATGCTTGCATGTGTCGGCCTTGGTCACCTAATGGCGGCTCTCTGCACTGCACAATCCATTGCAGCCTCCCTGTTCAGTCTCTTAACAATAAGGTCACATTTAATGACCTCGTCCCATGTCTTTCTTGGTCTACCCCTCATAACCCCACCCCCAATATTAACACTTCTCACCTTCCTCACCCAATTATCATCCCCCATCCTCTCCACATGTCCAAACCACCTCAATCTACCTCTCCTCATCACAACACCATCCATCCATCATCCAATCCTACATTGCCCCATGAGGAACGCAGGAGCCCGGGGCTAGGCGGTTGGTCCTGACATTTAAGATGAGAGTGACCAGCCTACTCGTCCCTCAGTGGCATTACATGAGCAGTTAACCCGAATCACCCCTTGGCTATAAACCTTCACCGGCTCAATCCGATTGGAGTGCAATAATTACCCACTAAACCACCAGGCACCATATATATATATATATATATATATATATATATATATATATATATATATATATGTGTGTGTGTGTGTGTGTGTGTGTGTACAGTATATATATATATATATATATATATATATATATATATATATATATATACAGTATATATATTTGTATATATACTGTATATATATATATATATATATATATATATATATTTATATACATATATATATATATATATATATATACAGCCCCTGGGGGAAGGGGGGGTTATCAAGAATACTCCCCCAGTATCCCTGCTTGTCGTAAAAGGCGACTAAAAGGGTTGGCAGAGGGTTAGTGCCCCTCCCCACAAAACAACTAACTAAAAAGACAAACAATAAGCCTCGGACAAGGACTGACGAAAAGATGACGACCAAGGACCGGACAAAGGACATGGTAATCGGAACGTGGAATGTAAGGGGAGCGAATGATGAGGTGAAAGAGAGCAAGATTGTCCAGGTGCTTGAGGGCGCGAAAGTTGATGTATGCGGAATAACTGAAACGAAATGGAGAGGTGAGAGTGTGCGTGAATGGGAGTATGGATGGGGTATATGTGCAGGAGTAGGTGAGAATGAGAGGGCAAAGGAAGGAGTATGTATATTTGTGAGTGAAAGATGGAAGAAGAGCATAAGAGAGTATGGATCAGTTGGGTCAAGGATTGTGTGGGAAAGATTGAAAGTTGGAATACAAATGTGGGCGACTGTGTGTGTGTGTATGCGCCAACACAAGATCGTGCAAGTAGAGTGAGAGAAGGGTTCTGGATAAATGTGGAAGTGTGCATGGAAATGTTTGGAAGGAATGAGAGAGTGTTTTTGATCGGTGATATGAATGGTAAAGTAGGGAACGTGAAGGTGGATGGAATAGTTGGTGAGTGGGGTGTACCTGCTGAGATAGATGAGAATGGCAGTGCATTAGTGGACATTTGTGCTGGGAGGGGGTTGGTGATAGCCAATACCCTCTTCAGGCACAAAATGATCCACAGGTATACATTGCGAGTGATGAGAAGGGTGGGTGGTGAACTGAATGAAAGGAAGGCAATGATTGATTATGTGTGTGTGGATGAAAGGATGCGAAAAAGTGTAATGGATGCAAGAGCTTATAGAGGCTGGGGGAGTGGACTTTCTGACCACTACTTGGTGGTGGCCAAGAAGGGAAGGACGGCAAGAAGGAGTATTTGTAAGGAGAGTGGAAAGGTTACAAGAGGATGAGAAAAAGTATAAGAGAGAAGTGAAGGAACGATTGGGCAAATATGAATTGGAGCAGATGGGGGACGTGGAAGGTGTGTGCAGGATATTTACAGAAGAAATATGTGCAGCATGTGATGTGGTGTGTGGGAGGAAGAGAAGACGGAGGGGTGTGCAAGGAACAGCGTGGTGGACTGAAGGGGTGAGACAGGCTGTGGCACAAAAGAAGAAAGCATATAATGAATGGATGAGAAATAGGGGCATGGAAGAAGTTGAGAGGTGGAAGAGAGAGTTATATGTAGAAAGAAAGAGAGAGGTGAAAAGATTAGTAAGAGAGAGTAAGAAGAGAGCGGATGAGGAATTAGGAAGGAACTTGAGTGTAAAGTGGAGGGACTGTAAGAAAATGATCTGGAAAGAGGTGAAAAGATTAAGACAGGGTGGAAGTGAAGTTAGCAGGAGAGTGAAAGATAAAAATGGTAGATTACTAGTGGAGAAGGGAGAAAAAGTGAGGAGATGGAGAGGACACTTTAAGGAATTGTTGAACATAGAGGATGCAAGTAATGCGAATATAAGTGGCTGGGGAATGGCTGGGAGAAGAAGGGAGGTGAGAAGACAGGAAGAAATCAGTAGGATAGAAGTTGTGGAAGCAATGAAGAACGTTAAATTGAGGAAAGCCCCAGGAATTGATGGAGTGTGTGGTGAAATGCTGAAGTATGGGGGAGAGATAGTAGTAGAATGGATGTGGAAAATGTGCAGATTGGCCTGGGAGGAAGGTAGAGTCCCGGAGGATTGGAAGTCAGGTATAATTATTCCCTTGTACAAAGGAAAAGGGGAAAAATAAGTGTGTGGTAATCATGGGGGCATCTGTCTTCTTAGTATAATATGAAAAGTGTATGGTAGAATACTTATTGATAGAGTTAGAGAAAGAACAGAGGAATTAGTTGGAGAAAAACAGGGAGGCTTTAGGAAGGGAAGAGGTTGTGTAGATCAGATATTCATTCTTAGATCTTTAATGGAAAAGTTTCTAGAGAAGGGAAGGAAGTTGTATGCGGCTTTCATGTATTTGGAAAAAGCATATGACAGGGTGGATAGACAAGGATTGTGGAAAGTATTAAGAATATAAGAAGTAGATGAGAAGTTGTTGAATGCTGTGAAGAGTATGTATGATGGTGTTAAGGCTGCAGTGCGTGTGGATGGTGAACTGAGTGAATTTTTCTCTTTGAAGGTTGGGTTGAAACAGGGATGTGTCATGTCTCCATGGTTGTTCAATCTGTTCATGGATGGGGTAATAAAAGAGGTACAAGGTAGGGTAGTGAATGTTGGAGTGGCGCTGGTGAGAGAGGGTAGTGTTTGGAAACTCCTTGTACTGTTGTTTGCAGATGATACTGTGTTGTTGAGTGAAGACGAAGGGGAGCTGCAAGGCTTGGTGGATGAGTTTGGGAGAGTGTGTAAGAAACAGAATCTAAAGGTGAATGTAGGGAAGAGTAAAGCGATGGTCTTTGAGAGAGGAGAAATCAGTGAATGTACAGCGAGGTTGGATGGTGAGGAATTGGAAAATGTGAGTACGTTTAAGTACTTGGGTAGTGTGATGAGTAAGGATGGAGGTTTGGAGGGTGAAGTGCTTGAAAGGGTACAGCAGGGAAGAAAGGTTGCTGGTTCTTTGAAAGCAGTGATAAGAAACAGGGAAGTGAGCATGGAAGTGAAAAAGTTACTACATGACAGTATTGTGATACCAACTCTAATGTATGGAAGTGAAGCTTGGACGTTGCTGGAAGGACACAAGTCGAGAGTGAGAGCAGTGGAAATGAGCTATTTAACCCTTTAAACGTGGATCATCGCGTTTGCAATGCTCGGCAAAAAGGACATAACGGCGGAGCGTCGCGTTTGCGTTTCTAGTAAATTTTGAATAAACGCGGGCAGGCAGGCTCCAGCTGGTATTGTCTATCAGTACCACCACCCTTTAGCTACTTTTAGCACACTTGACCTTTGTACCACTGACCTCCGTTGTTGCCAAGTATCGCGTTTTTCCCCTGTCCCCCCCCCCCCACGGCCCCTGCCAGCCTGGCTGTGATACATGGCAGCGCTCTGAGTGCTCAGATCTGTAAATCTGCGCTCTCCTCTCACAAGCAGTTTATGCTAATATGAAACGCTTGTTTCCCCAGTTGTAACACTAGCTTTTTTTCTCACGGTTTGCCCCTGTTTAGCGTCAGTTTACCGCAGGCTTTCAAAGTGACATTATGGCGAGTTCTAGCTCTTCCGAGTCAGTGCAAGCGGCCGACAGGAACGAGAATAAAGTGACGGGCGTAAGGCAGAATAAAAAGCACGCCGCGGTGATCTTTTGGGAAGTAATATGATTGAAAATAATGTGGTAAACATGTTTTTAGCTGTGAAAATGGAAATGTTTGTTGAGTGACGGGAAGACCGCCGCCGCGCTGCATGTCGGCCGTACGTTCCGTTGATTTTAGCCTTATTTTCAGTGCTTATTGTACAAATACGGATTCCAAACTACCTTTACGTTGTAGTATAAAGTTTACTGTGACAGAATGAGGCTGTGGTAGAGGGGAAACCAGGTTGCTGGAGGTGTGAAAGTGAAGATTTGGTTACCCAACTTTGCAAGTCTCCACAAGTCCTTGGGTAGTCCACGAAGGCTCAACACCTGTCTCAGGAGAAAGGTGAATGTAAGTACTATCTGCCATACCAAGTATAATGTTCTAGGGTTAATCTCTGATTTTTGGCTAATATTTTCCTACAGGTACTCAGACCGCGATACAACCCCACCACTCGGGGGGGGGGGCGACTGTTCACGGCCGCGTTTAAGGGGTTAAGAGGAGCCTCTGGAGTCACATGGAGAGACAGGCTGACAAATGAGATTATAAAGGAGTGTTTTGGTGTGGTTGTGATAGGAAGTGTTAGGAGGAATACACTGAGGTGGTTTGGCCATGTGGAGAGGATGGAGGGTGAAAGACTGACGAAGAGAGTGTATGTGAGTGAGGTGCAGGGGGGAAGAGGGAAAGGAAGGCCAAGGATGAGATGGAGGGATGGGGTGGAGAGGTACATGAGAGAGGGGGAGTGTGAATTGGGAGCGGGGCAGTGAAATGGCGGGGGACAGGGCGAAGTGGAGGCGATTTGTTTGTGGCCACCCCGAACAGGATTGAGGCGTCTGGCAATAGATAGATAGATAGATGGATATATATATATATATATATATATATATATATATGTATATATGTATTAGGAGGAATACAGAGGTGGTTTGGCCATGTGGAGAGGATGGAGGGTGAAAGACTGACGAAGAGAGTGTATGTGAGTGAGGTGGAGGGGGGAAGAGGGAGAGGGAGGCCAAGGATGAAATGGACGGATGGGGTGGAGAGGTATATTAGAGAGGGGGGTGTGAGTTGTGAGCGGGGCAGTGAAATGGCATATGACAGTATGGATCAGTTGGGTCAAGGATTGTGTGGGTAAAGTTAAAAGTTGGAATACAAATGTGGACGATTGTGTGTGTGTATGCGCCAATGCAAGATCGTGCTAGCAGAGTGAGAGAAGAGTTTTGGACAAATGTGGAAGTGTGCATGGAAAAGTTTGGAAGGAATGAGAGAGTGTTTTTGATCGGTGATATGAATGGTAAAGTAGGGAATGTGAAGGTGGATGGAATAGTTGGTGAGTGGGGTGTGCCTGCTGCGATAGATGAGAATGGCAGTGTGTTAGTGGACATTTGTGCTGGGAGGGGGTCGGTGATAGCCAATACCCTCTTCAGGCAGAAAATGATCCACAGGTATACATGGCGAGTGATGAGAAGGGTGGGTGGTGAACTGAATGAAAGGAAGGCAATGATTGATTATGTGTGTGTGGATGAAAGGATGCAAAGATGTGTAATGGATGCAAGAGCTTATAGGGGTTGGGGGAGTGTAGTTTCTGACCACTACTTGGTGGTGGCCAGAATTAGGATACAAGTAAGATGGAGGAATAGAAGAAGGGAGAGACGAGAGGAAGGAGTAGTTGCAAGGAGAGTGGAAAGGTTACAAGAGGATGAGAAAAATGCAGAGTATAAGATAGAAGTGGAGGAACAATTGGGCAAATATGAATTGGAGCAGATGGGGGACGTGGAAGGTGTGTGCAGGATATTTACAGAAGAAGTATGTGCAGCATGTGATGTGGTGTGTGGGAGGAAGAGAAGACGGAGGGGGGTGCAAGGAACAGCGTGGTGGACTGAAGGGGTGAGACAGGCTGTGGCACAAAAGAAGAAAGCATACAATGAATGGATGAGTAATAGGGGCGTGGAAGAAGTTGAGAGGCGAAAGAGAGAGTTATATGTAGAAAGAAAGAGAGAGATGAAAAGATTAGTAAGAGAGAGTAAGAAGAGAGTGGATGAGGAACTTGGAAGGAATTTGAGTGTAAAGTGGAGGGACTGTAAGAAGATGTTCTGGAAAGAGGTGAAGAGAGTATGACAGGGTGGAAGTGAAGTTAGCAGGGGAGTGAAAGATAAAAATGGTAGATTACTAGTGGAGAAGGGAGAAAAAGTGAGGAGATGGAGAGAACACTTTAAGGAATTGTTGAACATAGAGGATGGAAGTAATGCGAGTATAAGTGGCTGGGGAATGGCTGGGAGAAGGTGGGAGGTGAGAAGACAGGAAGAAATCAGTAACATAGAAGTTGTGGAAGCAATGAAGAAAGTTAAACTGGGGAAAGCCTCAGGATTCATGGAGTGTGTTGTGAAATGCTGAAGTATGGGGGAGAGATAGTAGTAGAATGGATGTTGAAGATGTGTAGATTGGCCTGGGAGGAAAGTAGAGTCCTGGAGGATTGGAAGTCAGGTATAATTATTCCCTTGTACAGTGGGGCACCAATTTTCGCGCCTAATTGGGTCCAAAAATAATGCGCGAAAGTGGAATTAGCGAAAGTTGGGGCATTGTCTTTATGGCAAAAAGGCTAATTGGTTCCCGGTTATCCTAAAGTAACATCAGATTTTCATTTTCACTTGCAATACAGTACATCAAATCACTATTGTACATTGCATTGTGAGATACAAACAATAAAAACTGTACAGTACACATTATATGAGGAGAAACATACCACAGAGACCAGGTTGAGGTGTTTAATGGATGTTGGGG